>NW_020897691.1:2747016-3001571 GCF_003984885.1 Neopelma chrysocephalum | reverse complement strand
GGGGAGGGCGGCGGCGGGCGCGGGGCGAGCGGTCCCGGCGCGCCCCCGCCCACCCGGGGGCCGGCACTGAAGGGGCGGTGCCGCTGCCCGGGCACAGGTGCGGCGGCGGCGGCGGTGTCGGTGTCGCGGGCGGGTGCGGAGCGCCCTCCTCCCGGCGGCGCCCGGTGGGGGATGTGCCAGCCGCCGGGGGCGCGCCGCCCGTGGGAAGCGCGCTCCTAACGCCACCTGGGCGCCGCGGGGAGCGCTCGGCGCGGAGCGGGCGGTGTGGGGTCGCCGGGAGCCGGGCAGGTAGGAAGGAGGAGAAACGCCGGTTCGAGAGGGTCTAGGGGGCTTTTTTTTGTTTGTCCTCTCTTGCGTGCGCTGTGCCAGCGGTGGGTAGCGGCGTGCGGCGCCGCCCGGGCCGGCAGCGCGGCGGAATTCCCCGCGGGGAAAGTTGCGGACACGGTCCCTGCGGCGGGGTGGGTGAGGAGCCGTAGGACTCTCTGCCCGCTGTTCCCTGTCCTCCCGGGGTGGGGGAGTCAGGCGGTCGCAGCGGCGGCGGCCGCCGGAGGGCTCCGCGGAGCGCGGTGGGGCTGCCCCGCTCCCCGCGGGGCTCGGCGGAGCGGCCGCTCCCGGGGAGCGCTGCGCCCCTCGAGCAGCACCGCGAGGTGCCCGTGGGCTCGTCCTTCTCTGAGTCGGAGTGGTCGGGGGCCGCCGCCGCACAGCGCGGCGTCTTGTCTTGCGGCGGCTCGCCCCGGAGCCCCGGGGCAGCGCTCGACGTGCCGCCGGCTGTCGGGCAGGTCGGGCGGGGGCAGTGCGGGGGCGCGCAGCGCTGAGCGGCCTCCCCGAGGGCAGTCACTGACCGTCCCCGCGACTGTGAGCGGTGTCCGCTCCTTTCTGGATCCAACGGGTATCGCGCACCGGAGTGCGGGCTGGAGTTTGGGAAGGTAGCGGGGGGTAGGGTGTGCTCTGCCAGCGCACCCACGGGAGTGTCTGAAGCAGAGCCCGAGTATTTGCTTAAAACCATAACTGGTAGTATTCCATTCGCTGTATAAGTCTTGGGGCAGAGAAGCCCCAATGGACTCGTGTGAAGGGCTATGGATCCACTCGTGCGGGTTTTCTTACTGATTAACTGGCTTCTGATTGTCTGGGATTACTTTGGAAAAACGCAAATCCCAGCAAATATCTTTGCTGACCATATATAGAAGTAGTCGCAGACCGAAGAACTATAACTTCGGTATTGCTGACACAGGTTGACAAACTTTAAAAACAACAAACAGAAGTCGGGATATGTCCTGAGGATGTTGCCCAAGTGATGTATTTTCTTGTGTTTACATCCTACATTGACTGAAATATTACTACTTTTTCTTTTTTTGTTTACGTACCTATACACCTCAAAGTTAGTGAATGATATATTGATTTTATTTCGCCTGCCTCTATATTTAATCTGGCAGCGTTTTGTTTACTTAGTTGTATTGGACCAGGACTGCAGTAGGAAATGCTGCTTTTTCCACGTTGGAAGCCTGGTTTGATGGCTTTCAGAAACATGCTTCAGTTTGAAAGCAAGCAGGTCACTCATACAGTAGCAATTTTCCATGGCAATAAAGAAGTAATGCAGGGGTTTCTGATGTTGTGTCTAAAAAAGTTTTCATGTTTTTTGCTCTCTTCTTAAAAAAAAATTAATATAGTTCTCTTATTACCAGAATCTTTTATGTGTATTGCCCCGTAGAGCACTATAAAGACTAAATTTTTCCAGTACTGAATCTCGTTCAGAGTAATGTGTTTTTACGTTGGTGTCCTGTGCATGTTAACAGAGTAACTCCAGCATTAGGAAACCAGAATCAGTTGACTTGAGCTGAAACACTGAAAACAATTTTCTTGGGTTGTTTTGAATGTAGCAGTTTTGCTGGATTTTAGTAACAAAGAAATGAAATGCTCCAGGGATAATCCGTTATGAAATTCATCTGACTTGCTGCCAGCTATATCAAAACATGTTGCAAGTTCTCCTCTTCTACAGATGCACTTTGCCACCAAACCCAGAAATTCAGTCTTTTATCCTTTCCTGTTTCATTCAAAAGAAATGAAACCTAATTTATTACAGAAACTGTCATGAGGTGTAAATTCATCTCATTTTCAAGTAGATGAATAGTAACTTTCTGGAGGGGGCCAGTGGCATACTTTGTGTCATATATCTGTATAATTGTTAAGTGCAGTCCATTTTTCTTTCTGTTATTGCAAAAAATTAATCTTACTCATAGTAATATAGTCTGCATCCAACAGCTTTATACATTTTAGAGTAGAAGCCTCAGTACTTGTTTTCATAGTGAAAACCAGCCATGGCCATATGAAACATCACACAGTTTGGTGTGATGGTGTGATGTGTGGTGCCTTAAATTACAGTTCTAAGTATTAGTATTAAGGAGTAAAATGTCTTGGTTAATTTGTAAGCTGGTGTAAAAAATTGTTGCACTTACTACACTCTTCATTCTAAAGCTATAGTAACTGCTTTAAAACTCTCAAACCTCCCTTTCTTGCATTAGTATTTGGGTTTTAGCCTTAGTGCTATCAGTGTTTTCAGGATCAAATCCTGAAATGTTAAAGAAAATCTTGTGATGACTAAGGTAGAAATTTCTTCTACACAAATACTACAGCATTATGGTTCATATGTCATATATCCTATTCTCTCTGTCTTGATTGTAGCAGACAGCCTAAATGTGTACTTTGTGCCAACAATTCCTGTGCTTACGCAGCATTATGTGACTCAAAAAGAAAGGGGTGCAAAAGGTGCTTGACGCTTGGAAAAAGTCTGAGTAATCTGGATGACCTTAATTAATATTGTTCATTATCATATTACAGCTTGTTTGCCATTAAGAGGAGATGGTGTTCTGAGGATAAGACAAAGTATTTGTGCAATATTTGAAGGCAATGAAAGCTCTGCTCAGTGCATGTAAATGCACGGTTGCTTAGTGTAGTACATGATATGATAGAACAGTTTACTAATATTAATAGTGTCCCTTACTATAATGGCAGATTTTCATTTAGTGAAGATATATAATAAAGCTTTAAAATAAGGAACAGTATGGATAAAAATATGTGGGGAAGGATATGCAGTGCCATCTCAGTATTCTTATCTGTATATAAGTACCATATTTTGTGAATATGTAACAGATATTTAAATGGATCTGTAAGCTCGGAATAAAAAAAAAGAGCCTGGTAACACCAAAAGTAGTCTGTTTTGCAAATCCATTCAACAGTGTTGCTACATTCCCTGTAACTTCACTCTGTGTCTTCAATTGAAGAATATAAATTCTACCAGACTTCACGGCTGCTGTAATGTGTGAAGCTGTCAGTTAGAGATGCTGGGAGAGTGTCCATCACCTACACTTCTAGAAGCCAAAATTGTGCCTCTCAGTCCATCAAGCAGTGTTGTAGCATATACGAGGCTGTGTACCTGATGGTGTTGGTGTGCAAAACATTCTAAATAAATCTAGTATAAGCCTGGTGTGCCATGATTAGACTATGACTTCATGCTCAGAAGTTGTCTTATTTTTCTTTTAAGAGAGGATAAGAGCAGGCTGCAACATTTGCTACTTCTTGTGCCTTGGTTGAGTGCCACTGTAACACAACCTTGTGCATGGAAGCCTGATTAGAGATTCAGTGAGGGCAAAAAGAGAAGGCATTCTCCTGAATGTCAAATGTTGAAATTACTGTGTGTAAGAACGATTAACCCTCTTGCATGTTCTAAGTATGTGGTTTCGTGCTGCAGGCATCTGTTGGTGTAAAGGAGGGTAGGCTTAAGTGAATTCCTTTATTAAATTTGCAAACTGAAGGCATGGTCTTTTCTATGGTTGGAAAATCTTTGGAAAAACAAAAGATGTCAGTTATATTACAAATGATAAATAATCAGTTGCTAGAATGAGAGCTAGAGGCAGCTTGATACTTCTGTAAATTAATCTTGATGGAGATAGTAACAGAGAAATATTTAATAATACAGCTAGGGTATGGATAATCAGAAAATGTTTTCCTGGATACTATTCAAAAATGCAGCCACTTGTCAATACCATTACCTTTCCTTTTCTGTTTTTTGTCCTTTCATTCTAAAGATAGAGTAAACAAAAACCTAACATTTTTTAATTTAGAACACTTTCCTGCAAGCAAATTCAAAGTTTTGTTCATTTACCCAAGTGCAATACTCACTTATAGTCACAGTATCAGAGTCCATGCAGACCAACCGTCTGGTGTATCTCTGTTGTGAGCATTATTCCTAAACTTGATCTCCAGGAAGTTGTGGCTGCTCTGCTAGTTCTTATGGGCATAGTGAATGTGACCAGGGGGTTCAGAATTGTCCAGTTAAATTCAGCAAGTTGATGGAATTGGGCTCTATAATGATCTATATTTCTGGTTATTTTTTCTTTCCCCCTCTGGGTAAGGACTCTGTGTGATGATGTGTAAGGTTAATCTCTCACCATATTTAGATGATAATCTGTCCTTCTGCATTCCCAGTATATCCCCATGGGAAAAAGATTAATTGTGACATACAAAAGCTTGTAATACAAAAGTCAGAAGTTTGTCTCTAACAAACAAATTCATAGAGGACTGAGAAACTTGGAAGGAAGGGATTAAAAAGTGCTTGGAGTTTCTAGTGCATGTCTTTGTATGTACATGACTTCTGTTAAAGAAAATTATCTAATCTCAATGCCAGTGGTTGGTCAAGGGGTTTTGTGCAATGTTGTTTACCTGCTTAGCTCTAGCTGTGTTTGTGTTGAACATTTTGTTCATTACTACCTTATTTGACAGCATTAGGAGCCAGATGCTGAAGGTTCTTCCCGCACCTTTAAGGCTCCATATGATGTATGAAGGGACTCCTTTTCAGGTCAAATGTATAGAGTTGTAACAACATACATTGTCCTGCAGCCTCCTTATTCTTGTATGTCCTTCTCCTAAGCAGAAGATCCTTCCAGCATCTAGGATTAATGGGTTTTGAGAAACCTCAGACTTTCATGCAGGATTGTTGAGAAGCTATCAGCTATAACATCTAAAGGAAATAAACCTGACAGTTTTGAAGGGGAAAAAAATGCTATCTATTATCCACAAGGATTTATAAAAAACCTCCATCATTTCATTATGAAATAAATAAATTTGAGTTCAGTAATTATGTGGGTTTCTAGGAGCAGGAAATACACTATTAAGGCTGTCAAATCGTACATTAAAAAAAAAATCTTACTAAATACATACTGAAGAAGGAAAGTGTTCCACTTCCTTCAACCTTACACTTCAAACAGTTATGCAGAGGCACACTATTCTTTATAGGATTTAAATAGCAAGTCAAGCCTAAAAAAAAAAGGAAAATTCTCTCTGAAACCTTAAATATCTTGTAGAAGGTACTGGGCTGCAACAAAATCAAATAATAAATAATTTGGTGAGATAATTGTAATGTTGTTATAGAATATTAATTACCTCGTTTGGTTTCGTGTGACCTGGAAAACACTTATCCGCTTCATGGCTATTACTCAGGAATGAGAGTAAGCAGGTCATTGTCTTGAATGAACATACTTGCATTCACTAAAAATGCCAAAGAAAGGTCTCTGCAAAGCTCTGTGTCAAGAACAGTGTCAAATCTGCAGAGAAAAGTATTAAATTCCTCTTCCTTATACTAATGTAGAGGATCTTGTCCCACTGGGTGCCATTATGTATGAAAGGAGACATATCCTTGTGATCTTATGGGAATTCCTGAAACACAACAGAGGCTGGCTCTGTCTCGAGGTATTAAGACAGCAATACTCATGCTGCACATACTGAAGCATGAAATATCCATTATGCTTGCTTTGATGGCTGCAAGTTCTATATTGGTCACCTATCATACTGCTTTTTTTGTTTGTTTGGTTTGGTTTTTTATTTTTTTTATTCTTTTTGGGCAGCAGCCTTGTAGCACTTTCCCATATTTCTCTAGTAAAAATTAATAGTACTAATTGCCACTTCTTTTATCATTAATTTCTGAATCAACATGAAGTATTGCTATAGCAACTAATCCTTTCGAACTTCACTGCAGACAATTAGTAAGAGAATTCAATCTCAATATGTAATAAGCACAATAGTAAGAACTATTTAAAGGATTAAGGAGCTTTTAAAGGGAGTAATATAAACACTCAAAACTGTCATGAAAGAACAGAACCTGAAAATTTTCAGAATTATCTTTTTATTGATCATCTCCAGTTGCTATATGAAAGTGCATACTTGTTTCAAACAAAATAATTACAGCACATTGTGTCTCATCAGAGATAAAATACATCACCCTGTGAAATACTCTGTAGATTTTTATCTTTGATAATAATGTTTCAACATAAACTGCTGCATCTTCACTCAAAGTGTAGTTGCTCTTTAGCCCTGAGAGTGGATGTGCAGGAAAACCCTAAGTAGGTTTCAGGATTAGCTGGACAGCAAATAATCCAAATTTATGAAGTCAGAATTAGATAGTGCTTTATCTCTGCTTTTTCACCAGCATCTTTTTTTTTTCCTTCCTTGAAATGGATTGCTATTTGCATTTTACCTTGTCATCTCTCTTGATAACAGACAGACAAGGGAAGTTATCCATAAATGCACACACACATCAGGAGGCATAAGGGGTGTGGAAGATCCAAACACCTGAGGAACATTGGAATAAAAGGGAAATATCTTGCACTGCAAGTCCGTGATTGCTATTATTGGCCGTGATAGATTTTGAGGTAGTGAAAGCTTATAAATCTTTAGGGGGAGCTAGGTTTCTGAGGATGTTGATTGCACTGAAAGAAGGTTGTGTGAGAACGGAGTATAAGGACAGGTGAAGGGTAAGAACAAGAAAACTGTAAATTAAGGAAAAGAAAAAGTCAAAGAAGGGGCAGTGCTTATAGGAGGGAAGTCTGAAAGTAGTGTTGTGGGAGCCTGTACTCTTGCCATACATACAGGACAGAGAAAAGAAGAAGGGGGAACAGTAAAAGACCCAGAAAAAAATGGAATAACATGATTCTAGGTGCTGAGGGGAGAACATACCTGGGGCAGAAATCCTGGGAAGGATGTGACAGTTTCCTGGGGGGGGAAGGGTCATTGTGTGGATTCTTGCTTCACCTTGAGAAGTGGATGGCTTCATAATGGTGCTTCACTGGATGTCAAGACTGCCTCTTCTGTGTATTATTGACATATGTTTCCTTATATGCAGTGCCTCTGACACCCAGCAGACCTTCTGTGGTTACTCTGACCAGACTGTTAACCTTGCAAGTAATAATTGATAGGAGGTAAATGTTGAAAATGAAATTGCACGGAAGGCCACAGCGCTGCAATTTTCTCTTGTCAGAACACCTTTTCTTGAAGAACCCTCCAAAGCTCTCTGCATAATGTCAAATGGTACCATTTTCAAGCAGTCAAAGCTTTAAATTTCCCTTCCACTTGTACCTCCTGGTTGTTCCTTTTAGTAGCATAGTGATATGGCTTTGTTAACTGGGAAATCCTAAAGAAAATACTGCAATAAAAGCTAAAAGAACATTAAAAAATCAATAGTGAAGAAATGCTGAGTATCTTTTACTTACAGGATTCTTGAAAGACGAATGATCCTTGGAATATTTGTGTATGTAAACATTGTTCTAAAATATCTATTGCAGAAAGCTTCTTCTAAGAAGCAAAGTCAATTTAGCAGTGTCTCTTAAGGAGGTATGGAAAAAAAGAGAATTGGAGTCATGTCTTGGACCTGGAGCTGCTGAGAGAAATTCAAGGAGATTTAGATCTAGTAAGGAGGCTTGTAGTGAAGAGTTGTTGATTTCAAATGTCTTTATAATCTTTTTCTGGTCATTGTTTTGTATAAAATTATCTTGTATTTCCTGCAGGAAGTGATGGAAAAAAATTCACTCTTAAAAAAGACATAGATTTTCTCTGGAAGACAAAAAACATTGATCTCTAGTGTCTGGATGCAGAATAAAAAAAAAGGGGCTAAAAAAGAATGACTTCAGAGCAAATGGTGATGAAAGGTCTATGATGAAGGAAATGTGTGTGGAAGAGAAACTTACTGAACTACAACTCAAGGAGTAAAGGATTTTGCTATAGAAAATAGTTGCTAAAAGTAATGCTATACAATGCAAAGGGAACGAATATAAATAGAAAAGCAATGAGAATAATTTGCAGCTCCATTTCTGGAAGCTGCCATTCAGTAGCTACTGGCTAGTGATGACGTGTTAGACAGATGTATTGGTTCTCCTTTTCCTTGGTGTTAAACTGCAGTGTGATATGGGAATATATCAACAAATCTGATGACAGTGTCTGACTTTCCTCTTGATAGATAGTCATAGGTATGTGCCTTGGATTGTCAGGTTTTTCCTTTTCAGTCATACAGCAGTTTTCACTGGAAAAGCATAGTACCTACTAAGACTTCCAAATAAAAATACAAGTGACTGTTACTTTTCCTCCCATTCAATATCTCCATTCAAAAAAACTCAGTTGTTTTGTGAAAGCAACTATATGGAAGGTGAAGATGAACTGTACTTTTCAGAAGTAGCAGACGGTGTTTATACTGTTCAGTACTGAGTCAGTAATTTTCATTCTCACTCAGCTCAATGAAAGCTGTGTTTGTTTACTGAAGGGAATGCTAAAGAGGCAAAAATGTGCAAGCAAGATTGAAAAGAGGTTTATTGGGTTGGCATGGTCAGATTTTGGTAGTAGGAGCACACAGGGGCAGCCTCTGTGTGAAGCTGCTAGAAATTTCTCTTATGTTTGATAAAGCCAGTGCCAGACAGCTCCAAGACAGACCTACTGATGGTCAAGGCTGAGCCCATCAGTGATGTTGGTAGCATCTCTGGGATAACATTCAAGAAGGGAAAAAAGTTACTTTACAGGACGGTAACTCTTCAGATGCCAAGGTCAGTGAAGAAGGAGTGGGAGGAGGTGCTCCAAGCACCAGAGCAGCCTGTGGTGAAGACTGTGGTGAGGTAGGCTGTCCTCCTGCAGCTCATGGGGGTCTGCGGTGGAGCAGAGATCCACCTGCAGGCAGTGGAGGACTCCATGCTGGAGCAGGTAGGTGCCCGAAGGAGGCTGTGACCCTCTGTGAAGCTCATGCTAGAGCAGGCTTCTGGCAGGACCTGTGGAGAGAGGAGCCCACACTGGATCAGGTTTGTGACCTGAAGGGACCCATGCTTAAGCAGTTCGTGAAGCACTACAGTCCATGGGAAGGACTCACTTTGGAGAAGTTGGTAGAGGACTGTCTCTAGTGGGAGGGACTCCATGCTGGAGCAGGGGAAGAGTGTGAGGAGTTCTCCCCTCGAGGAGGAAGGAGCAATTGAGGCAATGTGTGATGAACTGACTGTAGATCCCATTCATGGGGGAAAGGTGTTTTGAAGATTTGGGTTTATTTCTCATTATTCTACTCTGATTTTGATGGGGCAAATTTTCGAACTTATTACCAAAGTGGAGTCTGTTTTTCCCGTCATGGCAATCAGTGAGTGATCTCTCCCTGCCCTTATCTTCAACCGTAGCCTTTTATTTTCTTTCTCCTATTCAGTTGTGGAGGGGAGTGATAGAGCAGCTTTGGAGGCAGCTGGTATCCAGCCAGGGTCAACAAAATGTTTATAAATAATATAATGGCCCATCTTCGCGAACGAAGATTTGGGGAAAGGTCTTTTACCTTTCCAGCCTGCGCAATGGATTTTTTAGGTGAGACACAGCCTGCGCTGAACTGAGCCCACCCTTTAATCCTAAGGTTCATCTGCCGGGGCCAAGCAAGCCTGGACAATGGCAGTGAGGTCCTCACGACGTAGGTTTGTTTAGAGTGTCCTTCTCATAGATGGATGGCCACACAGGGCTAACGACCTCCATCAGGCCGGGAGACCGGGATTCGAACCCGTGGTCGCAGCAGTGAAAGTCCTGCACGCTAACCACTAGGCCACCAGGGGTCTCACAAAATGTTTATAAATACAGCAATAGGTTTCATATATAGTCTTTAAAAACTGCCTAAGATGTGATAATTTTCTACTGCAATCTCTCTAGAAATTTTGAATTTTCTTTTGCAGTGATGTCGGCTTGAACACTTCCAGCTTGAGATGGATAGAACTTAAACTAAGTTACAAATTTGTATTAGTTTGGACACAAAACTGTTTTAACTTTCTTTAATGTCCAAACTCTTTGGGAACTGATGAGTTTTTGTGTTGATATCAAAGTTTTAGGTTCATACCAGTGATTAAAAATATTGGATGTTTATTTTACTGGTAAAAAGTTCATTGAAGGATTCATTCAAATCTTATTTTCAATACTATGTTCCTGAAGATCATACTTTATATGAGATATGTTTCTCGTAAGCACAACCCAAGCGATCCATTGTTAAAAGCACAGTCTTACAAGCTTTAAAGCTGTTTACCTTTCCATCCACTTGGGGAAGAAAAATGTCATTTGTTATATTAATTTCTGCATTCATTGTGATTTATTGCCATCTGTGAATAAAATATTGAAGGTGAACAGATATCACGATTTTTACTAGTGTTTATTAGTCTTCTCTCCTGCCTCCTCCTCAAAAAACAGTGTTAAGTTGTTAAATGAAAATGATGATTCTGGAAAGATGCTTTTTTTCAAGAATGCTAAGCAAGCATGGATTTAGTTTTACAGATTTGTATTAGACAACTTTCTTTAATTGGGTTGGAAAAACCTCATTTAAGTAAGTGCATGTTAAGTCTGACATCCAGAAATGTGGTTCAGTAAATAGGTACTTGGAGTGCAGAATTTTCATGAAGCATTACATGCTAAAGCTTTTCAGGGCTCTTGTGAGCAAATCTACTGCTGATGTAAGCTGCCAGGATCAGCTCTTGAATTATGGCTATGGTAAAATCATGCTTTTAAATGCCTGAAACAGAAGAAGGAAGACTATGTGACTTGTAGGCTGACAGCAGCAATCAGGAGAAAACCAAGTATGATCTCAAGTGAACTTCACTTGAAATAAAATAGTACACAAAAAAGCTCATTTCGCCTAATTTCTTTCCCACAGTTTTAGCACATGTACATCACTTGTTGTCATATTTGCAAGTTAAGAAAATGGAATTTCAAATATAAATATGATTGGATATGTTGTTTTCAAGGAGAAAATATTGGGATTGAAACAATTTTTAGCATATTGATTACTTTTAATGTAGCTAAATGTCTAATACGTAGCAACCTGCCAGTATTAGCATGCTGAGGTCTTATCCTTATTACATCAGTTCAAAAGTTTCCGTGGTACAGTGAGTCATACAGGTGACCAGTATCCTTTTCTGTGTCAGATATCATCAACTTGTTTCACTTCATATGTTGTTGTTTGGTGGGTTTATTTGTTTCTAGGAATAATGCATTCCTTTTACAACAGCTGTAGTTTTGCTTCTGCTTCTCTAAGTCATTACTGTTTCTATAGAAGTTATGGAGTTATGGTTAAAAAAAAACCCCAGCCAACAACAACCCCCTGCCCCCCCAAAAAAAACCCCAAACAAACCCAAAAAACCCTGAAAACTCCAAATCAACAAACAAAAAACCCCACAAACCCCAAACCTCATCCTTTTTATTTTATAAGGTGGTAACATTTTGTTGATATGGCTTACATAATTGGATGGGTAATAATTTATTTGTCTTGTGTATTGATTTATATAACAAGAACACTAGAACACTGAGAACATTTGTGTTACAACCTTTTGTGATTGCGTGACTTGCATGACTTTGACTCTGCTTTATGATTGTGATTGAAATTGTGTGTTGCAATGTCATTAAGGAGAGCATTTCTGAATCTTAATGTTAGGCATACCAAAACTCGGATTTCCAGGCTATTTCTTTCAATTACTCAGATTTTTTTTAAATTTTTTTCATTTGCTGTGTGTTTGAAACTGTGGTGGTGTTTGTTTTTAGCTTTAGCAGCTACTTTCCTTCATTATGTATTTATTTTTTACTGTATTAAAAATAACTTCTAATGGCCTTTCTCTTGGTTTTTCAATTGGTAAAGCTGCTGCCTCTGATCTCAGGGTGAACAAATGCAAAGCTTTGTGGATTCATTGGTAACTGGGTTGAAGCTACAATGTTAAATTATTAATTTAATTTCTGCATGGATTGTGGAAAGTCCTGCACCTAATTCATGGCCACTTACAGGTTAGTATCGTCAGTTTAGGGAATGTAAGATAATTACCTTACTGTTTTTGGCAGAAGTCCTAAAAAGAAACATTTCTGTTAGAAATTTGAGAATTCTAATGGTTAAGATGATAAGGTATACTTGGGCCTGGATGTATATACTAGAAAACTGGAGGTCTGATATCTCCCTTCACCCTCCCCTCTCCCCCTCCCCCAGTCTTTGATGCCAAGTGTCCTGGATTATTAATGATTAAGAGCAATGAATAGATGCAGAAAATGTTCACTTAACATGTTTGGATAGCTCATGCAGGAGGTTATATCTAAAAGCTACAACATAGAGGAAACACTATAGAAGTGTTCTACATTTGATAGATGTATGGATACACCATCTGGCTGTGTTTCTGTCTTAAAGATGTGGGGTGACACCTAGTACTGTTAAGCTACAGGTTGGGTTTCTTTTTGTTTTGGATTTGGACAAATTGAAGTTTCACTTCAGCCTGTCTTTCACTTTCTTTTACTTTTTTTTAAGCTCAGACAGTGAAAAGCGTGGGGCTTTTTCTGCTGAGTTTTACTTGTGTGTTTTGTTTACAACATTTTTAAACCATGAAAACTGGAAAACTCAAAAATCCTTCCATTTTTTTTTTCTGCCAGAGATATTACCCTCTCCTAGTAAATTGAAACAGAAATGTGAATTCTAGAAATATGTGGCCACTTGGTCTTGTTTTACCCAATGATGTGTGTGGAGTGTACGTGTGCAAAACATACTTCAAGGCCTGTCCTAATCAACTTAAGCAAAATAAATTGAAATAAATATCCCCAAACTATTTGCAGCAGTTACATTATATTAATTTAAATGAGATTAAAGCTATAATATGTGTAGCTATTTTCATGTGAAGATAAGCTTAAGAAATATTCTTCCTCTGATCCTAGTTTGGAGTAACAACCAGACCAGAGCCTTTCATTTGAAGATTATAATTTCCCTCCTGAATTTCCAGTGTCCTTTTTGCACCCCTCTGCTGGTTAGCTGTATATAATTTTTCCAAATATTTTTGGTTATGTGTATTTTATTTACAAGTTCAGTTCTGATGAAGTGATCTGTGTATATATTAGGACTTTTATTTGTGAGAATCATGGAACTGGAATAAATATTCTAAATAGGTAATTATGCACAAAATTATAAGAATAGAGGTTGTCATTCATGGGTTTGGGTAGGAAGTTTTTGTTTTGATTATGCTTGTTAATAGATCTTGTGTGGGTAAAACATGAATTATTGGAGAAACTTGAGTGAAATGGCACCCATGGAATAGAGCTGAGGTTCTACAGAATGAACCTGAATTGTATTGTGTATGTGAAGGTAAGAATGTCATATTCTGAACTGGCCTGTAAGAGGGAAAGGTCCTTGATATAGTACTGCTGTAATAGTAATAGGACTAATGATTGATTTGTGGTGTTTTGGCATTTTATCTTTCCAGCAATATTTGGACAGAGCTGAGAGAGCTGACTGAGAAACTGACTAATCCATAGAACAAAAAGATGAGTAGCTAGTGACTTATCAGTTAGCAGTCTTCAACAGCTTTAACTTGGAGTTTGCTAGCCAGCTGAACTTTACCTAAATTAATGGTCATACCAAGTTAACAAAAATTTCTGATATAGGCAAAGAAAAGGTCATTGAAATAAGGAAGTCATGTTCAGGAGTCCATACTGACACCAGAAGATATAAAGTTGAATGTGCACAGTATTTTTGAATGAAAGGCTAGTTTTCCTTTTGTAACTGTAAATATGGTGTGCAAACAGCTGTAGAAGTGTATTGTGATATTTTATCTCAAGGAGCTTAATGTAAAGAAATGTGGGTTAGCATCAGGTTGGCTATAAATTAGCCATATTCCATTAGCTCACATTTACTTATGTCAATTTGTAGCTCCTCTAAAGTCATCTTCAGCTTTGCACAGAATACCTACAATGTTCACTCAGCTTCTGCCACCCACAAGAATTTTAAATAACTACAGCTGAAGCTCTTTAGGCCTCTTGAAGAAAAAGGCACTATCTAAGCAGACCGTGTACCAGCTTCTTTATTTTACTTTTGCACACCCTTAGTGTTATATACTTCTGGTTCCTTCTTATTGTTTGTGTTTGTTGATCTTTCTGATATGAAAGTTACTGCAAATGTCAGCTGAGTGTTAGTATTGCAGTGTTCATATTGGAAAAGCAAGTGTATAATTAGTGAATTGTGAATTCCCCTGTTAATATTTAGAAGCTTTGACCACCAATTCTTTATTTTAGGAGTTGCTTGAAATTGTTGTAATGAGAGTTGAGCTGAAATGTGCAAAACTTTGGATGCAACAAAAGTGACTTTATTGCATAACCTTTAATAAAAAAAACCTGAAAGAAATAACTCTGGACTGAGGAATTTGGTTTCTCTTCTGAGAAAGCCTAAAAATTAGTCAACTAGCTACAGTCAAGGGAACTTACCTTAGGCATGTCTTAGTTCCACAACAGCTATATTACTACTCAGGAAACTTTTAAACTCTTAAGTTTAGATGGCAGATGGACATGATACTGTCTAATTTTCACTGAGTTAGTGCTATGGGATTTCCCCTTCGCTGTTCCTGTTAATCCTCTCTATTTAGTTAAAATTCAGAGAAAGGAGATGAGGACAGTTATCTGACTGTAGAGGTAGGCTGGCCACCCAGGAGAGTTTAAAGTTTACAATGACTCTAGTCAGTGGGGAGGAATTGTGGAAGTTTAACTTTCTGTCATTCATAGATCTGAAGTGCAGTGCTTTCAAACTTTGTCATTACCATTATGCCTTGAAAATCTAGATAGGTATTTTCCATTTCCATAGGACAGTGCAAGTTGTCTGATAATGAGGTACTGGGAGCCTGGAGGCAATTGCAGGCATGAGATAATGGCAGGTGGTGTTGAAATAGTTCACTAGCATGTGTTCCTGACTTGGACACGTACAAGCATTTGCACAGGCACCTCTCAGTGAGGGGGAAATGTCAAGATTTGGCTCCTGGAAGTCTTTGTATGTAATCTTAACATGACTCTATCATGGTGAGATGCAGCTGCATCTCAAGATGCTTGTGAGTTTGTAAACTGCTTGTTACTAATGAATCATTTATGCAAAGGATTTCATTTTTTATCCCTTGAAAAATGGAGCTGCTTATCTGCTTCAACAAAAAACTCCCCTCCACCCAAAAGTTTTCAATATTCTGTTGCAGTTAATTCCACAGGACTTTGACTGTGAGGTGGATCACATGATGGTGGTTTTTTTTCTGGGTCTTCAGCTAGAGGAAATAGTTTGGAAATGGGTTTCCAGATTCCCAGCCATCTGTTAAAAGCTTCTTTCTTGAAACTGTTTGTTATTTCTGAGGCTGCCTTATATTTCTCGCTAAACTGTAAGGCTGTAGTAGTCAAATATTTCCACAAGTTGGGTTGCTGAAAAATCCTTCAGTGACAAATTTAAGTCAATACTTCTATGTCGCAGTATAGCAGATGTTTCACCATTAATGTGAACTGCAAGCAGAACCGTAAGCATGTCACAGGAGAGAAGCTAATCTTGTATGTTGAAGAAAAAATGAGTGAGTATTGGTGCTTGTGGACTAAGGCATTTGGAAGCTCTTGTACAGGGGAAGAAAAGCAGAATTAGGGTCGATGCTACAGGATTATAGACTTTTTTTTTTTTTAATACAATGACATGGTATTTTAAATCACATACCAGGTCAGAAGTGAAATGTTTTCTCCCTTACAGTCAGGGACAGTACATTAGCAGGTAATTTTCTAGCTCCTGTTGATCATATTGACAGGCAATTTTTAATTAGGTAGTTTTAGCAGTGCTCTTCTACCCAATAGCTCTTGCCATAATCAGGATGGAAAGAATTCCTCTGTATGCTCATACAAATTGATTCCATTTTTTTTGTCCGTTTACATGTCTGCTCTGTGCAAAATGAATTCCTGTGCTCGGCCTCAGTTGCAGACCACTTCTCCACCAGAAGTGCAGTAGTCTGGCAAGCCAGCAGAAAGGGTGGGAACATGAACAGCAATTGCCAGAGCATTGCAGTACATTAATTTTACCTTAATGATACTTTAGCCCATGATTAATACAGGTCACTGGTGCCTGGTCATATTGTAGATCATGCTGAAAATTGTACAATGACAAGTACAACTCCTCTGAGTCATTTTGACTCCATGGCTTAAATAATCATTGTTTAAGCATGGTAAGGAAACTGTTTATTTTGAAAATGTTTCCAAGAAGTCCTAATCCCCTTTTGGGGTAAATGAAATAGTTCATGCTATGAGATTACTTTTAACTGTGGAAAGCAGTCAGGTTGAATACTGAAAAGGAAACAGAAAAGATAATTAGCTGTTTTGCTTTCTCAGCAAGTAAAGTGAAAAAATTTCTTTGGATTGGGTAGATTTGCTCTTTAGTCCAAGAGCTGAGTGGAATGTCTTTGCAGGTCAAGATACAAGTTGATCAGGCAGACAAATGTATTCTCAGGAGAAGACTTTGGACCAAGAATGCTTAGAAGCAGTCTAGTTCAATGCCTTCACATCCATAAAACTCATCCCTGGATAAGAAGGGGGAATCATTAGCTTAGGATAGATCACTCATTTGCCATACAAAGTAGCATCACATGCTTTGTTCTACGGAGTTTTGAACATGTTATGGTCATTTCCCTAGAGATTGCCCCAAACATACAACTCCTCTGGTTACCACTGCTTGGAGATCATGGTTATACTTTTTGTAACCAGCTAGCATATACCTGAACAAGAACTCCAACTGTCACTGTCCTCTGTGTTTCTTAGCAAACATCCCTCTTTCTGTCTTAATTGCAAGTCAGATGTTTTCTTTCTCCGTATATTTCATATCACATCATGTTGCTTCAACAGCAAGGCCAGTGCCTGTGTCTCCTGAAGGGAAGAGTTGCATGTGAATGACTTGGGAGATGGCTGTCCTGTAGCTGCATCCCCTGCTGTCACTATGCAGGCCACTGAACAACCTTCCAAGAGTCATGCTTTGTCCTGGGTTTTCAGGTAAACTGAAGTTACCACTGCTTTGCCTCAAAGCTATAAAATGGAGCTACCTCAGGACTAGGTGAGTCGTCTGTGAAGCAAGGACAGGAGTGCAGCTGAGACTGACAGTCTCTGTGTACATTGTTCTTGTTCATCATTCAAAGCCTTCTCCTGCCAAGGAGAACAGTAGAGTCTCAAACTTAAGTGTGTTCTTGGGAAGTCAGTAATGTATGCTTAAACCCACGGGTTCAATTCCACACTGCCTCTGAGGATACTGTTTGGCCTGAGCGACAATTGTAAACTATGCACATGAGCTTTTCTTTCAAACTGAAGTCTGTGTTTACATGCCCTTTCCTTGCTGGTTGAGTATAAATATTTGCTTGAGAGAAGATGATTGGGTTTGGTCTCTGTTTTGCCATTAAGAAAAATCTTGAACAGTAGTAATTTGGGTTAAAACCAATCAATTGCAAAATCAAATTTGTTGGCTTCACAGTTTCATTTAAAAGACAGAAGATTTATACTTCTGAGGTTCTTGAGTGTTTATATAAGAAACTACATGAGAGGTTTAAAGTTGAGTCATAACAAGACCTAAAGCAAAGCAAATTATTTGCTGACAAAATTCACAGCAAAAAATATTAAAAAAACCCCAAAGCAACAGTGCAAATCCCTTCATGTGTAATCGTGTGTTATACTCTTGGGAGTTGTTCACTGGCAGCTTCTCTCGGGAGCAATGACTAAATACATAAGTGTATGTGTATGTAAGCACAGTTCTACAGCCTCTAATTCTCGTTCATATTGCAGAAGCTGGCAGGACCTTCCATAGATGGTAACTGCTCTTCAGTTTTAATTTCATGCACAGAAGATGTAATATGTCTTCAGAAGGTCAAAATTCTCTTCTTGTCATCACATAGAGTTATGTGAGAGATTTTTTTGCTCGTAGGACCAGATGATAACTTTCTTGCAGTGATGAGCAAGTGGGAGTAGAAAAGAGCTCTTTTCACACAGTCCTGCATAGTTACATTTAAAATGATGGAATGAGTCACAGCTAAGTTGTCTGGGCACATATGCATGCTTAGAGGTTAGTATAGGTACAGTAACTACATTTCTTAGATAATTGTGCTATTCTTTTTATGTAAATGTTTGCAAGGATATGAAAATTGCATTCACTAATACCTTCCTATCAGTAGGCAAAAAATGAACAACAGGAAGCTCTCCCTGCTATACTTAATTCCATATACAAAGTGCTTGACTAATTTGGCCACAAAAGCTGTTCCACTCTCTCACGTACATATATTCTTCATTGCCTTGATATTGCAGGGATTTTGTTCTTCTATGGAAGTAAACAAAAATGTTCCTTCTGCTATTTTAAGCAACAAGTGGAAACTTTCATGGGTGAAACAAAGAGTTGAAAAGTAAACTGAAACAGCTTTCAAGTTTAAGTTCAGTTTTGGAGTTATAAGCTGCTTTTGTAAGACTTTACTGTAGCCTCATTGCTTCTTACAGATGCATGATTTTACATGATTGCAAAACACTTTTAGCATTTTCTTGAGGTAACAGGAGGGAAAGAAGACTTGTCTGAGAAGACTGAGGAGCTGGAAGCCCTCAGTCATCCATTCAAAGTCTCTGTTGCTTCTGTGGTGGGAATCAACTAATGGAGAAACCATTTGAGTAAAACCTGTAACTGTTGTGTTTTTCCTCATCTTCATCTGGTTTTTGGTCTCTTCCAGATGCTTTGTACATTGAGTCTAGAAAAACTCTGGTCTTGCCAAAATCATTCTTTAAGTGCTATAAATATATCCTTTTGTTTACATCCTCGAATTTTTTCAGGATGTTGTCTTTTATTACCCACTGTAAAAATAGAAGTTGTAACTACTGATATGCCTCTTCTGAACTCTGATTTTTGATTTGTGTTTAGCTGAAGGTGCCTGCAATTGCATTTCACATTTGGTATGCTGCTCTGCTTCAGAGGTAACAGCCAAGTAGAAATACTAATCTGTGGTACAAGAGTCATAAAATAATCATATGAAGCTCCTAATGATACCAATTTGTCACTTGGGATACTGAATAGCCTTTTCTGGGGTGCCAGTATAGATCTGTAAGAAGTAGAACATCGTTTTCATCATCAGGTGCTTAATTGAGATGAATGAAGCTGGAATTGATACAAATGTTGTGCCCAGTCCTTTCCCGGAAGCACACTTGAGGGAAATATGTGCTGAATTCTTCCTCTGTTAAGAGTCAATAGAAATTAATTAATTCACCTCTATAGAAAGAGGGTCCAATTAAATTTATTATGTTGGACTGAAAATTTTTTCCTGATATTCATATAAAAAACCTAAAGAGGAAAAGCTAGTAGCTCTTACTCTCCAGATATATAAGCGTTGTTAGTGCAGCTCCAACTGCTTACATATTTCAGGTTTGCAGCATCTGGGTAAAAACTGAAATGGAATGGTGTGGTATTTGGTGTTTGTTTTGTTTTAATTCTTTCTTAGCATCACGTTAAATTAGCCTTAAGTGTTTATCTTTTCTAAAATCATCTTTTACTTTGCTGTTTTGAACTCTGGAAGCATGATGGACTATAAGGCAAGAATGCCCAGATTGAAGGTCAGTTTATTTTGAGCCTGGGGCTATAGTACCAGTACTAGGACAGCCTGAATAAAAACATTGTTTTTTGAAGACACTCCCACTTTTTAGCATGGTTTGAATTTTATGTGGCATGGGCCTTTTCTTTTTAATTTTCCTGTTTCTTCAAGTTCTGTTTTAAATAATTACCATTTGGAAAAGTGAAAACCTGCACCAGGTGAGCTAAAGATTTATTGGTTTAAATTATTTTTGTGAATGCTTCTTTTGTGAAATGCTTCTTTTGTCTTGCATAGCTGGTTTAAACAATGTTTATTTTTATTATTAGCAGAACTCATTTTGGGTTGGAGCGAATATGAAATGCTATGTAATCTGAGCAATATCCTTCGTTTGCAGAAGGTGTATGAACAAATACTGTCAGATGTTATGTTCGAAGAATCCATTCTGATGTGTACTTGTGAAATTATTGATACTGTTGTCATTGCGATAGGGTTTTTCTATGAAATGTGACATAGGTAGTACTATGGTTCTGTGATACCACATTCTAGTTTCCAAACTCATCTAATTTATACAATAATCATAATTATCTTAGTCTGGTAATATCCATGTGTGTTGAGGAGATGAAATGGTAGCAGACAAGAGCAGTGCTGTTGCAGCTGTAAGCAGACTGGATATGGTTGAAGCACAAAGCTTTCTAATATAGCTGAACCTTTAAAAACTACAAGAATGAGACCTCACTTGCTCCCGAAGCACAGCAATCTGAAGCAACATATAAAACATGTAAAAATCTCACATATGCCATATGCCAGTTTAGGATAGGAGAGGATGCATTTAAACTGCAGGCTTGATAGAGTTGTCTAAATTGAAATTTTGATGCTAGCTCAAGCTTAAGGCTTATCTCTACAAAGGTCATGGGATATCTGGTTACAAATGAACAAAGAATTGTTTTTGAAAGAATAACTTTTTAAGTTTCCACCTGTGTAATGGTTCTCACAAACAGGCTCGTGGGATTTTGTTGCAGTACTGACACCCATGAATGGCAATTTCTGTGAAGATACCATTGCACGTACACTGCTCATTTCTCTTCCAATGAAATACCTATCTAATGAAGAATATGGGTTTTTTTGTTGCCCTACCAAAGCTTTTGTCTATGCCAAATGAGAATTTGTCACACCCTTTTGCATGGTGTGAAGTACCTAGCTTATTTTTATTATACAGTGTTTTGCATTAATTACGCTTCATCAATCTATGAATTTGTTAAACACTGTGGAATGCAACAAAATCATTCAAGCTTTCATATATTTCTTTAAGAAGTGCTAGTTTAGAAATGTAATTAATGGGTGAGATATAAGTAAACACAGTGAGATACTTCACCCAATTTTGGTATACTGTTCTCTTTCTTCCTAAGACTAGATGAAACTGGCTTCACATAAGTGGTATCATTTGTTACTACACATTAGAAAAGAGCAGGAGATTTTTCTTTAGGATTTCCCCAACTGTGCATCACCATATATAACTTCTTAGCTTCAAACTGTATATTTCCTTTAAAATATATATTCATTAGCAGAAAAGATGAACATAATTTTTGAGAAATCGAATACAGTAAGTTGAGAAGACAAAGTTGTTTTTTTTAAATAAATCAGAAAAAATAATTTAAATGTTTTTTTAAATTATTATTTATGCTTTTAGCTTATTGGTTTAGTTTTCTGTGAAATAATAAACATGCCACTTTCATGGCATGTTTATTTTCATGGTTTTTTCATGGGAAAACTTGGCAATACTGATGGGAATGTAAGCCTCCAACTAAAACTGTGACCAACATCTAGAACTACCTCCAAAGGTCCTTATATAAATTTGGTCTGTTTGTTTGAAATTATGTCGTAATTTAGTGCTCATAGAAGTAATTTTAAAGTGGTACTTTCAATTTATGGGTGATCTCCAAAAGATAAGTTTAGGACATGTCTCATTTGTTCCTTAGAAGGGAAAGGAGATATTTGTAGATTTTGCTTGGTTCTTTAGTGCCTCCAATTGTGTTCATGGTCTAATTTAAATCTGGTCATCTTCCTTGGTCTGAAAAACCTCTTGGAATAAATGAAATTTATAACTTATTCTTGTAGAGAAAGGAATAGGCATATTTAATGGAAATTAATGAGCTCAGTTTAATTGAGATTGACATTTTAATCTTTGTCTGAGTAACTGTGGTATATTACAAGGGTTGCTGCACTGCCTCACATAACTGGCTTTTATCTCTATAATGCATGGCAGTTGTTATCACGTCTTGTGTCTTGGCTTATTCAGAAATAAAAGCTTATTCAGAAATAAAAGCTGACCCAAAGTAAAATGTATCTGCCATTTTCTAAAAACTGCTCATTTTGCAAAAGTTAGTTCTTCTTTATTTGGTTTTAAAATTCATTTTGGAGGTTAATTGAACTATGATCAATTCAATTAATCCACACTGTGCTTATACAGAGTACCTAAGGCACACACTGCAATGGTTGCTAATCAAGGGGCTTAGCTTTCGGCCATACAAGGGTGCAGACCCATAATGTCCCCCTCCTGCAATGTATTTTAATTTTACTTTTGAATAATTCTGCTTTATTTCACTGTTTTTAGTCTCTAGAGAAAGAGTGTATGCTACAGAAGAAATGAGCACCTAAAGTGCAGCTCAGAATTTGGGAATTTCCGTCTAAAGAAATTTATACCTTGCTTGTTAAATGATGGAGTCAAAAAATGCCTTGACACTAATATTTTTGTCACAATACAGGGAAACGTGAAACAGCATGCGGAAGGATGTATACCCACTAGTACTAAGTGGTTTGGGATGGGAGGAATAAAAAATCCAATGTTGTCTGCAGTGAATGAATGTGAACTGGAAAGAAAATAAAATCATTAGGAAGCTTTCTGTTTGTTGGTGTCTCTCTGTGAATTGGAGAGCATTTCTTCCCTTGACTCCTTCGAGCATGCTAAAACTGTAGGAGGCCCCAGTCACCTCTGAGATTCCTGACTGTCCTGGTAAGGGCTTAAAAAGAGCTAGCTGGGACTGGCACTGGGAAGTCAGCCCAGCCTCTGCAGCCAAGAAGGGAAGGAAGGTCACACAAAGGGAAACCATGCGAGGAGTCTGAGGATCCTGCCACCTCCTAGAGGAAGATATAAGGTTAGTCCTCTGTAACTGCCCAAAATGTTGAAAGCTATTCCTTTGGTGGGAGGTACCTTATATGTACAGATTGGAAGGCAGCAGAAGCAGCGTGGCTTTTGTAGTCCATTGATGCTTGTTGAGAAGGGAGAGAAAAGCTTCTGTTCCTTGCTTCCAGGACAGGTTATGCATTATTTCTGGTGAGTCCTAACACAAATGTGTAAGCAGTCCCAAAAGCAAAGAATGGAAGTTGGGAATGTGCTCATCACTTTATTGCACTAACTACATTACCAATAAAACATATGCTAAATGGATTAAGAATAGGCTGGCATCTCAAAAGTGGCTCTTCAAAAAGAAGCCTCTCCATCATTTCAGAGCTTAAAATAAGTTTTGTTAATGATGTAGAAACAAAGATGAAATCATTGACAATTATGCTGTCTACACATTTTATCAAAGCAGTAAACAACTATAACGGAGAAATTAAAGGAGTTACATGGTTGAAGCAGCCAATTTCTAAAATTGAGGAAGTCTGGCAGACCCCAGTCATAAGGCTGGCAATCACAGTCTGAAACACTTGAACTTTGAAAGAGCCATTGACCCCTAGGTGGTGCTGTAGAAAAAAATGATTGTGATATTTGTATATTCATTATATATATATATGTATGAGAACACATATATGGGAATATGTGTATACCTCTGAGTGTGTATATAAATGTGTGTAAAAAAAAAGCCTGGTTAAAGTTGGTGAGGCTGACCCTAGACACTTTTGGTATTTGTATTGAAAACAAGTGTTAAGGAATGAGGAGGAAAACATTGAAAAGAGCAAATGATCAAGAAGTTAGGAGAAATGCCTCTGGGAAAAACCAAACAAAACAACCAACCAACAAAACAAAACTTCACAGCTCAGCTTGCTAACCATATCAAAGATAGAAAGTTAATGCAATAATGGTGCAGAGGGATTTTGAGGACAGAAAGCCTAATATTAAAGCAGTCTCCTCTCTAATGCTACAGTCAGATGCAGATGAGAGTGAAGTCTGAATTTTAGCATCAGCATAGACAAGTTACCACAAACAGTGAAGCTGTCCAGCCCCCAGCACTCCTTCATCACATCTCCATTTGTGCTGATAGGCCTTCCCTGGCAACTTAGTGCTAGGAGACCTAAACACAGCAGATTAAATGATTGAAATGAGATTTGCAAAATACAGGAGATCAGAAAAAAAATCTTTGTGTATAGAGGTAATATTTTCTGACCTTAAGTTTTATTAAATGTTTTTATACCTCAAAGAACTGTCCTTGATGTTTTATAGTTAAATTGACTGTTGACTACTGTTGCAACAGTACAAGGGGTAATGGTTTTAAACCAGAAGAGATTAGCCTCAGACTAGATTTAAGGACGAGTTTTTTTAGAATGAGGGTGGTGAAACACTGGAACAGGTTGCCTAGAGAGGTGGTAGATGCCACATCCCTGGAAATACTCAAGGTCGGGTTGGACAAGCCTCTGAGCAACCTGATATGCAATCTAGTTAATGATGTCCCTGTTCATTTCAGGGGGATTGGAATATATGACCTTTAAAGGTCTCTTCCACCCCAAATCATTCCATGATTAATTTGTCTGTACAGAAATTGTATGATGGCCTCACTAACAAGGTGGTTTTGGTTAAAATGTAGCCCAGTTGCATTACATTGGTTAGTATCATTATTGGACACATTCTCTTAGAGCCTTCGGTATCTCTGTCTGATCACTTTTCAGAAAGGGTGAAAATTGGCCTTTTTTGCCTTTGCATAGTCCATGTATTTAGATGTTTCTATAAAGTGATATTATGGGTATTGAATATTTTTAAGCCTTTGAGTTTTGTTGGTTAAAGGAAACTAGTCAGTATTTCTTCTAAAATAATATCTTGTGGATATTAAACTCTCAAAGTTTACTAGTAGTGTATTTTGAAGCTCTAATTTCAGCTAGTTGAACAGAAATCTGGAAAGTTCTATTTAAAGTGGGGAAACATTTTTTAAAATAAAATATAAAACTAATAAAATGCATCATCCTATGTCTGTGTGTCTTCTTGCTTCTGCTTTAACAAATTGTGTAGCAGAAATAGCTCTTCATAACATTTGGTTTCTCATCTAATGGTAAAAAAAAGGAAAACCCAAGGAAGACCCGAGTCTAAACCTTTATTGCCATGGTTCATAAGAATTGAAGATAGTGACGCACAATGTGCTACTTGTTCTGGAGAACAATAGGGGAATAATTCTTTGCACTAATAACCAGATGATGTTTAAATTAAAGTTTCCTTCTATGAACCTGTGATTAATTTGTGTGTTAATAATTTCTTTTCACTTAAAGAAGATTCAGTCAAGAAAAATCCCATGTGCCTAAAGACCACAAAAATATTTTAAAAATTTAATGAGAGTTAATTAAAAATGCTGATGTCTCAGTTGCTTCTGAGACTACCCTAGCAGTAAACTACTTGCCTAAAGAATCTTCCACTAATGTTAGTTATTAGTGATAGTTGTGTGGGGTGTTGGGTTGTTTGTGTTGGTTAAAACTTCCCAAACCACTAATGCTGCTTCTCCTCATCACAGCAATCCTAAAAGGGAGCAGCAGAGCAGAGAGAGATCTGTTTTGGTCTGTATCTACAAATGATACCTTTTTTCCCCCATTGCACAAATGCTGCCAGGGATTCTTCATTCGACCATGAGAAGATGGGAATGACCACTTCCTTACAATTTGTCTGATGAAGGAGATGGAGTTCTTGAAGAAGAAAACCTCTGTTTTCTTTACTTTCATCAGTTCCCATTCAGTATCTCTGAATAGATGGGCGGTCCCTGGACAACTGAAAAGAAAATGTGAAAATGCAGCTCTCTGACAGCTTTGTCTCCATTATATCATTCAAGTAATTTTTTTTTTTTAAATAAGGAATAAAAAATTAATTCAGGTAAAGTTAATTAAATGACTGTTTTGAATACGGTAGTACAGTAGAAATCCTGTTACAATAAAAGAGAGAAGATTGAGGCTGTTAACTTTCAGCACTGATCATGCAGTAGTATTATTAGTACTCTTTTTATACTCTTTCACCATGTGGAAGAAAGAAAGAAAGAAAGATAAAGGGAATGTAAGGCTTGTGTGCTAGTGTGCACCTTATGGTTTGTTCAATCACTATGCTATTAATCTCTGTGGGGGTTTTTGTTTTTAGTCCAGGAAATCGTGGTGTATATTTATTGAAAGCAGTCTCCCATAGGATTTTGAAATTTATCATTAATTTTTTTCTTTTTTACCTCACATGCAGTGCATTCTCTGAGGTCAGTACATATGTGTGGGCAAAGAACCTATTTTCTGTTCGATTATTTTCTGCATTATTTTCTGTTCGATAGTTAAATCATTACCTGCTGATCCCTGTCTTAGGTCTGTTATGTGGTTTTAATTCAACTCTCTGCACCGTGAATTTCTTTAAATTCTTTTGCATGGTGAAATACTAGGAGAAACCTTTGTATTGTCATGGATTTGTGTGGTGGTAAGGCAAATCATCAAAATCTCAGAATTGTCTCTCAAATATGCTTTGTTGTTCCTAGGAAAAACAACTCTCAAAGTAAAAGTTTCCACTTGACTTCTGTGAAGGTACTTCGAACAGCAGGATGCTCCAACCTCCCAAATATTTACTTCTCCAACGAAATTCTTAGTCAAGTACAGATAACTGTTTCTATCTCTGCAAGTCTCCTAAGTATTTGTGGCTTCAAAATCTTTAGGTCTGTGGTGCCACTGTAGCTCCTATCAACCCCTTTTCCCCTGTTTCGTTACACTCCTGCAGTTGGCTATCTGCCATTTCTTTCTCACTTATTCTGTAGACAGTTAAAAAAAATCACAAAAAACAATTAAGGAACAAAATATTTTTGGCCTGATTGTTATGCTAAGTGTCACTTATCAATGTTGATATACTGTCATTTAAAAAGGATTCACTCCTTCCTTAGCATAAAAGCTTTTAGTAAATGGAAGGTGGGATGGGCTGGGAGCCAGGATTATGGGTGCTCTTTTCTCTCGTCTGCATACTGAGATTGGTTGTTCTGGGCAGTTCGCAGTCCCTATTGACCAAAACCTCTGGTTTAATGTTGATGTAACAAGCATTTTGTATATATTTAACTGATGCTATACTCAATCATTTCAGTGGGTGTTTGAAACAGGCATCAAATCTCCACTGTTCAGCATGCTTTGATCTCATAAAACTTCTGTCATGAATGTGCAAAATACATACTTGGTGGTATCTTAAAATCTGACTTCCTTAGTAGGGCACAGTTTTGCTTCAGAGATGAGTAGTTCAGGAACTACACTACTGAACCTGCCATTGTCCTGTTACAAGTAGTGACATAGAGAAGTGTGGGCAGGAAGGATGTCTTAAGGAAAAACAATAAATCCTATGCTAGCAGTTAGCTATGAGCATCTTCAGGAGTCCGTGGTGCAACCAGCTGCATTTTATATTCCTTTTGTAACTCCTCCATTACCATGGGAGGCAGAGAGAGATCTAAAAGATCATGTGTTTATATCTGCCTTATCCACTCCATGAAGGGAATAGCGTAGAATGGGTGTTTATTATGAAAACTAGTAGCATAAGCAGTAGTCCTGAGCCTGTGCATTATGCACTTCGTTATTAGAACTTTTTGAGCACTTCTCCCTGCTCCTCTTCTTGCTAATTGCTCTATTAAAGATTTCATAGTAATAGTAAAGTACGGAAAAAAATGTAGGCTTTATTTATAAACAGATTAGTAATGGATTTTAGTAAAAAAAAAAAGTAGTGTTTTTAAACTTTGTTTTTACTTTTTGATCCTTTAGTGCTTTCTGCCATATGCTGCTGCATAAAGACAAATAGAACTACTGGAAGGGAAGATCTACTGGAAAATGGTGCCTATTTGTGTTTTGTTAAGCCAATAACTGTTTGCTGGCATGCAATTAGCAAAAGAACAGTAAATCAGATGTCAGTTTATTACAGAAATGTGAGTAATATAGCACTTGAAATATTTAGGCTATTAGCTTCAGATGAAAGCTCAAAGATTTGCTAATTTTATTTGCATATTGGAGTCTGATAAAAAAATGGCTTTGCAAGGCATGCAAATACAGCCTCTCTAGTGATACTTGAACATGACGGTGTCTGAGAACCATTCTGGAAAAAAAAAAGCTTCCCTCTTGGGAGGAAAAGTACACTAAGAATATTCTAGATTTTTGACAACAATAATACCTTTCTGACATAATGGCATTATCTGACTTTCAGTGCAATACGTGCATAGCATCTAACCTAGAGAAACAAACTGAAGCAAGGCAAAGGAAGAAGTCTTCAGAGGAATCTCCAAAATGCAAACTGCTTGCCTGTAAGGAGCAGTATGAAGCATGGGGCAGAGAGGCCTGCATACTGGCATAAGCATTTTCACTTTGGATAGAGAGATTGGTTTTGTAGATGGTTATGCTTCTCACAAAGCTCAGCAGAAAAGAACATAATGTACCTAAAAAAAGAAACATAAGTACACATATCCTGTAAAATGATTTGTTTAATAAACTACTACATCCCCTAGTTGGAATAATTTCCTTGAACATGATGGAACATGAATGTTTGTTATATATTTGACACTAAAACATGATTTTTTTTTTGATAGCCAAAGTTGAAGTAGTTGAACAAAAAAAAAAAATAGTCCTGTGAGCATAAGTAAAAGTTAAGTGTTACAGAAGCTAAATTGAAATCAGTATCCTTTAAGGCTGAAAGCATGTGAAGACTACAACAGTGTGAGTTTAAGAGTAATGCTGCAGAGGAGCCTATTTAGTCCTTCCTCTGTTTCCTGATAACATTTGATTGTATAAATAGGGATGTTTTATATGAAAGTAAACTTAAAAACAAACAAAAAAAAATGAATGAGCACAAGGATATTGCACCACAGAGAAAAATAAAACAGTAAATATACCGTGACTGAAGACTACATCAGTTAAACTTTTATAGCTACAAATAATATTCACATAATGGTGAGAGCAGGTCATTTCAAAATCCAGAAGCCTTAGACCTTAGGACGGGACCTGGGAAGTGAAAGGGCAGCCAA
The DNA here is from genome assembly GCF_003984885.1 of Neopelma chrysocephalum. Lineage (NCBI taxonomy): Eukaryota > Metazoa > Chordata > Aves > Passeriformes > Pipridae > Neopelma > Neopelma chrysocephalum. The sequence continues at coordinate 2,972,710 of NW_020897691.1, read as the reverse complement.
ACAGAAAAAGTGTTAAATATCTTCTGCTTCACTATAGAGGTAGATGTAAATGCTTTGGGGGGGCTGTCTGATCAGGAAAGGTTGCACATAAGGTCTCTTTCTTTTTTGACCTGAGGTTTTCTAAAGTTGGTCCCTACTGTGCTGCTGTGGAGAAGCTATTTGGAGGCTGGGTTGTCAGCACACAGACCCTTTCCCTCCTTCCTGAGGTTGGTGGTCTTGTGTGTGTTTGATAGCTGCATTTCAGTTTCATCCTAGGGGGTCCATCATGGCATTTCTCTCTGACAGCACTCAGTAAAAGTACAGTCTGAGACTTGTGTATGTAAGTCACCAAGATATAAATACAATGACTCTCTGGTAAAGGCTGGTGCACAGCTCCATTGTGAATTGCACGAGTACTTGTTATGTCAAACTGAGACTGCTTCTACTGGAGAGCTGAAAGCTTTGCCATATTGTCAGACTTTCACAAATTCATGTTTGTGTTACCTGGGAAAAAGGGTGAGTGGCAAACGGCAAGTTTCTTCTGCTCTCCCAAAGACGTCATCAAAATTACCAACTAAGACAAAAATCCCCAGTCTTGACTCAGGTGAACAGGCCATCTTTACTTAACCTGCAAAAGGAAAAAGTATCAATTATATGTGTTTGATAAATAGCAGGTACAATACCAGCTGCATTCAAAAAACCACTGGCAGAAGTCAACAGAAAAATGAGATATCAGTCAATTTCATTATTACTTAAGTACTGAAATTTCACACTAGTTTACCAGGGTACGAGGAAAAGAGGTCACATTTACTATTTGTTTTCTAGTAAAGGCCAAACCAAAGCAATAGCAAGGATGTCTCAAAGACTCCAGCAGGCAAACAGGTAGGAGTTGGTGGTGCCATCTGCCCTGAAGTGCTTGCTGCAAGGGAACTTTTCAGTTGATCTGTGTCTCTCGACAAGGTAAAAATGGTAATTCAATGTAGTTCTCTCTTGGCTTCTTACTGAGTTTTGTGAAGAGGGATTGAGATCAACATTTACACTAAATAATAGCTGTTATTTCAAAATGATCTCCCAATTGTAGAAACTGAAATTTATTAAAATGTTCAAATGTTCTGTGTTATGACTTAAACATTTATTATTTCTTCTTGATGATAAATCAGATTTCTTAATCTGGATCCTATTTTAACCTTGTTAAAGGACAGGGAAAACCCTCTGTTTGACCTCCGTTTGTGCATGGTAACTTGAGGCTTCTGAGAAGGTTCCTGGCTTTTTGATACATGTGCATATCCTCCTTTCCACAGAATCACAAAATTAAGCTGTTGCTTAAGAGAAAGACTCCTAAGTGTGTGTTTCTGGATGTCTGATTAGAGGCTTGACGTTCATTTATTGATGTTTGGTAGAAGGATCCGTGCTGCTTCTCCCGAAATAAGTTAACGGGGTCTATTAGGCTGTTTGTTTGGGGGAGGAACCCAAATTATCAACATCCTCTGAATTTTTGTGTTAAAAACATGACTTATATTTAATATTTTAAAAATACATTCAAGGGTATGGATTAATTAATTGGTGTTGGTGATTACATCTCCCTAAACCTTTCCAGCCAGTCATAGTTCCTGGCTAGAGTGAGGAGCTTTATTTTCCTCTCAGTCTTCTGATCTGATTGAGCAGAGGACAGAATAACAATGTTGATTAAACATACAATTTGGTGTTTATAAAATAGGTCTTGGTACACTTTCATTGTAGGACCCGAGCATTTGGCCCAAGTACTGTGTCTTGAGGGGTTACTGCAGTTCATCTGAGCTGTGTTTTTCCTTGAATTTGCAAGGAACTGAAAGCGTGAATGTGGTTGATGACTGTGGATTACTTGACGTGTAACATCTACGTAAGTCACAAGAAGGCAAACTTATGTCAGAGGTCTCTTGAATCACTATCCAAACACGTCTGACTGCAAATAATTTTTTTTTTCAACTGTGTCACAGAGTGTTTCTACCCTGGAGAACATGTTGATTCCCTGAGTCACTGATCTTGAATAATTAGAAAATAAATCTTCATGTATTTGATTTAAATAGTTGGAATTGGGTTCTGTAAAGAAACTCTTGAAGATTAAAATTTTCTAATCTTTGAACTTTATTTTTGTGTATTTTAAAATGTTTCTTTTCAGAATAAATACAATCTTAAACTGTAGGCAGACGTGTGTATGCAGGTGATTCCACAAATTTAATTCAAACCAGCTCAAATTCACATTTTCAGTAAAAAGGATTTGGCTGTCTTTTATTGATGAATACCACATGCAGGCAGCAGTTTAGGCTGTTGGAAATAGGTGGGTAGTTCTCTGTGTTATAAACAGCGTTTGGAGCTTTTTGCATTCTTCAAACTTTGAAGCTAAAATTAAAAACAAAAAACCCCTAAAACTTTCCATTCTACCCTGTAATTGAAGCAGCAGCTGTTGAAATGTTGAGAGTAAGACTTCTGTGGTCAGGAGTAGGCAAGCCTTCGATGGAACCCCATAGTGCTTACCTATGAGAGAAGGGGAAACCTTGGTACCCATCCTTGCCTGAGGGACCCTAATGTAAAGTAATTCCTCTGATCAGGAAGCTATTGCTTGAGGGGCAGTGGTTGGATATCACTGTATCACCTCTCTTCTCCGAAATCCCCTCCTTTTTTTAATTAAAAAGATAAATATAAGTGCTTGTAAGGTAGTGGGAGGGCTCGGTTTGATGGATAGTTTGAAGATCTGTGAGGAGTTAAAACAGGAGGCTCTTGTTGCTTTGATGTTGTTGGACAACAAAGGCCTGTATGGAATCAGGTTGGATGGTTTAAGGATGTTTGCTTGTGAAAACCTAAATCCCATAGGGGCTCAGGGACTAGGCATTCCCTGAGACTAGGATATTTGAACACTGCTGCTTTCAACATACGTACCTGAATATCTAACCTAAATACCTCTAGGGACAGAGCATAAAAATCTTTTCTAAATGACTGGGAAAAAAGATTGGCTTAATCATCTTGCTTGCAACAGGTATCCCCTGTGGAGGAACTCTAATGCAAACCAATATATCATGACATTTTTAATTGTGCTTCAGGGTGCAATAATCATTCATGCTTATTTCAGTAAAAAAATATGACAGGTTGCAGAAGCCTGAGATAATAACTCTATATAACTTGCTAAGGACTTCTGTCAGTCCTCCTCTGTCAGTCCTCCTTAACCCCCGGTTCAGTTTGTAACTGTAGATAAAATGAACTGGGGGGGGGGAATCAGTAAAACTTGCAATAGTAGTTGTTTTTTCAAGTTTTTTTTTTTTCTTCATACATATCCAACAAAAGCAAATATTAAAGTTCTACAGAGGCAGGAAAGCCTCCCTACCCCAATATTTAGTGTGAATTCAGGTTATGTAGTGTTTTAAGAAAGACTGTAAAATAAAATAAAAACCAAACCCCAAAACAAAAACTAAGTTTCTAACCTGAGGAATAGGACTTAATTCACATCAAGTTTGCTGGATGCATCAGTGTGTTAAATTTAGTTAATAATTGATTGATTATGAAAATACTATTTATTTTAAAACCTATTATGAATAGTTTTAATTAAATATAAAAATACAGACTGACTTTACAAGAGTCATAAGGAGGTGTAGCAGCATGTGATTGAAAATTTTGTTGTTAACACTGAAACTGTAGATTAAGTTTTTCATATATGATGTATTCAGATCACAAAGAACTTCATTCAAATGTCAATTTGAAAAAGAATGAAATGTTTTAAAGCATAGTTAAAAGTTTTTGATATAAACTTTCCACAGTATGTAGGGCTTATCAGCAGTTTAAAAATAAAGTTATTAAAAACAACTGCCATTTTATGGAGAACTTTAAAATTTTATTTTTTTTTTAATTATTCCAATTACAAATTAACCCACACACATGCTTCAAAAACTGTCAGAAAAAAAAGAAATCTTTTGATATTAAATGCCAGCACACTGAATGTGAATTTGGTGAAGCATTTTGATGTCAATAAAGCAGCATTCTCTGGCGTATAATTGTTTGATTGTAGTTTTTTCCTACTAGCTTTAGTATACGGTGGCTTATTTATGCACTTTTTATTTGTGTGTATTTTATTTTGTATGGCATATTTCCATTTCATCTTAGGAGCTTTATAAAGATTAAGCTTTATAGAGCCTTTTTCTGGAGATGTTATCCCCATTAAACAGGAAGGTAAACAAATACAGAGGAAGGTTAATTGAATTGCCCTGCTGCAGTATGGGAGTATTGGAGCTGGAACTACAATTTGGGAATGATTGTTCCCAAGTCAGTACTTTAATCTAATATAGCACAGGAGTCTTTCCTCTGGTATTGTAAAAGTAGAAAAAAAAAGAGGGCAGAAAACACAAAGTTAATGATAAGATCTTATAGTTAAGCTCTAACGTATGTTAAGACTGCATTTTCCTGTTATTCCTATTTCCAGTAACAGCCTTCTTTCCTTCATGCTATATAGCAGGTAAGACAAGTGGGACCAACTGTGGCCAACAGGAACCTTGCTGTTCATTTTAGGGACCGAAGTTGTAGCTGATCACGGTTATGCTTTCTTATGTATTTGAGTAAGTGACAAGGCACAAATTTTTAGGGGCCTTTAAAAACTCCGCCTCACAATGAAGACCACTTTAAAACCATCTGTATGACTAATGAAGGAGGTTACCTTGTATTCATAGCAATGACTTTGTGGTAATTGACTGTTTAAACTAAGTCTGTGGGGTTACTCTCCTGATAAAAGTAAATCCTTGACACTTGGAAAAGCTGTACAAGTGATCTGCCGCATGTGTGGGTGGCTGCCTTCAACCAAACTAGTCTTTGTTACAGCTTCAACTCCTGTTTGCTGTTCTTATTACACTTAAATGAAGATTGACAGTTGAGATCTGGTCATGAAACATATTGCATTAGTTTCTGATTTTGGAAGAATTATTTAGTTGAAGCCTTTACCTTTTACTTGAGTTTCTGTCAATCACTTGGTTTGGTGATCCTGTTTGACTTGTAGTGGAAATTGAGGTAAGTAGTGATGAAATGGGGCTCATTTAATGCCAAACCCCTCAAATACAAGGCGGTGCAAGGAGAAGAGGGGAACATAGCAGGGAGAGTGGCTTTGGTACTTCACAGGGAGAAATCCTCATATGTGTACTGCAGAAGCACAGCCACAGGTGCCATGCTCTCTTTCACAGAGCCTATTTAAGGGCAGCCTTTGGGCTTCCAGGGAAAGAAGGAAATGCTTGTCAGCGGTTGAGAAATGGATGTGTTCGAAAGCTGCTTTCTCCCTGTGCTCTTTGGAGCTGCACAGAACACTGCGCTGAAGAGAAGCAAGGCTATGGATATGTTGCATCCTTTGCAGGAGTGATAACTTTGTAATTCTGTGTTTCAGCTGTTCATTATCCTGAGCATTCAGCACAAATATGTTTATGGAAAATTGAAAACTTTTATGTGGTAGTGGAGGGGCAACAATCCCTCTTCCCTCAGAAGGGTTTTTTAACAGAAAGGGTTTTTTTTGTCAAAGCAAATGTCCAACTCCTTATTACTTATTTGGGACTGTTTTTATGTTAGTGTAGCTTGGTTTTAAACTGCATGTCAAAAAATTATTTACCACAGCATCTGTGGTAATGTTATGGGGACCTTGGCAAATATTTGGTAGTTTAGGTCCATATCCAGGTACTGGGTCCTATCAAAAAATAGTTTTGTGATAAATGGATGAAAATTACTGGCAGTTAAGCATAAGGAAAAAAAAAGAAAAAAATTAAAAATTAATTGGATTTTTATTTTTGAAAAGTGTCTTTTCAGTGGTTTTCTTTTCTGGAAGGTGTTGCCAGAGCTCCTGGCAGATAAACTGGCTTTTTTGGGAGTACAGCTTTAATGCAGAATCTGTATGCTCCCTTTTTCTTGCTGAAACTTTTAGAAGTATAACAAAGCTGTAATACTTTTGTCCTTTCTCTAAAAATATTGGAGACAGTGGAGCCCAAATGCTTTTGCGTGGGTATGAGAAAGTAGGCTAACTTATCTCCATGAGAAGTAGTATCCAGGGCTCCTTGCCTTTTCTCCTAAGGAAAAATAAGGAAAACATCTGTTTATACAAACATGGTGACTGTATGTGCTAGGGAATGTACTTTGACGCTGACAAGCTGAAAGTTCAGGATCTAATTTACCCAATGGTAGCATGTTGGTCTGTATCTGTAATTAGCCTCTAGTCACAGTGTCTCTTGAAAATCTGACCTTTTTTTGCCAAAGATTTGCAATGTCTGCAGCCAAGAGCAGTTCTGTTATCCTCTCACAATGGGCAGACTAGACCTTTATGAGTTCTTTTCTAGTTTTCTTGCCTGTGTGGTAACAATACCAGTGGAATGTTCATAGTTAAGGATACAGAAAAACAGACATGTATTATGATACTATGAAACACTCTTGGAAGTATTCACTTTTAAAATGAGTTCTTTGAAACTCCACAGATTATTCCTAATGAGTGCTGTTGAGCTGTGTTTAGAGGGCTGTGGTAGAGCTGGGCCAGCACGTCAGACCACAGCGATTAGATTCTGTTACCTTGTGATACTGCTTCATTTTTCTGCTCTGTATAATAGCCACTTCTGGTCTTAGTTCTACTTCTGTGGTTTTTGAAAAGCTTGAAGTGAAGGATTGCTGTGACAATTCCTTACTGTCCTGCAATATAAGTGGTGTTGACCCACACTGAAGGAGGTGGGGAAGGCAGCCTGGTTGTCCCTTACAAACCTTTTCTGGAGTAAAGGCAAGCATTAGTGTTGGTTGGCCTGGGCAGTTCAAGATGAAGTTGTACCACAGCACCTGATGTACATATATCTCTCTGTAGCAGCAAGTGATTTTTTTCCAGTTCACAGTTAAGAGAAGGATTTAGAGACTTATGTAATCCTTTTCACTGTTAAACTTAATAAGGCCTAGCAAATTTTCTAAAAGTCCAAGGCCCACATTCACGATTGAGGTAAACTTTCCCTTTGTCTCTGTTTTTCTCCTGCACTTGTTCCAGTGGCCAGTGTAAATGCCTTCAAAGGGAGAGAGAGAACTGCACTGAGAAATGTAGGGACCATTTGGGCTCTTTCCCCAAGAAAAAATAGACCAATCTGTCCTGTACATACTGTACAACAGGGAGAGACAGGATTGGTGTTACGAATATCTTTGAGCTGCTGGTCAGCACTTTCCATAAATACTCAATATAAAATTAGAGGAAGTGTACTAGATTCCTGTTGATGAGAAAGAGGTTACTTACAAATTGCTATTTTTGTCTCATCGTTGACTAAAATTTTGTAGTTACCTCTGAAGAAATATGTTGTGAAATATATTGATCTCCTGGAATTGCCTTCAGGCACATCCAGAGTAGACTGAGTCCAATTAGGTAAGAGGGAAAGCCCAATGGGAAGGGTGGGAGGCAGTGAAACACCAACACATGAGCCTCTGCCTGACACTGTATTGGTTGTTCTTGGTCTTGAGGGCTAGAAACTGGGAAATAATACCTGAAGTTGAAGGGTTTGGGCATTTTATTCACACCAGAGTCTGTTGGACTGTAGCAATCACTCTAGTTCCTTGAAAAAAAATCCCTTGTGGATGAGCCTGTTTGTAAACACTGACCCATCACCTTTGTTGGGAGTTCGCTGAGTGGTGTGCCTGCAGGAGCAGAATGATCACTCTGCTGATCAGTGATCTCACCCAAGATGTGTTTACTAAGCAGGCTGGGCATGGCAGGTGGTTAGCGGTTCCTCTCATGCCCATAGCACCAGGCAGCAGATGGCAGGGCAGCCGCTTGACACCTTGGATGCCCAGCTCCAGCCCTGCCCGGTCGGCTCAGCCTCCCCCTGCCTGCAAATAGCGTGCATGCAGCAGCAGCAGCAGCTGCTGCTTTTCCTGGTGTGATGGCTGACATTGCTATTTGCTCTTTCACTTTTCCTGCCCACCCCTGATTTGGAGCCGAGGTCTTAGTGCTCTGAACAGGGCCTGGCCCATAGGTGGGCTTTAATCTGAGGTGCACAGGAGAAAGCCCAGCAGTGCAGAAGAAAGTCCTCTGACTTGCAGGTGCTACCAGGAAAAGGGGGAAAGAAAAAAAACCCAACAGATTTGAATCCTCTTTGAACTGGATACCATTCCCTCCTCCATTGTTCTGTGTCTTTAGGTCACTGTATGTCTTGTAGCTCTCCTTCGACATCAGAGCAGAGGCCATGGGGCATGACTGTCCCTTTTACAGGCAGCAGAGCCAATCCAAAATGAGCTCTGCAGCTCTTTTGTTTAAGAGCTGAAGTCTGGTGCGTCTGAATAATAAATCCCAAGCAGAGTCCCATGTGCTTGAATGAAAACCACCTGCAGATCTTTTTTCCCCCTCCTTCACAGTATAGTCCCATTGGCCCTGTGCTTTTTCTTGCTCCCTCTCTTTATCTTTTTTCCTCGATTTTTCTCTTTCTTGTTTTTTGTTTTTTTTTTTCTTTTGCATACTGACAGCAACACTACTTCAAAAAAATTCTTAAATGAATAGTTGCAGAGCCTGTGCAAGTACACAGGCTAGCAGGGAGCCCTTCAGAGGAGCCTGGCCCTGTTTGCTTAGGGTGAGAGGAGATGCCTGTGACCAGTGTTGAAGCAGAGCCTAGTGAAGAGGGGTGGGCTGTGACCTGGCTTCCCTCTCGTACCAGCACCCCCTCAGCTTCATCCACTTTGAAGGCATCTCCCTTAGGCAGGAACTGGGGATGATCTGGGAAGAGCAGGCCTGTAGTGAGGGTTGTGTCCAAAAGCTAGGGCAGGCCTTCCCCTATTGCCTATGCCCTAGTAGGTGAGGAATAAACAAGTGTATCCTCATGCTTTCCCATCTGTGCCCTATTTTTCCCTCCTTTCCTGTCTTATCAATTTAATCTGTACTATAGGGTGTTCCCAGTGAGTTGTCATAATATACCTCTTGTTTTGAGGGAAGAAAAAATATTTTTTCCTTCAGTTGTGTATAGAGAACCTAAGCACAAATATCTGCTAATTTTGAAGTCTTAAGACTCCAAAATTCAGACTTTCAGGGTGCCAAGAGGGTCACTAATTATAATAATTATGCACTCTTTATTGTACCAGCTGCTTCAATGTCCTGAATTTTGGACCTAATTTAACATCAGGTAGCACTATTAACTTTCTTGATGTTCTTACCTGAGAATTTAGCTGGTATTATTTTCTAATTTTTTTTTAAAAGTTATCACAAATTTACCTGCTATTTAGTATTGTATTTACCTGAAAATCCAGCAACATAAGGTTTTTGGGCATTGTTTTTCTAATGTGTGGAATACAGCGGTATCAGAATCAAGCTTAACTGTAGAATACCTGAACAGACAACTGAACATTACTGTTTTCTAGGTTTTGGATATAAATATAACTATTTTTCTGTTATATTCTTATGGGTTTCACATCCTGTACAATTAGTGAAGGTGAACTAAATTTACAGCTACTCCATGTTTGAGTAAGAGTTAAATTAAAAATTTGGATTACCTTTTTTTTATTTCAATAATTACACTATTGGTAGAAATAAACTATTTTTTTAATAACTGAGCTATTTCTAGTAACTAAGACTTCAAAATGAAGAGCTAAATGGTATGTGAGGTTTGAAAAGGATCAGTGTTGCTATTTTGTATTGGATTTTTAACACATGGGTTTTGTTTATTATAAGTTTGTTACCATAGAAGTATAAACTGAAAGGTAGCAATGATGTTATATTAAATAAACTTGTCCTGTTAGCACTGTGTGCAAAGCATTATTTATATTACAATAAGCTTTTTCTGCTGCATTTACAGTTCTGCTATACAGATAAACTAAGGGACCTCATGACAGTATGATTTATTTCTCCCTGCAAACTGAAAAATGTTAATATTTTTAAGCCTATTTGCCTGAATTAGTTGCATTTAATTTTCTGTTGGAGCACCATCAAACCTACTGTCTGAGAAAGGAAATAGATGAAAGTCTTATCTTCTTGTTCATATACTTAAAGGATGGGCAAATATTAAATATTGTGTTTAGAATTCATTGCTGTTGGAAACAATATTCAATAACCCTTTAAAATATATTCCTGCCCTGCAATAACAGATGAACTGTCACCTGCCACCAAACCAAATAAATTAAAAGAGCCGGTAAAATCACACATAAAGCTTTGGCTGTTTGATCTTCTATGCTATACAAACGTACTCTTTCAGAAATCAGTGAATTTATGCTTCAGGTTTGATTGAGCTGAACAGGTGCAGCTGAGTGAGGGACTTGGCCTGTAATATTGGTGGTGGTGGTGGTGATAGATAAGCTGTGAAGGAAACACTGAGCCTGAACTTCCAGTCTCAGGACAATTCGTAGGGCTAATAAATCAGAGGGTGAGGGCAGGGAAGAAGTATTTCTGTTTACCTAAAGGAGCAGACGTTGTCTGCACTCCAGACAAAAAGGCTGTGAAACGTCATGGTCCAGTCTTTTTATATAATATTTTCATTAAGGTACATACTTCTGACATGATACGGGTATAACTCCCTCTGTGAACATCTGTTCCTTTAAAAAAAAGTGTATAAAAAAAGAAGTATAATTTCATTTCATATAAAGATAGAGCTGGTAGAATTAATTTGCAATACCTTGATGGTAAGTATTTGGAGTTAAGTTCTTCCTCTTTCTGCCCTTTTCCGCTAAAACTGTTTGACAAAAAACAGGATAAACTATTCTTTTTGTAAACTTTGCCTCCTTTGGTTGCTCAGCTTGATACAGTTTCTGTTCATTAGGAGCTTTCAGCCTGGCTCTTAGAAGAAGAGCTGGCTCCCTTCATGTGCAGGACACCATATGGCATAGTGTCCTGCATGAGGGCACACTCCCTCAGGCATTATGAGCCACCAAATTCAATGTAATTTGAAGTTATAAACTATCTAGCTTAAGTATTTACAAGATTTTTAGTTATTTATCTGAAACTTTTGTAAAAATACATGAAAGTAATGCATCCCTTTTTTCTACAGAAGCTCTCTAACTTGCAGAAAATGGTACATACCTGGCTTCCATGATGACATTAAGCATTCATACTTTTATTTCCAGAATATATGGGAGCACAAGAGAAATTCCAGCTCTGCTAAGCTCAGTTGAATGTGCTGTGATCCACACTTAGGTTTTTATGTTCTTCCTGGCTGGACCAGTCTCTTGGTTACAAATTCATTTTGTGAATATGTGGTGTGGTTCCATCAGTTCCAATGTCCTGTGAACTGTTCAGTCTGTTTTCAAAGAGTTTCCTCCAGTGTTCAAGTTTGGTTTAAGGCTTGTTGAATGCCGCAGTTGTTCGTATGGGACTAGTACCCATGGAAACTAAGTATTGGTATTTGGAAAAACTCTAGATATTACTATAGTTTTAAATAATTGGGGAATGGGAACTACTACTAATGGGCTTGAGAAGATTACTGTAGAAATGCTAGCCTTTATTTTGTTAACTATCTGCTTAAATTTTTTCATTTTCTGTTTTTTTTTCCCCTTGTTCTTTTTCCTGAAGCAGTGGAGTGGGGGAATAAACTTGCAGTTCTGTAAACTATTTTTCTCAACTGTGTTCTCTGCTTAATACTTAGATGCTGATCCTGTGTTTTCTTCCCCCCCACCCCTGGAATGGACCTCTCAACAAAAACTTGCAAAGAATACCGAGAAATAAATTTGCAAGAAAACTTAGAAATTACTGAAATGTGCTCTAATAGATTCTAACCTAGTGGATCTGGTTTGTCTGAAAGCATTTTAGAAATAGGATATTGTTTCCATCACTGTAGCAAAATTATACTACTGTGAAGTGTTTTTAAAGGAAATATATGCTATTTTTTATGAAGGCTCCTATGTAATTAAAAAATGGAGTATTTGGCTATGATAACAGATTTTCTCATCTGATATATTGATTTAGTAGTTATCTTTATTATTATATTGAAGATTGTTTTTTTGCATGAAACAAGTAATGCAAAATCCCTGGGGCTGAATATCAGGTAACAGTCAGTTAAAACAACCCACCAAAAAAGAACAAATCAACAAAATAAGGATTAAGCAATGGCATGTAATTGAGAAAGAAACTACTTTTTAGCATCTGAGCTAGACACAATGATGACTTATCTGGGAAATTACAATTTATCTGACAGCAACTGTGGCTGATTTAAAGTTTCATTAGAAAATACTATTATTTTGCCATTTCTGGTGAAGGTGAGCTGAAATGATTTGTGTAATGTGTCTGCAGCACAGCAAGCTGTAATTCGAATATAAATTGATACTACCTGACCTCCCTTTGTGCTTTCTCTGTCAGTAAAAAAACAAACTGAAAGCAGAAGGCTTTATGCATTTATCAGATAATGCTTACAAAATGCTCTGAATCTGACAAACATGAAAGAGTAGAATACTTTGAAAAAGTAATGTAGCCAAATTGGATTTCTGGTATTGAGCCTGTCTGTTCTAGGTCTGTCTGAGTGTCTGTGGGCTCCTAGGAAGGCACAGGGCAGCCTGTGGTCTGGGTTGTCTCCTAAAGCCCCGTGAGGTGTCTTACTTGCCTTAGGATGTCTTATGTAACACCTAAGACATCCAGGTACCTATGGTTAGGCAACAGAAATGGCTGTTAAATCTCTCTCTTAGTTAACAGACCTATAGACATCCAAATATACGTGTGGAAATCTGAGTGGAACTTCTACTAAGAGCTTGAAATTTTTCCTTATAGCATAACATATCATCCCACTTTTCCTTAAAACACAATGCACAAGGTCAAATTTGCTGTCAGTGTTTCTGAATGTGGACCTCCCACTTACATGAGAATTCTCCTTATGTACTTTTCTTTGACATATACATGTGTAAAGATTTTTCTTTCACTGCTTAGCTTATCAGTTTATCCTTTCAAAAGAATTAAAAGCTGAAAACCACCATCATTTTTCATGATTTCATTTAATGTCTTTGTTATCAGTACTAAACAATTTGTACTCACATGAAAAATTTTGTACTTGCACTGGGAGGACTTTAGAATGTTTTCCTTTATGCAAGTTGGGCATATTTCTGTGCATGTGTGTTATTTTTTTCAAAGTAAATTCTTCCATCATTTTGCTCATTTCTTCTACTCTGATCTATCTGTAGCAGTTTTCCAGCCACATCTCTAACAGAGATAAGCTTCAGCTTGTCTTTGTACTTTATCATGTTCTTATGTGGTTCAAAACTATACTGTTCTGTAGTCTTGTTGCATAATATTCATGATTCATGTTAATTTCCTCCAGGGCTCTTATTAATGTTGCTTTTTTTTCTCCCTGTATACTAGCTTATTATGAAGACACTCAGGTCAGAAAGGCCTGGTAGTGCTAGAAAGCAAGAGCAGGGAAACACAGACTAGTTCTATGTGGGGAGCAAGAAAAAGTTTATGTCACTGGGGAGCTGTTAAAATCTCTGATGCATGGGTCTGGAGAGCAAGGTTTTTCCCATTGCTGTAGTTTCTTTCATATCTAAACCACTATTAATCTAAAGACTTTATTGTTAAGAAATAATCTGGTTTTGTAACCTTTGCCTTTCACTGTTGCACAAGTACTGAATATGCAGGTATTTATTTAATTAATATCACACATTTCAACGTTTGAATTATGATGTGTACAACAATACCTTTAGTTGAAAAAATAAATGAACATTAAAAGTGAATGTGCTTCAAAAGTCTTTTGAGGATTTTATTAACCAAAATACAGTTTTTAACTATCACGTATGTCTGGTTTCATAAGAAACTTTCTTCTTATCTAGAGGCTTTCTATATCACCACTGTCAACTAGGCTACCACTAAGGCTAGGTAGTTTTTTATTCCTTACTGTTCTTAGAAAGTCATCTTTCCCATTTCTTCTTAACTAAACACGTGAAACATTTTTCAGAAGGATTGTGTGTGTGAATGCAATCATCCACAAAGTGCGAGGAAGAACTGTGAGTGGTTAAGCTGCTGGCATCCTGCATCTCACTGTTCTTGAGGGCATGTGGCTGCTGCTATTCCTGCAGTAACAGATGGGATGCCTCAGAGTTAGATGGAAAATGACTGTAAATTTTAATTTAATTTGGCTGCCAGAATCTCTTAAACCACTTCTAAAACTTTAGGGTATGATTGAATGTTTCTTGGGAAAGAGATTTTCCCTAAATACTCATTTTTTTATTGACTGAAGGCAGGTGGGTTTTCATTGAGCTGGTTTTTGAAACTGAAAGAATCAGACTTGACTGGAAGTAATTGTTCTCCATAAAATATATTATCATGTAATTCTGAAAGATGATTCTGTGTTCTATATACCAATCTTCTCAAAATTGTTTCTATTGACATATCTGATCTGTTCATATTGCCTTTATTATTTTTAATCATATCAAGTGCCCTGGTGTATTATTTTTATATCTTATACTTCATGTAATATTAGGCCAAAGCATTTACCATAAATTCTTGATCTGGTACAACAACATACACTATTTCCTCCATGTGTTCTTTTTTCTTTACATTTACATTAGAGGAAATTGCAAGTTGCTTGCAAGAAAACTCCTGTTCATTGCTATGACCTGTGTAAACAGCTGTCAGATAGGTATCTAGGCACTAGTCTGGCCTTGCAACAGCAACAGACTCAATCTGCCCTAATCCAGGGTCTCAGGAGGGATGAAGAGGTGCTGCAGGGAAAGGTGTGTATCAGTCACATGGTCTGGTGGGTGGCAGGGTAGTGCTCAGGAAGGACAGATCCCTTCTCTTCATCCTTTCTGTTAAGTCTACTGGTGATTCAACATAATGAATAAATGAAGACCAAAGCTATGCAATGACATTCTTTTTATTAATAAACCAAATCCACCCAGTTTGGAAGAAGTCAAATTTCAAAATTACTACTGGAAAAATGTTGTCAAATATGACATTCATCTGAAGTAGGAGAATTAGGGTTATTATTTTTTGCCTTTTTGCATGTGGTTTTTTAGGAGTTGCGGGGGGTGTTTGTGTGTGTTTTATTTATTTAACAATTCTATAAATAATTTATATTATAAAAGTGGTGAAACAGGGGGAAAAATGGAGTTGCTGGGTACTGCTTTTGATAATGTGCTAAACTATTAGCCTGGTAATGAGTGATCATGTTCAACTCACTTTTTTGCTTAAGGACACTTGAACATGCAGCTTCCCTCTCTGAAGAAAGTGCTCTGTTAACCAGACTAGAAATAACTCAGAAATAAGGTTTGTTGTGCTGCTCTGTATACAACATTAAACACTCGGGTAGCAGGAACTGAAACCAAATGTTTCATTTTCCAAGACACTAATCTAGCCACCAGGCTAGAGAGTTGCATTTTCTCATTACTCCTGCCTTCCTTCATTTACATACAGTTTATACACAGGAGACAGTTCCAATTGTCCTGGAGTATTAGAAATTTTCACACTGGCATATCATTTTCCAAAGGGTATAACTGAACCATGTCTAATTCAAGTGCAGGAATGAATGATTAGCCAAAAGATACTTTAGTAGGTCAAGTACCAAGATGTACATGGTTCCTCATAGAGACAAAGTGTTACTATTTTTACTTGCTTTATCTGAGAAATTTTTGTGCCCTTAAGGTTGTCTCAAGGAGCCAAGAGAACTTAAGATCTAGTTTGAACTGAAATGACTGTGACGAAATTGCCTTCTGAGCTGCATTAGGAGAAGTGTTGCCTGCGGGTTCAGGGAGGTGATCCGTCCTCTCTACTTGGCGCTGGTGAGACCACATCAGCAGTGCTGGGTTCAGTTCTGGGCTTCCCAGTACAGATGTAGGCATAGTGTAGCAAGTCCAGCGTAGAGCAACAAATATGATCAAGGAGCTGGAGCATCTTCTCTATAAGGAGAGGCTGAGAGAGCTGTGACTCTTCAGCCTGGAGGAGAAAAGACTCAGGGGAAGCTCATCAATGTATGGAAATACCTGAAGGGATGGACTGAAGAGGACGAAGAAACACGTTCCTGTGGTGCCCTGTGAGAGGCCAAGAGTCAATGAGCCCTGACTAATCCACAGGACTTCCTGCTGAACATCAAAAAGCATATTATTACTGTGAAGATGACCAAACACTGGCACAGGTTGCCCAGAGAAGCTGTGGAGCCTTACTGGACATGGACCTGGACTTCCTGCCATATGTGACCTTGCTTGAGCAGGGGGGTTGGATTAGACAATCCCCAAAAGCCTCTTCTGACTTAATTTTTTTCTGTGAAAAATAAATAGCTCTTTATTCTTCTACTCACAAGTACTCATTGACCATAGAAATGGCATGTATGTAGGTTTCTTATTCTGAGAGATTAAGATATGAAATTTAATATTAAAAAAAAGACAAACCCAAAACTGTTAAAAAAGTGAAAAAAACTGAACTCTTCCCTTAAATTTGTAGGGGAAAGAAGCCAATCAGACTGATGTGATTAGTATGATTACATAAAACACAAGAAACTTTTGGCATTTAGATAAACTTTGAGGAGCTGTTTTTGATAGAGAGGATTATATGACACAAGAATCTGTCCTTTGAGTCTGAAAACCATATGTGGGTGACTTGAAACATTGTTTTGCTTATCTTGACAAAATAATTATGGGGGAAAAAAATAGTATGACTTTCTGAGAAAAGGTAGAAAAATGTGAAAGCAGCAGGTTCATTTCAGTATTAACCTAATTACTTTTGACTGCCAGATTACTGGAGCAGTGAGAAGCAGCACATGCAGATGTGGTCCTTGCTCCCAGCACCCGGTCACTGGGAATTTTGATATGTAATTTGAAGAGGGAAAGCTGTAGTGACTTTGTTCCTGAATCCACTTATCTCTGTGCTGTTTGGATGCCATTAAAGCTGCAATTGCAAACAAGGCTTCAACAGAGAAAAATGTAAATATATTTTCATTAATATATTCTAGGAAATAGAAGATTTCAAATTATTCTCTTAAAAAATGAAATGTAAAGCACATCTTTCTAATATTCTGAGCTTCATTGTTCCAGTGTGATGTTGGGAACCCACTTCTCCTTTGGAGTGTCATTGTTACATTCAGGTCTCCACAATTTGGTCTTCCATGGCTAACTTAAAATACAACTGGTATCAATGGAAGGGTTCTTGTTTACTTTGAGCTGGAGCTGAATGGTGTCTGACACTGCAGGTTTTGTCTCTGTGTTCAAAACCAGGCACGAAGGGGCTGTGCATGTTTTCTAGATTTTGGTGTCCTTCCTCTTGGCTGTTCCTTGATGACCTGACACCACATACTTCTTGTTGCCATGGCCTCAGTTGTGATGCAGAATAGCTTGTGGGACTGTGCAATGGACTATAATAAGGCATGGTTGGAGGCTAAGAATCATCTTTATTACAGAGCTGTTTTCAGCCTTCATCACTTCCCTGCCCTGGATCACTGCCTGCCCGCCTAGCCTCGGACACCTGAGCTGGTGCAAGCACTGTGGTTGGCCAAGCAACAGGCAGGTAGGGCTTCCTTGTCCCCACACTGCTGTCAGGGACAGTGCTCTGCATTCTGCGTGTGAAAATGCAGGCAGTACACATTATATGTCACTGGGAATCAAGTAAAGAAATATCATTGTATTTCTGAATGCAGTTTGCAAGCTGTGTTGTATGTATTAACTCTGCATGATCAACAATGGTATTTCTAAAAGTTGTCGCTTTAGTCATTTGTACAAACTTTAAATGTCACATAGTGGAGTCCTGGGTTTTCTATGACTGAATATGTTCTAACATCTCCCTTGCAACTCGACTTTCACAATTGTATTTTCTATTCTTCTAGAGAAGATTTCTGTACTTTTTGAAACAACAGGCCATGGGATTCAGACCAATAGCAGAGCAAGGTGTGTGTTATGAAGATCATCTTTCAAATTCCTTTTTTTTTAAAGTCTTCTCCTCCCCTTTTATTAAACCGAATCCTTTGCAATTATTAGCAAATATAGCCTGGGTAAAGTTGATATCATTACTGACAATGGAGAAGTTTGTCTCGAAGACATAGTTTGAAGAGGGTTGGTTAATATTTGATTATAGGAGACATTGCTTGTAAGTTTGTTTGTTTACTAGTAAATGAGATAGCACATACTGAATATCAGAGTGGCAAGTTCTGTCACTTTAAAGTTTTTTATGACATTTAATATCAATTTGAAAAGAAAAGGCTAAATCCTTACTTATACTACATTCCAAAGGAGTAATATACCTATAGCTTTTCTTTTTTACCTCCTTTTAATGAATCTGTTCCTTCATTTATCTTGACTGAAGGAAAATAATTGTGTGATTGTAATAGCTATCAGCAAGCAGGTTGGCATAGCATGGTTCCTGCTTATATTTTCTGCTTTAATTTCAGTCCTATATGGTGATTTTTTTTCTCTCAAGTTCATTAATTATAAACTTTATGAAAAGTTGATTTTTTTTTTAAATATGAACTGAGAAAGCGTAAAAATATGCATTTTGTATTTTGTTACAAGAATTTTAAAGCCAGGCAGAAGATGTGCATGCTTATATAGGGAAGAAAGGGAGCACAGGTGCTAAACTGGAGAAAATTACAAATTTCACCAATTAACTTTGGACCACTACTTAGGCTACCTGGATGCTAGGTAGTGAGAGACTCCTAAGCTTTTAAGTATCCAAGTAAGCAATTTGGATTGGCAAAAAGATTTTTTCTTTCAATCTTCTAAAATAACTTTAGAAAACAATTTTTTAAAAAAGGGAACATTCAAGGGCTGGAATCTGTGAAATAAGTCAATTAATTTATAATAATATATATCATAATTTTACTTTGTAGTAATAGAAAAGAGTGAGCAACAGCTGAACAAACAGCATAACCAGAGAGGAGAGATTCTCTATACATATATTATCTGTTAGTTGCATATTATAATAAAATGAACAAAATCAGTAAAATAGCAACATTTGAATTACTGAAGTTTCTCTTTGCAGATTAAGGGAATTGAAAGTGATGGCCCTGCTTGACATCAGTTTGAGTCATTTCAGCTAATTTCATTTCAGTGGTCAAAAATAGTTTAAAACAATTCCATGTTTTCCTTGAGAAGTACTTTTTTTCCTTTTGTTGTTGATTTTCCTGCCTCCATGCTCTTGAGAGCTGTTTAATTATTTCCACTGAAATAGTTGATGGCTAACTGCTCTGTTTCAACTTTGCTGAAAAGTGTAGACGCAAAAGTGAAAATTAGTATCAGTCTAACCTAATTCAAGATAGTTCCTTCTTTGAACATGTCCACAGAATTTTCTTACAGTTCAACAAAACATTTGATGATGGTTTCTTGAGATTCGATTCAACTTCCTTGAACTGCTTTTTCCACAAGGGAATGTAGCTTGAACTTTTAGTTAATTTTCAACAGCAGCTGCTTTTGAACTTAATTTTCAGTTAGTTTAACAAATGGAAATGAAAAAAAAAAAAGTTGTCACCTGGAATATCAAGGAATATTTATTATTTCAATCAATGAATTAAGATTATTTAAATATTTCTGAATGGTCTTATGTTGTACAATTTTTTTTCAACCTATAGAAATGTTACCACATTAGAAACAGGAATAGTAATTTATTCTGCAGCCATGGGTAATTTTACAATGGAAGTCTGCTAATTTCCTTTCTAGCATTTATTTTCCTGGTAAGCTGCTTTTAACAGATTTCTTCAGTGAATTTATTTTCCCCTTAGGAATTGTTAATACCTTAATTCTTCTTTTAGTTGTTCACATGTATGTTTTACTGTCACTAATGAGAAGAAGCTGTGCTAGGAGTATCCGTTGTTGGTAAATCTTGGGTTTTGTGTGTCCTGAAAAATACAGAAAATTAGTGTCTGCAACTTGTTGATCCTCCCAAAGGAAGGATTCGTGGAGTTGCTTAACAGCTCCTTTCTCCAGCTGTTCCTTTTCAAACCTCTGCTACTGTTTATCCCTCAGCAAGGCTGCTTGGAACATGTGTTATGTGATACTGGAAGTGATCAGTGCATGGATGGGGTTCACTGCTTATCTGAAAACAGTAAAGCCAGCAGCAGCAGACTTCTTAAATCTGTACCTTTTCTGGAACAGGGGGCTTGTGAATCTTCTCCACAATGCAAGGTGCAGCCTGACCTCCTGAAATGCTTTGCCTTACTTTTTTTCACTGAAGTTACTTTCGTTCTCTCCTCCAGCATATATAAGCTATAAGCATGCAAATAACTTAAGTAATTCCATTAGCTTTGGCAGGATAACTTGAGTATGTAAAACTAGACATACTTGAGTACTTTATTCAATTAGGGACTAGATTTTTCATAATCTTCTCTTTATTTTTAATCTGAATGAGTGGGTCAGGTTCAGGAACCAGATGTCTTACTTTAAGAGCTCTGCACTTTGTCAGTTGTGATCAGCCCATACTTTTTTTTTTACCAACATTTATTTTCTTCCAGTCCAGAGAAAATTAGATTCTTGCTTTGTTAACAGCTCTTTTAAAGAAGGCATAAGTAATAAACCCACCAAATTAACAATAACTGTATCTCAGCAGCACGGCTTTGAGAAGTTGCAAGTAATTTTAAAATTTCTTTAGAGATAAAGACAACTAATTCTGGGGCTCTTTCCTGTAGGTGTCTCTTGAACAGTGAGGTTAAGTTACAATAAATGAGCAAGCTATTCAATGTAACCTCTATGTTGTGTATTCCAGGGCTTCTGGAATTACTGGAATATTACATCAGGCTAAGTGTTGTATAAAGTATTGAAGAAACTCTTCTTAAGCTGTGAGAGTGAAAGATCCTTAGTGTCTGTTTCTCCTTGACCTAAGATATGTCTAAATTTTAGTTATAGTCAAATGCCCCAAATGGCATTATTTCTGACTATATGCAAGTTTTGTTTATTTTCATAGTTTTCCAGAATTTTTTAGAAGTTTTTATATTAGCTTGTTACCATTTTGAGGAGATGCAAATGTATGCTGGTATAAAGTACATTTTCCTTCACTTGGTTTTACATGCCGTCTATACAATGTTAACATTCAGAATCCAGCGAATCATTTGAAAATATCACAAATCCTAGTAAGACTCTGTAACATGGATGTGAATTTCAGAGACCACAGTAAAAATATAAAGATTAATTAGTTTTAATTAAAGATAGGTGCTTAAAACCAATTTCAAGAGAAATACTTTTAAAATCAAAAACTATGTCATCCAGAACTATCATTTTATAACACCTAAGTTTTTGCTTTTTAGTTTTTAAGCAAGTGGTAAAATCCTGGCTTATTATATCTTAAATTGATAGGGCAAGTTGGAAAAGAAAGAACAAAGAAATGGAATCTTCTGAATACCTATTAGGACTAGTTGGAGTGTATTTTATGAATTCAAATTTTTAAGCAATTCAGTAAAAACTGTGGTGGTTTTTATATTGTATTAGTTTCTTAACTGAGATAGTGTTGTACCAGTTCTTAATAAAAACAAAGTTATGGTGGTAATAAACTTAACCAAGTCTCTAATCATATAAATATAAATTTTACACAAGTGATGTTCCAAAACCTCATATTGATTAACGATTGTGTTCACTTCCATTAATGTTTTTGATTAATGTATCACTATTTCTGTTGTTGTCTGAAAAATTCATAATACCTGTAGTTTTTCTGTTTACTAATTAATCTTACTAACTATTTGTGAAATAGCTTTCTTTCAGTCTTCTGGAAGTGTTACTGAATTCCAAGTGGCAGTTCAAGTGGTAGAGTACTTCTAACCCATATCTTGTAAAATTTTTTAAAGGTAGTAGTTTGAATTTGCTGATGAAAAGTACTGTAGCTGCTGCTTAGCATTCTACTCACATATTATCATGCTAGCAAATACATATTAAATAAACATTGCATGCCTTTGAACTACATATTGTTAACTTTTGCCATTTGTCTATTACTACTTGTTAAAGTGCTAATATTTTATTTAAAAAGTAGTTTTACTTTTCTTCTGCATTGTAAAGAATTCTGGATCACATCTTGTCAGTTACAGGTTTTTCAGTATGTATGTACAGTAACCCATATGTACTTCCTGGAGAAGTAGCCCATCATTGGAAAGATTTCTTCAATTATAAATAAAATATTCAATTAAATTTGTTCCTTTTCAGTAGAACTAGTTTTACAATTGGACAGCACACTCTCTTTTGCATCTGCATGATGTCAAATTAGATGGTAACTATTATTTTACCTTTTTTGTGTCTTCTTTTTATAGCATTTCACAGATTTTCAGGAACAAGTCATAACAGATATTTTTCCCAACATATTTCATTAACTCATGAATACACCAGCTTATTGTTATTTCTTTCCTCCTTAACTAGTTATATATATAACTAAATTTATCTAAATTTTGTGGAAAAATCTGTTTTTCGTGCAACATGGATTCATGCATGAGATTTCTGATTAGAAGAGACAATTACATAAAGCATATAACCAGATGGTCACATACCCCTTTAAAGGTGTATTCTAAGAAATAGACCTGCTTTTTAACCTAATCTTTCATTTGCTGTTTCTGTAAAGCACCTGAGTGTTTCTTGAGCTTAAAATGTTCAATCCCATGTCCTGTCCTTTATGTATCTTTTCAGGGGCTCTGGTGTCTGAGTGTCAGTGTATCTTTCCATGTGTTTCTTCATTTTCCTATTTCAGGTTTGAATACAGTTCTTTCCTATATCTCTCAAAAATTCATGCCATTCCTTTGTTTTTCACTGTCATTTCAGTATGGATTTCTGCTAGATTCTTTGCATTAGATTTGTTTTAAGGAACTGCGATCAATCAATAAATTACATTAAATCACTTTTATAAAACTCTTTTCCCTTTTTGACTGCCTGTCATCAATTCACAAAATGTTCCAAGATAGATATTCTTGATTATGTATCGTTCTTATTTGTATTTGCAATTCTAATAGCCTTGTCATTGTCCTTTTTGTTGCCATTTGGGAGCTTTGCTGAAAGAGTATATTCGGGTACTGAATCTCCCGTCTTTAAAATATGCATTCAAGTCCATTACAAGGCAGAATCAAAATAATTTTGGTAGTTTTAGTCCAATCCTTTTCTGAATTTCTGTCCCATAATAAAGCATAATTCAGAACACGTGCCCTTTTCTGCTTCAGTTGGTTTGTGTCAGGGATACTGCAGGTAAAGGCTGAAGTACATAAAAGCTTGCTCAGCACATCACTACTGTTTGTCTTATCACATTAAACTTGTCTTAATATATTTCTTGAGAACATTTAAAGGGAAAAAGAAGGATTAAGCTAAACTCTTCATGAGGAGAAATACAATCATCCCCTTTTATGGCCATCATATAAATCCTCAGAACCATGAAAAACAGCATATTTTCTTTGTTTTCTCTATGTATTCTCCCTTTTGGACTGGATCCCTAAACTATAACATTAAACTTGGTAGCTTATTTTGATCCCTACATGGTTTGTTACTGACTGCACTGATTCACATTTGCTCATCTTATTCAGGACTTGTAAATATAAAATATAGATACCTTCTTATAATATGCCATATAGTACTTAAGATTAATTACTAAATCTGCTTTGCCATGCAGTAGTCTTGTTTGAATGCCATCATCTTGGGTTAATGTGAAATGGTTAGTCTGTACTCGCAATTCATTTAGTTTTACAGCTTTATTAAGCATTTTCGTGTAACGAACCAGTTAAGCATGGCTTGTGTTGTCTGGACTCACAAAGCAAAACAGATCAACCTTTTATTTGTTGGTGACTAATCCTGATGCTTTCATATTGTTATACTGTACTTACTGTCTTCTAATCATGCAAAGTATAATTATAAATATCAGAAAATGCTGAAGCCAGCTGCAGTTGTTAATGTTGAAGACATCAGTCTTGGTAACATTAGTATAACAGAGGCAAGTATCTAGTAATTTACAAAGAGAGAAAATAAATAGCTAAGGGGTAGATGGCATTTTCCAGATCCTTTCTGTAAGAGAAAGTGATTCCCACTCCCACATTATGCTGGTGAGCTGATTACTAAAGGAGGAAGCATTGTAAACAGTGTGACAGAGTAAATTGCATCACTTGTCTTCCCAGTTAAAATACACAGGAAGGAAACGGCACCTGTGCAGAGAACACACTTTTAATAGCTTCTCTGTTTTATCTCAGGTGGCAGTGTCTAATGGGGGGGTTCTTTCTTGTGTGTATTTAGCTTCTGTGCCCTGCTTTTTTTCAACCTGTCTGATTTACACCCTTCTCAATCATACAGGCCAGAGTCCTTGACTTTTCAGGCCATTCTCTCTCTTCTGTTTGAAGTGTGGATTTGCAATTCTTGGGGACAAAGGGATTGGATTTTTTCCCTACTAAATTCCAGAGGCTACCAATGCAATTCAGAAATTCCAGCAGCTGTAAAGTAAAAGATTGTTTTATTTTATTCTGTGATATAAGCAACTAAAGATTTTTATAACCATTAGATGCCAAATTATCCTTTTGTTACTCCAAATAGATGTATTTGTATGACTACATAGATATTCAATGTGGATTTTCTCCACAATGAAATCTACTCGGTGACAAATATATTTCTCTGACAAAGGTCCAGCGCCATCAAAAGAATGATCTAAATGGATGACTGTAGGAGGTTATGTAGGTGGTTATGTAGGTGATCATTATTAGAGTATTACTAAGAAGAATAGTGTTAAATGGCTTTCTGGTTGTAAACTTTGTTTTCTAGATATATTTTATTCCTATCATTAAATGAGGTATTTGAAAGGCCCTACACTGTGGCTGGCAACCTCAACCTTTCATTAACAAAACTTTCAACTGTTTATTTTCTTGCTGATTTTGCTTTTAATCAGAAGGAAAAATATTCGTATTAGTAGTCAAGTTGGCAGCTGTAATTGTTTTTTTAACTTTCTGTGTCTGAGGACAAGTAACGGATCACCTGTGACTAAGTAACTCTTTTCCTTTATTTGTAATAAAAGGGGTTTTATGGTCATTCATGTAAATACGAAGAATATTTTATGATAGAGTGGATCAGAAAACAAATCACAGGTGTGGACTGTATTTTAAATGCATGTTAGTTATTCTAACATTAAGCCATGAAGGAAGAAAGGCCTGTTGTGTGCCATGTGGTTGACTCTTTTCCTCTATCCCGCTATAACCAAGCCCTTGTCTCTTTAAGGAAGCTACTGATATTTTAGAAGAACTTTTACAAAGCTAATGTTAATAACTGTCTTTTTGGTTACAAAAAAAGCAACAGAAAAGGAAGGATGTGTTAAGAAAACTACCGCAGATTAAGTAATTGTCGTCTTTTTATAAAATAATTCTGTAACTTGGGCTTGGTTCCTTCCTCTGCCTGAAAGGTATTTCCTCTCTGGGACGGTGCAGTGACTGCACAGCTATAGGGCATTTAGGTGTTTTTAAAGGCTGATTACAGATCCCAGTCCTCTTAATTTCTGCAGGTCATACAGTTCCCTTTTTTGCAGTTTTTGCAGGGGGTGTGGGCGGGGGTAAAAAGGGGTTTTTTTTTGCATGCAAGTGGGAGGAGCAGTTCCAGGGATGTTTGGGCAGGTGTCTCTTGTCTCCGTGAGGATTAGCGGAGCCTGGATGTTCATGGAGAGAGATGATTCTTTATCCCTCTTTCCCTGTGTCAGCACACATGTTACAGCAGAAGTGTGCAGGAGGTTGGCAGACAGCCCCTCTGTGGTTCCTTCCGCCGCATGCATGGTCACATTGGCACCCCGTCACCCCCCTCCCACTTTTACTTGAACGATTTTTTTTCCCATTCAGGGGGCTTCTTAGTTTTAATTCTAGCCTCGATTAAGTTCAAACAGACCACAGTTCAGATTTTTTGGCTACTGGGAGTTCCTGAGAACCCCTGGTATAGACAGGGCTGGCACCATGCCTGTTCCCTATCCTGTGTGTACATCTGTAGGTGATCTCTGTTGCCTGGGGATCAACCCTGCCCCTACCTGGAGAAAGCCAGTGCTTTTCAGATCACAGGACTTACACATGGAGTCTGATTTAAAGGTGTTCAAAGGCAGGACTGCATCCAATGTTTATGCATTTTAAAGACATCAACTAGACGTCTTAGTCTTAAGAAATACCACTCCTTGGAGGGCTATGATTTGTCAGTAAACAAGCCCATGTGTGAAATGCTGCAGCTTCCCTGCACTCTGGTGAGGTAGGGTAAATTACTGCAGGGTAGCTAAATATTATTGGGTTTGGAGCAGCAGTGTTACTTATGACAGGAATTTGCTGAAAACCGCATAGATTAATTCATCTTACATTCGAAGTTGAGAAGAATTATCCCTAGATGGGCAGGTACCCTAAATTAAGGGTTGGACTTGATGATCTCAGAGGTCTTTTCCAACCAGGTTGATTCTATGATTCTATAAAATTATTGTCATCATCGTTGTTGGTAGTAATAGTAGTAGTATAGTTAAAGTAAATTATTACACATTCTCAGTTCAAACCTGAAGTTTCAGGATTGTGGTGGCAACGTCACCGCAGTACGTAATGTTTAGTTAAAAATGGCCCAAATGATTAAAAGCAAACGACTGTTAGAAGAAGGGAAGAAAAGAAAAAGGAAACATACTATTTAGACTACAATAATATAAATTTGGACTGCAGTATGTGGATAAATTCCTTCAGACAGCTGGAATGGACACAGTTTTTTTATTCTGAGATACCACAGCCAAAAATGTGAGTAGTTACTTTTTTTTTCCCCCAGAAAAAGAGAAATCCAAATTTTTTTTTGCTGTCCAGGTCAAATAGTTTTCTTTTACTTACTCTAGTCTGTATTTTTAATGTACAAATGATGCCAGAGTGAGTAGAATATTTTTGTATAATACGAGAACTAATTGTGTCATTATTAAGAATTATCAACAGTCAGAGATGTGTGTGATAATCCAGCATGGATTTAAGTGCATGCATCTGTGCCAATCTGTTAGGCTGAATATGAAATTGGGTGCAAATATGTTAATGCATCTAACCATTTTTGGCTATTACAATGCTGTACAGATGTGTAAAAATGAAGTTAGGACAGAAGTATTATGGTATTAGTAGAACCTGTGAGTTTGTCTGAATGTAGACACATTAATCATTTGTGGTTTCTTATTCTGTGCACATTGCATATGAAGAGACTGGGCTTGTTGCACCTACACTGTCTGTAATAACATTATTTACATTCTACTTATCAAGGGACTTATTTCAGAAAATATTAATTCTAAGATCTTCTTCCAAAGTAAGCTGATCATTCTTTGTTTTTATTTGAAACTTTTCTTTGAAATGGATCAGGAAACCATACATACTTATTTGCATTTTCCCTTAAAATGGATAAATTTAAACCATCCACAAAAAATAAACACTACAATTTAAAGATATTGCAGCTGTTATTTGGAGTCTTAACAAATACTGTAAACATCCTTTTTGCCTTCCATTTTTTTTTCTGTCAGATGCATGAAGGTTCTTTTTGCATGAAGAGGGATAATAACTATCTCATTTCACCCTAGGACCATCCAATATGCTTTTTCCTTTGAACTGTTTTCCACAGTATCATGTGAAATGAACTTTTCGCTTTGAATAGTTTGTTGTTTTGTGTTTTGATCCCTGCCCCACCCCCTTAAAAAGCATAAAAATTTCCTTTCTTCTTGAGTAAATCTAGAGTAACTCTTTTCTGAGGACTAACAATGCACAATAACTCTGGTGGTACCCACTGCCAGATCAAGTGATGCCCAAACTCATTCCTGACTCTGCTTATCTAGTGCTTTATAAGTGATGCTGAAGCTAGTACTTTGGGGGAAGGGGCGGAGGGAGGTATGTGGGGGAGCATGTGTACCCCACATAATGTACACACACGTGTACGTTATTATAATTCTGGCAGATGTTTAAGTCTCTTCTTCTGGCCACCAAAGAGATTGGAGTTTATACAGTGTCTGAGAAACTTATGCTGGAGAAAGTATTGTCAAAATGGAAATATTCTTGCTAAATATCATGCCCAAAAAAATGGATAGTTCTGGTTAAAAAGGCTTTAACTCGTTATGATTGACAGCTGCTTTTTTTCCTTATAGTTTTATGTCATAGAGCACTGTAGAAAGGGGTGGCACAATACTGTTTGTTTCCCTTTTATGATTACCGTTAGTATCTTAGCACATAAATCTAGCAGAATTTCGTTTGCAAGATGGGCATACATGTGAGGAAAGGCATGGACTCTTGTGTGATACCCTGTAAAACATATGATGTAATTTTCAGTCTTGTTATGTGTCAACTTCATAATTTGCAAAAGTGTCTTTTTTCCTAGATATATTTTTGAAAGCAGTTTTACTGATTCAGCTGTATTTATCTCCAAACTTGACTAAGTTACATAATTTATTCAGATGATACTCAACTATGCCTAGATTTTTGTTACTTTCTTGTACAAATTACCTTTATCTTAATTTTTTAAGTTAAATGGCAAGAAAAAAAATTCTCTGGAAAAGATGATTTCCAAACTCAATTTGATACTTCTGCTTCAAATTCTTAGTTAAGATTCTCTCTAGTTTTTGTTTTAGTATGTTGACTCTTTTCTTTAGGAAAAAATGGCTTGCCTCATTGCAATTTGCTAGCACACTTCTATCAACTCTGTAACTGTGGGCTATTTGAAAGAAAATTTGTGAGAAGTGGTGCCATGAGCTGAATTAAAAACAGCACCTGTCCCATCTGTATCCAGTCAGTGCCCATAAACTGGTTTTCTCTCAGGGAGATCGTCTGAAATCAGTTACCTAATATTCTGCTGGGAGCTGGGGAAGTGGGAAAGGAGCTCGTGGCCTGGCAGCATTTCCTGCAAGAGTTCAAAACTTTCTGTTCCAGTTTGCATAAAGTGCAGTTGTCAGCCCTCTCCTTTGGAGTACAAATGTGTAAACAGTAATCCTGAAAATAGTACTTCTGCTTCTACTAGGGAGGGTTCTTTTGGTTTGTTTTAAGAAATATTTTTCCTCTACTTTCATTTTGTGCTTCTTTGTGTTTCTACTCAGAGTGGCACATGCGTCTGCAAGTTGAACATCCTACTCCGATCTACTTTTATATGTAATGCTTCATGAATTTAATTTCCTAGTGAAATTTCTTTCCAAATACAACTTGAAAACACATTTCTTCTTTGCCTTTCGTCTTAATGCTTCTTCCTTGCTTTGATGTATTATTTAATTCTGTAATTTTATTATTTAACACCTGAGATCATACTGAAGTATGATTTCTGAGAAGCCCACTGTATAGACATGCACACTGTTTAAAGCTGGTTAGAAATTTTCTGAAAACAAACAACAAATATTTTTTGAAAGTGGAGATTGACTGAGGTTAAACATCTTATTTTAAATACCTGGGTTGAGAGAATTTGACCAATTTGAAGGTAGGAGTCTGATAAGAACCTGGCAGTCTCAGGAGCTGTGGCTTTCTTCAGATAGACAAAAGCAAAGTTTGGAAGATAAAAAAAGGAACATAATTTTATTATTGAATAGTTAATAATGACAACAAGAAAAAAAAATGCCATTTCTAGCTCCTTGCTCCTGGTTCCTTAGGAATTCCATAAAACTGATGAGAAATCCACTCATGGTTCTGGTTTTGCAGACTTGGGTCCTTCATGGCAGGTAGCTCAAGTGACTCAAAAAGTCTGATTTTGTATATGTAAATCAACTTTTGCATAAAACAGAAGAGAGAAGTGAACACTGTTAAATAAAGATTAGTATTTGACATTGAGCCCATACTCCTGAAAGTACCATTTGCCTGATCCCTCTGGGATCAATGGTTAATACCATCCTAAAGCAATGGCAAAATATCAATTTAGTCCTAAAATTCTCCAAACCACAATGGGGTCTCCAGAAGGAGTTACAGCTGGCTGAATTTCATTCTTACAGTTTCTGTATATCAGAATAGATTGGTGTTCATTGTGAATGGCTCCCTTGATTCTGAAAAGTGCCAGCAAACGGTAATTTTCTTATGTATCTATTTATTCTGGATATCTGCTGCCTTGATTATCTCTTAAACATCAGGACTAAAGAAAAAAGTGATTTACAATACCTGCTTAGAACATAGTTATAGGAAGTGACACCTGACTTTTTCAAAGGCAGGTAGTAAAAAGACTATTGTTATGGTCCTCCCTGAGAGATGAATTTTCTGCAGCACTCGTCACACATCTACATGCACGGTGTTCTGCCAAGTGAAAATAATTGAGTTAACTTTGAATAAGCAGTCTAGTCATGTCAGATGTGTGTTCTGCTCAAGTTAAATGCTGCTTCTCAGTGTTAATTGAAGTGTTGTACTAATATTAACTAAACTGCCTTGTGCACGTTAGTGACCTTGCACTTTTGATTCAGCGCAGTTTCAGTGAATTTAGACCTTTGGATGTCTGTACAGTTCAGGTTATTTTCTAGTTACCATTCTGTGAGAAATGATTAAGCATTCAAAATTATGTTCTCTGAATTTTTATTATCATTAGGAGCATGCACATATACGAGTGGGTTTTTGAAAGATGCAACAGTATTGCATGCCTGAAAGTAAAACAAACAAACAAAAACTCCTTAATAATTACTCCTTTCCTGGTTTCCTTCTTTTGTGTTTCTTGCTATCTACTTTAAATACTGCTTTAAAATGTATCTTTTTGACCAATATAAGAAACAGCTGAGGGGCTGTGAGTCAAATGAGATTTCTTCATCTGATGGACATAAAAAGAGAAAGTCAAATATATATTTCTACATACTACATCTTCTAGGAAATGTGCTATTATATATTTGACTGGATAAAGCTACAATATTTTTGACATTATATGGAATTTTTAGTATATTGTGGGGATTTATGACCTAGAACCTGAGCAGAGACCAAAGACTAAACCTGTCCTTCTCAAGAAGATCTACAGCACTGTTTTATGTGACTTTAGGCCAACTTCCTTATAAAAGTGGGCTAAAGAGGATTTTTTTTCCTTTTGAGTTCTGTATTTGTTTTCATGTTTCAGTAACTTGCTATAGCTGTAAATATTTCTGTATGGATGCAAAATCAATTCTTTCAAGATTCTTACTAGTGATTTAGGTTTAATCAGATTTGCCCATTTTTCTTTTTTTTTTTTTTTTTTTTTAATTGCTTTTCATTTTAGCCCTTAACATTTAGAAAAGTCACTAGACAGTTCCAGCTGGCAGGATTTTATATGTTGGTGCAGCTGCGGACTTACCTGATAATCTGTTGTTAAAGTAATGAAAAAGATTCCTACTTAATTAAGCCATGTGTTAATGCCATAAAGTGGCATCCTATACATGGTAATTAGCTGCAACTGTTGGTCCCTTACAACTGGTATGTGGTTGAGACAGTGTAGGTTGTCTTGTCATGCATGGGGGAAATGTGATTACATGCCATGACGAAACTTCATGTGTTGTGAAATTGCAGGGTCAGAGAAAGTTTTTTCTCAGAATTTCCTTCTCTGTCATGGTCCAGAGTTGTTCAGGGACAGCCTCTTTGGAAGAGCAGAGGAAACCTGCTGATAATTCGTATAACACTGTAGTGGGCTAAGGACACTCTGAACGTGGTGCACAACCATAGGTTATGTGAACTGAAGTTGTTAGCAAAAAAAGATACTTTAGGTGTCTTCGATATACTGAGGAGTGAGCAAGAGCCATGTATTCTAGCTTGACAGCAACTATAAGCAAAAGAGAGACTTAAAGCAAGATAATTATTTTCCTAAAAGTAGTAATCACACCCATGCTCATACTAAAGAATCCCTCAACCTGTAAGTTGTCTTGGAGAAACAGTGATAACTGTTGCGCTGTGTGTGTAGGGGCCCAACAACAATACTTGGTGTTCATCCTCTGGGGAGATATGTGGTAAAGACCCTAATAGCTATAAAAATGGTGGTAGATCGCAAGTCTCTCTTTCCAAATGCTGTACTATGAGCACACTAATTTATGGAATGTAGCATTATCTAATGGCTCTGCTCATAAATGCGAGTCTTTATTACAGATTCAGTATCTTCATCATTTTAGACACTAGCTTCTGCCTCTCTTTGATGCAGCCAGATAATTTGAATTATATCATTAGCAGGAGAAAATGTTTTCATGCCAAAAGCTTGTGCTGATCAGCATCTTTTATATCACCCTTCTACTTTACTGCTGTTCTTCATGACATTTCTGTATGTATTTCTGCTGAATCTCTCTAACTTTTTACCTTTGTAATGACTTACCACTCAATTAATTTAGTTGGCTGAGTATAAAAAGAATGAACAATGATGGATGGTATCTATACGTAAGTTAAAAATATTTTTGTCATAACACATTAAAGCAGATTCTTAAGTTCATACTAAGAGTAAGGGCAATGTGAATGGGAAGAGCTGTGGAAATTGGGTTGGCTTACACTATGGAATGAAATTATCCCTCTTCAGAGAAGAACAATTCCTGTAAAGACTACCATTTTGGGCAATTTATGGTTTTTGGGTTTTTTTTTTTTTTTTTTTTTTTTTTGGTAATTTATTTCTTTTGGAGGGTGAAGGGAAAATTTTTGAAATACTTTTGTTTACTGAAGATGCAGTATTATTAAAAGTTCTAAAGCTGCTGAAATACTCAGCTTAATGAGGAGAAAGTGTTGTTTAAAGTCAGGCTTGGCATTCCCCAGTGGATGTACTTTAGTAAGCATCACCTTCTTGAGTTCAGTTCTGGTGAAGTTAAATTTAGCTTTAGTGTTGCCTTTGTCACATAGAGCTTCCCTTGATCGATACAGCAAGAGCTGGGCGAGTGTGGGAGCACCTCTTCAAAACAAAATTTTGATAGACATCGTCGATCTCTAAAGCTATTCAATGTCAAAAAGTTCTGGTTGGCTTTCTGTTTGGTTTTGCTTGGTTTTGTTTAATATATGGTAATTAATATTTATCAGAGAAATGAAATAGAAGTTCTCTTGTGAAAGGTTCTTCAGTTACTGTGGCATGGTGTATAGCAGGATCTCTGTTATAAGCCCACCTGAGAGACAATTAAGAATCATAAGATAGTGATAAAATTATTTTAATGAGACAAAAAGGAAAAACAGGAAAAAATATTGCTTGTAATGCTTCTATCGATTTGCCTAAAGAAACAGTACTTCTTTATTCTTACATAACTACTTTTAAGAGGCTCTTCTGTGTTTAAAATAACATTTATTTTTAAAAGAATGTTAAGTATTAGGCTTTGTAAACATGTGGCATATTTTCCATCTTCTTGATACAGTAAAATACTGCAGTAATGCTGTTTAGTGTTTAGCCTTTACTGTGCTTGAATTAATATAGCTACTTTGAAAGGCTTGATAATTATCCTTTCTTCCAAATGGCAATTCAGACAAAGATTGTTCATAAATCTTAACGTGTCTGAGTGGTAGAAGGACAGCATTTATTCATGTGCCAGGAAACTTAGGAATAATTTATTTTCCAAGAATCTACCCCATGTATTCAACTAAACCCATTCTTTATGATATTTAAACTCTAAAGCTTCTAGAAGACCTGTATACCAAAATAAGACAGTCCTTAAAGTGTCAGAGAACGAACAAAGATCATTAAGTCAGAAATGTAAGTGTTGTGATTTAGAGAAGTGTGCTTTGTTCTGATTAATAAAGTGTTAAGTTGAGCACTAGTTGCAATGTTATCAATTCCATGAAACAGCTATTATAGCGGGTTGACAAAGCTAAAAATATGTAATAAAGTTAAAGTTAAGGAAAAACTTTAAGTTCAAAGGATGGGGCAAACTCATCCACATGCAACTTTGATGTTTGATACTATTTTCTCGTGGGAGTGTTCAAAGCCAGTAGCCTTGGGACTGACTTGCTTAAGCCTCGCTCTGTCAGCTCTGCTTTTAATTTTTTTTCCCCTCAAGGAACAATATTTTGGCTTTGCAAAATAAGTTGGCTTAAAAGAATTGGTATGTTTAAAAACATGTTTTGTAACTAGCAACTTTGCTGAGAATCAAGGCAGCTCTAAGGAGCCCAGGTATTTTAGAAATCTGGCTGCTTAGGTGGATTGACCAATAGTAATTTTTAGATGCTGTGCTTCATTGATAGTAGGCAGATTCCTTGTTTACATAATTCTGTATTGATAAAATCCAGTAAGAGGTAAAGAGCTAAAAACTGTCTTTATCCAGGTTATATATGTGAAATTATATTATTTTTATATGAATAAAATAAAAATTGAATTGCTAATTGTCATTGAGACGTGCTTGTGCCTTTCCCTGTTCCACAAATACAGTCATGCAGCAGGATCTGTGTAATGGTATTTTCAGTTTTTCTCCTCTGTGCATAGAGGTGGTTATAGTTTAAAGGCAATGCATCTAGCTCTTCTTCAAATGTAACTAAAAGAAAATAAATAATGAAGCTCTAGGTAAAATCTAGGTTAACTCTAGGTAAAGAACAAAAAGGACATCCATTTAAAAGAATAAAAGTTTAAAAGAACAAAGTTAAAAGAACAAAAGGACATCTATTGGTGCTTCATTGGTTTTAGCTTTTGTCTTTCAATGAAAAAATCATTTTGTTGTGCTTCAATATTTCACTCCTTTTATCCATCACTGGTTGCATATGCATTAGTGTTTTTCTGATCAGTGGTGTGGTTATAATGCAAAGCCCCTATGGGTCCCTACTTATTACCTACTTACTGCATGTTGTTTCGTTACCTGGGTTTGACAACCATGAACTGGCTTCTTCTTAGAAGAAATTAAACCAGAAATCCCATTTCAGATACACACCAGCGGAGTTTCTCCTGATCTCTTTTCTACACAGGGTGATTACATAGAATCGATTATAAAGTTGTTTGAAATCTTAAATCATTTTTAAGGCAGGTAAAATAGAAAACATAGAGCCTTGTGCTTCATAATTTTCTTTTTCTCCCTCTTGGTGGTTTACTTTTAAATTAATATTTCAATGAATTGTTTTATTTCCAGTTTGGCAGTTTTATCTTTGGATTCGTACATTTTCCCACTGCTAAGTTTTGAGGTAGTGCCTCTATGTCAAAAGCACTTCTAAAGAAAATAAGGTACAGGCAACTTTTAATTTTTAAATTTTTTAATTTTAAAAAAATATATCTATAGTTACTGGGTTGTTTAAAACAATTCTAAAGGAAATTTTTTTTTTCTACTTGTGATTTTGAAAATTGGAAGTGAAGGTTTCAATTTTTACCGATTCAGAAACTACACATGTATTTATTTTTTTATCAGTATTTCATTAGTTAGAAAGCATATATAAGCTTGAAAATTAATTGGTAGGTTGATTGTAGAAGTAAAATGATAACACAGGCATAAAAGAAATCCTTTAAGAAAATATAACAAGCCTCTTTCATTTGATTTATGAAGGGAATTGAAATATGCTTCAATATTATCCTTAACACTTATTATATCTAATGGACAGTTAATTTAAGCTTATTTAAGAAAGTGCAGGGAAGAAACAAAAGGATTAGGCTACTGTTAAGGGAGAATGTGAATGTCAAGCAAGGTGGATCAGAAATGAATCAGCAATTTGCCATTTAAAGTCAGATGGCTGATGTGATCTACCTCTTGGAGCTGCCGCTTGATGTTGTAAGGGATTATTGCTAGTGCTTGTTGAAAACCAAAGATACTGCTTTTAAGAAAGCACTTTCAAAACTATGGTTTTGTTCCAACAAGGCAACAAAAAATGAAAAGTCTCCATTTTGGCTTGATAAAAGACTAGAAGGATGCACTTACTCCTTTCTTCTCCTCCCCTTCATCTGTGCAGTGAGGGTGCGAGGTGCTGGTTGGGATGCCCAGATTCAATGAAGTCCTTTTTCTGGGCTTGGTGTGGCAGCTCACTCACTTCCCTGTTTTGCAAGTCTGTGTTCTTGATCTTTTGAGAAACATTTTTCATGGAAATATGAACAGAGGGATGCTTTCCAGTGAAGAATATAAGAGTTGAAAAATTTCCTCTTAGCCTTAGTGTATTAAGTCATGTGCTTCCTGTCCCGGACTGTGTTATGTTGGTGTAGTTAATTATGGCTTACATGAACTACAGATTTCAGAGTCTTCTTGAAGTTCCTAACAGACAAACGTGGCCATCAGGAAGCAAAAATGTCATTATAAATATGATTCTTCTGGGAATTACTGGATATGTTTGCTTGTTTGTTTGTTTTTTTCTTTTGTTTTGGGTTTTTGTTTATTTTGGATTTATACCTCCTTTCATCTTCTCTTCTGTCCCTTGCTGCACTTTGGGCAGAAGAAACAGTTAGAAACCTTCCACAGTTATCAAACCTGAAGTGGGCATGGCTTTAACACGTTTGACAGACTGAGCTGGTCTGGTAGTATAAAACAAGCAAATGCAAGTGCATTTTGAGATGATGTGCATATCTAACATGAAGTCAAGCAAAAGTAAAATAAAACCAGGTTTTCCAAATAGATTGAAACTGTATGTTTGACAGGCAATGTTAATCATAAAGAAATAGGTTAGTTTGTTTGAGAAGGAGATGGCGAACATCCATACCATTTCTTTAGAAAAGGCATCTAATGTAAGGGTCACCTTGTCATCAGAGCAGGTGATGCAGCAGCACTTGGTGCATGTGTTATGCTTCAGTTGCTGTAAACTGACAGTGAATTGTCACTGTCAAAAAGTCGTTCCAGTTCCAACCCGTCTGCTCTCTGTTGAGTGGTGGAATTTTCTAGCACATGACTAAGTCTTTGGGCAATGGCTAATTTAATCACCTTTGCTTTCAGGGCTTTCACCTGCTGTGGCTTATGTCAGGAGGGAAACAGCACCCTTTATTTCATTCAATAAGCATTGCGTGCTTGTCTCTCTTTCCTTTGCAAATATTTTTAAGCTATCTTTGCTTATGTCTCTAAGACTGATATCTTCTCTGGGTTAATTGTAATTGGCTGCTTTTTGTCTGCAGCTTGTTAGTTCTGTTTTTCACGTTATAGCCATGGTATCAATGTGCTTTACTAAATGTATTTCATGGCAGTATCCCATCTGTATGGTCAGGGACCATCTGGCCAGGGGCACCATGTGGCTATTACTAAAGGAGTCCCCTGCTCAGGCTTCTTATGTGGCTTCTTCTGCTCCCCTCGTCAGGCGGCATCTCCATTTTTCTTTCAAAGTAGACCTACTGTGAGTATTTGTTAATAGCACAAACACAGCCTTATGCTGTAGGAACTGGGAGAAGTTGTTAGGTTTTGGGTCCACGCATTACTCTAGCTGCATCCTCTCTTTTTGTGCACCTCTCTTTCTCTTCTTTGTGGTTGATCAGGCCTAAAGGCACGGACAAAGCTTTCTGAGCAGTCCCCTGTCTGGGGTGGCCAGGTATAATGATGGGGATGCTTTGCAGATCTGGGATGACCAAGACTGGCAGGGCTTCCTGGGTGGCCATGGATTGGTACTCATCCCGAGGAAGACACTACAAAACAAATGATCCTTCTTTGGATGTTTTTTTGGTGCTGGGTGCCTTGGCTCACCCCACAACCTGCTGCTTCTGTACCACAGTGCATATTCCCAAGAGCCAGTGCAAGCATGGAATGAAATGCATGTTGAAGGTCCAAGGTAAGCTCTTACCTATGGGGAGACAATGTACCTAGTGCACTTATCTGAAGACTTGATTTGGGCATGAGTGACATGTAGGGTTTTGCTCTCCTATCAATCCTGCCACTAATAATAGTCCTGTTATGCTCTTAACATATACCACTGTCCTTCTGAATCAAAACCTAAATGTACCAATTCTGAGCAGTACAGTAACAGTGTCATAGTGATTCTGAGGGGTTCTGCTTTGTGTGTAAGCTGCACAGTGTGTTTTGACAGTGTTCTTTACTTAGTCTTGTGATTGATTACTCCATGCCTCAGTGACGTGTACAGTGACAAGAAAATACAAAGTATGGAAGAATTTAAAAAAAGGGTTGCTCTAGTCCAGGTGATAGGCACCGTGGTGAGAAAAAAAGCTCTTTTGCATCCCTACCTCTGCCACAAGTTGGTAAGGTGTTTTCAAGGAAGTTATTTGGTATCTGTTCCTCATTCCCTGCCTGAGATTCACTCCTGAAGATGTAATTTATGGGTCTCTTCTAAAGATAACCCTGCTTTCCAACTTCAGGCTATAACTTATAGGGAACAAATAATTTGTGTTGTATGTGATATTGACAGTGTCTCATTATTGAATGGTTAGAGGTTCAAAGAACAAGTTTTGGTGATTGTAGTGTAATTTGATTTATGCCTTTCAATAGAGTAATAGATATGAAATGCAGCTTTAAACAGTGAAAATACTGAAAGTGTCATCTGTTCTCCTGTGCTTGTAAGGCAGAACAACTTGTGTTGTGTACTGCCAATAACTGCACATCAAACATTATTGGTACGTGGAATTTGTTGCATATGAGAAACAACCTTAGACTTTTATTTTCCTTTGATAGTTAGGAGTCATTCTTCTTTTTTAATAAGCATTTTTAAAAAATAGTTCTGGAATGTCACATCACTTCTACTGGCACAAATCTGGAGGAATATACATGCCTTGGAACACCTCTCTGCCATAGTGGGCAGAGACACAGATTCACTGAAGAAGCAAACATTGTTTTTGATTGCAAAATAAGTACTTTATTCTCTTTTAGTCTTTGAATTCTTGACTGTGACTTCAGCTCCTCCAATATAAATCACCGTAGTTATGCAAAGGCACCTGAAGGCACTGTAAGTTACTGCACTGGAATGGAGCAGAGCAGTTTTATATTTTCTTGACTTTCTGTTCCTGGAGCTGAGGTCTCTTCCCTGTGAATTTCTGGCAAAAACATGGAAAGTTAAAGATGATTGTATTTATATGTAAATGCTTCCTGTAGCTCTAACAGACATTTGTATTTCTGAGATAAAAGTATTGATTACCTTCCCTCCCTTCCTTTGCCCATCCTTTTTTGGTTTGTTTCCTTCATTTTTTCTACTATCCTAAACCAAGTTTATTCCAGTTGGACATCAAAGTAATAAAGCAGAAATGAATCATCCATGCATCTGATGAGATAAAGACATCTTAACATGAAGTTTTATTTTAATTGCCTTTTATGGAACACAAGGGAATTCTAAATAGCCAAATGAACTTTCTGTAGATATCTGTGATTAGTAAAACTGGCCATTCCCAGAAAATGACAAACCACAGAAAACTTGCATTTTGACAGTAGAAAAAGGAAAATGATAGAAATTAATTCTCATTTTTCATATTGTTTGACTACATGCCAAAGCATTTTAAGTGCTTCAGAATTGCTCAACACGTTTACAGCAGGAAGCAATAATAAACATTTAAAAATATTAATTTAAACTTTTATCTTTTTCAGAAGCAAAAATGCACATTTAAAAAATGGGAATCCCTTTTGGGAAACTTGATTAATTTGAATCTAGGTGCAACTTGATTAAACTGGGCTCTTGATATAATTTCTATAACCTGAATCCTCTTCAAAGGTGGAGTGTGAAGAGACTTTCTCAAGGCCTTGCGGGAATAGTATGCTGAAGCAAGGACTGGATCATCTTCCTGGTGAAAGTCAGGCTGATACCATAATTGCAACAGCATCTGCTGACACTGCTGTCTTTGAAAGCAGATCTCTTCCTGACACTCTCCCGGTATAAACAGATGACTCCAAGGACGTGGCGTGTCCAGATTTAATTTAGGTATCTCTAGCTAAGCAATGAACTGAAAAATGAGTAAGTTACCTGTGAGATGTTAGCAGATTTCATAGAAAATTGTTCAGCTATGGCTGTACAGCTGGCATGAGCTTAAGGGAAATTTTGCCTTTTACTTCTTCATATGGAAAAATTGTCTTTTAAAATAATTATTTTCTCACATGGCATTGGAGGTGGCTTTGTATGTGGATTCCTGGTAGGTCCTTTTCATGCCTTAAAATCAAAGTTTAAAGGATTTTATAGACTCTCTGATTCTTTGCCTTTAGGAAGCACTGATTACATTTTTTTTAATTCTTGATATATGGATATGTACAACTGTGGTTTTTTGTCCAGTCATAACTTCATAAAGTTTTTTATGATATGCACGGTCATTTAAATACTTTTATCTGAAAGTCCAGAATAGTTGTGATAGTTGAAGAAAGACATTCTAGACTTCAGAAAGTACAGACTTAGAGTGGGTCCAGAGGAGGGCAGTGAAGATGATGAAGGGGCTGGAGCACCTCTCCTATGGGGAAGGACTGAGAGAGTTGGGGTTCTTCCACCTGGAGATGAGGAGGCTCCAGGAAGACCTTCTTGTGACCTTTCAGTACGTAAAGTACAAGAAAAGTGGAGAGGGACTTTTTAGCAGGGCCTGTAGCAATAGGGCAAGGGGTAATGATTTTAAACTGGAAGAGGGTCAATTTAGATTAGATATAAGAAAAAGATTTTTTTTTTTGATGATGAAGGTGCTGAAACACTGGAACAGGTTTCCCAGAGAGGCAGTGAATGTGCTATCCCTGAAAACATTCAAGATCAGGTTGTATAGGGCTCTCAGCAACCTGGTCTAGTTGAATATGTCCCTGCTCATTGTAGGGGGATTGGACTCGATGGCCTCTAAAGGTCCCTTCCATCCCAAACTATTCTATGATTGTCTTTTAGGCAAGAAAGATTTTAAAAGCTCTACAATGGAGAAGATATGACATTGTTCATTCAGGCCCAAAAATATAGAGCAACTCTCAATATTGAGCTGAAAATATGTCTGAGAAACAGACTCTCTTAAGAAGACACTATTCTTTCTGTCTGGAACCATGTATTACATTTTTTCTTTTCTCTCTGACCCTTTTCTTTACCCTTTTCCATGTGTGACATCCATGTGCACCCGCTCCTGCTTTCTGTCTGCCTGTGTCCTCTTCAGAGCCAGCATTTCAGAGAAAAGAAATATACAAACCATTTATTCATTCATTCATCCATCCCTTTCCTGCCTCTTCATTGTTCGCAAAACGAGCAGGAAGCTATTTGTGCCTGGTGACTCACCATCAGATTTTACGAGGGGATTATGCTGAACCTCACTGATTCACACACTCTTGGCTTTGTTGGAGGTCAATGTCTTGGCAGCATTCCCCTGTAAATACCATACAAGTACCGAGCTGTTGATCTCGAGAGCTTTAAGTTGTTTCTGCCTTTCCTGGTAGTGGCTGTGCTTCCTGTTCACAACAGTTGCCAACAGGGGGACAAGGCGACAAATTCTGTCTCTTTATTGAATAGAGAAATTTAACATTCAGTTGGTGGGGGGGTACCTGCTCAGCAGCAGCCACTTCCCCTCCCACACTGGAGCGTGCACTGATTTCTACTTTCCTTAATTCAAAGAGCTGTTGTGATGAACACTTAAAATCTGATGATATATTGTTCATGGCCTTTCACTTTGTAATTTTCCTCTCCTCTTACCACAAGAATGCTTCCTGCCCCTTTGTATCTGTTCTTGCTCTGTATCTTACCATTCTTCAGGGTGCTAATCTTTAAGGTCTTTTAGCTTAAGGAAGTGTCAACTCTTTGAAACCAGGGAGATTCCCATGAATTTAAGAGTTCGGCAGCAGAATTCCAGCTGGGGATTTGGTATTTACTTGTTCATATTTCTCTAACACTTTCTGCATATTTATGGACACACACATGATGGAGCTGTATTAAGATGTGTATTCAATGGCATTTGGGAAAGTCCAAGAGGCAATCCTGCAAGCAGTAACACAACTGCGTCATTAACTTTGTTTTCCTGAACCCTGCCAATGGCATATTACTTAATTTCTTGCAGAATAAGCCACTATACAGGTTGTACACAAGACCTTGAAAAGGTCGATTGAAGGCTTACCGATAGTGGAAACCAACAAATGTCCCATAGAGACAAGTTTTAAGATGTCCTTCTTTATGTTGTTGTAGTTTTCTGATTTTTAAAAAGTTAATTTGCTCTAAGAACCTTGGAATATTAAGGTAGAAGAGAGAAACAAAAGAAACTTTCCAGATGTGAATACAGGTTTTTACCATCTGACACCCCCCGTCAGTCCTGCTCATTCCCCTGTGTTTCTCTGCTCCTGCAGGACATTTGCTTGAGCCCTTCTGTGTCTACTGGCACACATAGTTTTGCGTAGAGCTCAGTGTAGACTAAGATCTTTGTCTTTCTCAATGTCTAATATCCAGTCAATAAAATCTCTATGCATAGGAAAATAGTAACAAATAGACCATTCTTCTTCATGGCAATGGGGTTGTCCCTTACACGTTTTCTTACAGAATAAAAATGTGATTTCTAAGCTCTACTGCATGCCTTTCTCACATTATAGTAATTTACCCATTACTAGAATATTGCTCTTACCTTTTGCTGCTAAAACATAATCTTTTTCTCCCTAATATAGGGATGTTCAATTAGATCTGGAATCTGAAACAGTTGATTCCATAAGTAAAAAAATAACTAAGCTTTATTTCTTGTTAATTTGTTTTCTGTCTTATGCCATTTACATTTTTCTGTCATCCTCACTCTGGGTGGACTCGATTCGGAAAGGACAGTGCTGTAACAGGTCAACAGATGTAATGGCTGCAAGGCAAAGCAGATTAAGACTGAGTA
Organism: Neopelma chrysocephalum; assembly: GCF_003984885.1. Classification (NCBI taxonomy): domain Eukaryota; kingdom Metazoa; phylum Chordata; class Aves; order Passeriformes; family Pipridae; genus Neopelma; species Neopelma chrysocephalum. Next base: position 2,930,407 of record NW_020897691.1, on the reverse strand, counting down.
TTTCCTGCCCATTTTTTCTAGGGATTCTTTCCTTACTGCTCTCTGTTTCCACTACGTGTTCATCCTGACACTTGTAGAAACCTCACAACTCAGAGACTAGTGTTTTCACTGAGATCTGAGGAAAAAAAACAAACCACCTTGTAATGAGGATATTTTTTCATTTTGTATTGCTGTGATGTTATTATAGTTGATGTTACAAAAATTTATTAACTGACATTAGAAATTCTCATTCAGGTGAACATTGGAGAGCATCTGAGTTGCAAGGTTTGCTGATGGTGTAAACATATTTGAGATTGTGAGGGAAACTGGAAGAATTGCAGAGAGATTTTAGGAGATGGAGGTAATACCATACAGAGAAGCCACCACCACACGTGGCTCCTTGATTGTGTCAAATGTCTGGAGGTGGGGAAATAGGTGGGGTATACTTGGGGATCACTTATGTAACTGCCTGGGCATTTACTTTTGCCCACTGTTGGAAGTGACAGTCTGAGCTCATTGGATTCCTTTCAGAGGCAGTGCAGTCTTCTTATGTTCCTATAAGCTTCTGAAAAGGCAATGTGTTTAAGAAACCAGTAAAGCTGTTTCAAACAGGACGAAGAACTAAGCAAAGGTAAAACATGAAAGGAAATAAAAACACACAAGCCACCCACGCATATATTGTGCTTGGGAAGAAGCAACTATAATATGGACAATTTATGGATATATTTATTATTAGGAAGTCTTCAACTGTCTCACTTTGGTGGCTTACACTCTGATTTATAAAGAAAGATGGTAGCCTCTTTGTGAGAAATGTTTTGAGGTCACAGGGCAGGAAAATCTTTAGTTTGGCTGGATGTACAAAGTGAACTTCAGCACAAATTCCACAGGATGAGATTAAAATCATACATTTACAATTGCTGTCTGTTAGAAACCTTTGGAGAAACAAACTCTGTTACAAAAATGATTTGTTTTTCCTGGAAAGAGATGGTCATTAATGTTTGGCTTATCATGGTCACTATCTAAACTATAAACACAGTTCCCTGTCACTAGAGTATCTGAGGAAGTGCTGGTAGATAGTATTGATCTTTATTGATTTTATTGGAATATGTTGAAATGCAATTCCACATAGGTACCCATTATTTCTCCTTTCATCTCCAAGATATCTTGCATGTAGAAGCCAGTCTTAGAGGTAACCCTGCAGTTGTTATGGTTTTAGCACGTACTTCAGTTTGTTCAGGATTGTTGAACGTCTCATTGTTTTCATTAATTCATAGGTGATTTACTCTAAAAGCAAATAATTTTTTTTGGAAAGGATTGTGCAGCCTTCAGCTCCTCTGTCCCTGTGTGTAATTGGTATCTTGTTTGATGTAGTTATTGGTGACAAGAAATCTACCATCTCAAATTAGGCTTTTTCTTACACAGAAGACTCCTTGTGTTTTTTTGGTAGTTACAGCTAATTTATCCCTTTTAAGGCAGTATTTGTATCACTTGGACTCATTTTACCCTACTTATCCCTCATATACTTTCATCTACCTCATTTTGAACTATAGATTTTTAAACTAAAAGCTGTCTACTAAAGTTATGATCACCGCCAGTAGAGAGTATTAAGCCTACCCTTAAATTTATTTTACTATAATGTAATCTACCTTTCCTCTCACATTTACAGTTAAAGCCAATAGGATTTGGATGGAGAAAACATAAGATTTGAACTCAGTCAGTTCTGTCATTTTCTTCCATCTAGGCATTGCACATTTTCGTTGAAAGCTTGATAAGCTTTAATGTGATATTTCTATTATTTTTCATATCTGAAATGTGCTATGGAACTTGAATTTTGATACCATAGTAATGAATATTCTGTGAGTACCTAAAAGGTTTATGAGAATTTCATATGTATCTTTCTACTTACTTGCAGTGGGGAATAGCGTTAAATTTGATGCTCTTCTTCTATACAATATTATTTTTGCATTATTGATGTACGATATGGAATGCTGTAATCATATTTGAAGTCTTGATTTCCAGCAGTTTATGTGACTTTTTTTTTTAATCAAACTGCAAAATAAATGGACACAAAGTACAACAGGCTTTATGTGAAGAATGTCTAGAAAGAGCATTATCCTTTTATTAAAAACAACTGCGGTAGCAAAATACTGATGCAAGTGAAACACTTAAGACTACTTTAGTTAGTTTTGTCTTTAAAAAAGGACTCCATGCTTTTTTAAAGACAAAACTAACAAAACATAAATCTAATTAAAAAATATGTCCCCTCATCCTCCCTTATACCTTATGCTTTGGAAAAAAAACTCACCAACTTTTTTTAGTGTGTTCAAAACTCAGATTAATTTTTGAAAATCCTTTAATACTTAAAAAAAAAATATCTTTGAATTGATAAAACAATATGGTTAATCATCTTCTATGGGAAAAGGATGTCTTTTAAGAAATAAAAAGAAAAATTTCAATGTTTCCATAAAGTTGCAAGTTCTAGAACTCCACATGCTCTACAATGTGCCTGAATGAAATTGAAATCTCTTTTTATATGTAATCTGATTTAAAAAAATAAAAGAGAGACAATAAATAGATTGTAATTGTTAAATGAAATAAATTATACAGTTTCTAGTATTCTACCCAGGTAAAACAGTCGTAGCTGCTTTTCTTTTCCTTATCACCCATTTGATACCAGGTGCAATACAGGATCACAGTTTTTTTCCCTTGTACTTTTTTTAAGTACACAATAATCCTGTTATTTTGTATAAAGCACAGTTATAAAGTTGCATGGTTCTGTGGGTAGTATGAGATAATGATCATGAGTAATAAGGCATAAATTGTGACCAAAGAAGAGCAATGTGCTTTAATGAAAGCATCTTTCTTTGTTGATGTTGTATTGAATTATTCTGGGGGATCTTATTACGGGATTTTGAAGTAGAAAAAAATGGTAACCTGCCTTTTAAGCATTTACCAGCCTTGAAAACATTCTTCTCTCTGATGAGTTAACTAAGTGACAGCAAGTGTTGGATGTTTATGCTCTCCTCCTTCAACAGTTGCCTATTTCAGAGGTCAGAGGGAAAAGTAGGCTAGTATTGGTGAATACTTTTAACAGTATATAGCAGTGCTTATCATTCAAACATGGTGGTGAAAGTTTTCTTCACACACTGCTTGATCTGCTTAATGCAGGTGGAAACTTGCCAGCCTGTCCAGAGCAGAAGGAGCGAGGCTTTGCTGCTATGCTCACAGTGGTGTTTCTGAGCATGTGGGCCACATGCTGAACTCTTCCTGTCTGGTTACCAGACAAGGAAATAAAGTCAGCGTTTGGGCTGCATGTTCTGGAGTTTCCTCAGAGTATAATTTTGCAATTACTAAAACTTTCTTTCTGGGTCTTTGAGAGCAGAAAAAGTCCGTTGGCATAGAAACCTATAGCCCGATTGGCTGAATTAGCAAAGTTATATCCACTGAGAAGAGTGGTTGAGGAGCTGTTTCATTTTTATTGTACAAATATTGCTGTCTCTTGTGCACAAGCATTTGTACCTCCTCCGTCTACAGAGGTACAGGTTAAAGAGTAGTTTCAGAGGAAGGTGTTCTACTGGAGTCTATCAAGGCCGAGAACTATGATTTCTCTTTCCATTTGTGTTTCTAATTTCTATTCTAATGGAACAAAACAAAAGTGATATGTTTCTTCTACCTAAAGTTTATGAAGTGCTTATCCGTCCATATTATAGCATGTTCTTATTTGCCTTTTGGAAGCTTTTTTTAATATCTGAAGGTTAGCCTTTAGGTCATAGCTTTTATAAGTTTAGCATAAGCTTTTATAAGTTTAGCATAAGCCTTTAATCTCTCTTAAATGATTTTTGTGTGTAACTTATTCTCATAATTGTAACTAATAAAGCTACCACATACCAGGGAACAGTGTGTTCTTGTAGTATCAGAATTCTTTGTCTTGTTTAGATCATATTAGTAGAAAAAAATATTCCCTGTCTCTTATTTACCCAAAAAAGACCTTCCTAGACAATATAACAGAGCAAGAGTAGTGCAGAAAAAGAATATTCAGATTTGGCTAACAACATCTTGGTCGAAAAGCAGGTTTTTTTAGGGAAAAGGATGCTAATTTTTTTCTTTTTTTTTTTCTTTTTTTTTTTTTGGTACCTGGGGTTAAGATACAATAAGAATTATGCTAAAGCAGTAAAAAAAAAAGTTTTTTAAACATTGGGTTTTATCACCCATATAAAAATCAGTAATATAACTTGGCCATCTGGGGTTTGTACGATATGTACTTATGCCTTAATAACAGAAGAAGTCTGCTGAACCAATTTGCTCAGCAGTTTAAAGAGCTGCATATATTGTGACCTGATGGATATTCTCTGCTACCTCCAAGCCTTTTGAATGTTGTATGTCTTCCTAATTATAGCAAAATTACTTGTTCCTTAGTGATTTTGCAGTATGGTATTTTTAGAAAAAAATAAATGTAATAAAGCTTTATAACTCTACTTTCTTCTCACCTTTTGTGATTTTCCTCCTACTTTCAGGATGCTACTTCCAATACAGTTGTTCTAGCAATGAGAATAAAATTTGATGACTGTTCTCAAGTATTTTTTCGTCCCTCAGAGGAAAAAAGCTCTGACACATGAGCCAAGTGGCTCCCTTCCCCAAGAGACAAAGAGTAATTTTCCTCATTCCTGTGTTCTCTGATTTGAGGTTCTAACCTTCTCTCTCCTCAAAGCTGCCACTCTGAACAGGTGGCCTTGGAATTGTTTAGAACATCACAGGCAAGCTTCAAGATAAAACAACACTTCAGATGTTCAGTAACTGAACATTTGAACATTCATGAACAAAGTAAGTGAGTTGCAGTACCAACAATTTCCAACTGCTTTCCAAACAGATTTTGAAGCTTTTTTTGTTGTTTGTTTTTTTTTTTTTCTACAGTGCTGTCTGCTGCATCCTTTTAGAAGGACCCCCATGTTTCTGGTCTGAACCTCCAGCTGTAAGGTCCCTAGAGGTTTTTGGCTGATGCTTGCCTGTACTCCTGTAGTGCAAAAATGCAGACCATGCATTAGCAAAAAGTTGTACCAATGCACAGAGGAGCTGAGAGTTCAGTACCTGTTTATTAGTCAGCAGAACAGGATATGAAGATGGGGAACATCCTTTACTATTTTGTGTATTTCTGAAAAAAAAAATCCAGGGAAGTTTGTTTTGCCAGTAATCCTTAAATCTTTCAATTTTCATAGGATTGTAGAATGGCTTAGGTTGGAAGGGACCATAAGGATCACCTAGTTCCAATCCCCTGCCATGGGCAGGAACACCTTCCGCTAGTCCACATTGCTCCAAGCTGCATCCAACCTGGCCTTGAAGACAACCATAACTTCTCTGGACAACCTGTTCCAGTGCCTCACCACTCTCATAGTGAAGAATTTCTTCCTACTGTCTAATCTACACCTGCTCTCTTTCTGTTTGAAGTCATTCTCCCTTGTTCTGTCACTACATGCCCTTGTAAAAAGTCTCTTTCCCTCTTCCTTTAAGCCTCCCTTCAGGTACTGAAAGGCCACAATTAGGTCACCCCAAAGCCTTCTCTTTTCCAGGCAGAACAGTCCCAGTTCTCTCAGACTTTCCTCATAGGAGAGGTGCTCCATCCCTCTAATCAACTTGGTGGTCTTCCTCTGAACTTACTCCAACAGGTCAATGCCCTTCCTGTGCTGGGGCCCCCAGAGCTGAATGCAGCACTCCAGGTGGGATCTCATGAGAACAGAACAGAGCGGGAGAATCGCCTCCCTCGACCCTACTATGCTACTATGCTACTTTTGATGCAGCTCGGGATATGGTTGCCCCTCTGGTTGCAAGTTCACATTGCCAGCTCGTGTCCAATTTTGCAACAACCGACTTTCTCACACTGTCTATACTGATTTTTCTTCAGTTTAGATGATGTAGATGAATTGTTTTCCATTCTGAAGTGGAGATTGGTGATTGGTTGGGGTTTTTTTCCCTTCACATTGTATTTTTAGGGGGGTTGGGGCAGAGAATAGTCAGCATTTCACACCTGCATCTGTAGAAGAAAGCATTGAGCAAGATCTGGGGTCCCAGAGGGAGTCTTTAGAGCAACCAAGTACATGACTGTAAGGGAATCACAACTGATGAACACTAGACAAACATGTAACATCAAACAACTAATGCAACTAATATGAAGGCCATTAAAGGAAAGACAGTTAAACAGTTATAAGGTTATGATTGACATCAGTCTGTGCACTGCGTAATGGTCAATTACTGACTGCTTAAATCACCTTATATAGTAAGACTTCTTCCTGTAATCCAAAGACGGAAATGACTGCTTTCTTCCTCCCCCCATCTTAAGTTTTATCATTGCTTTCAAGAAACCAGGATTGTTTCCATATTTTATAATCCGAAGTAGCGCATATAGTGCATATACTACACCAAATTTGGTGTCCTTCATACCATTGTAGGGTAGGATGAATGACCTTTCTGAAAAAGTTAAAATCAGTCTGTCAGCCCTTCACTTCTGAGCTCAAATCCACGTTGCTGGTGTTGGCATGCATTAAAGGGGAGGTGCCATGAAGCTGTTGAAACCTGATTTTTCCTAAGGAACTTTTATTACAAGATAGTAGAGGTAATATTTCAACCTGCCTTTTTTTTTTTTTTTTGTGAACTGTTTTTGCTAAATGCTAGAATATATGCTCAAGCCATCAATTCTGACTTTATTTTTTGTCTTCCTACTTTATTCATATTGGAAAAACTGCTGGTTTAGGTGTTATGTGGCACAACAGGCTGATCGGAAACTTGTTTAGTTCCTCCAGATATTATTTGGTTCATACAAATACTTGCTTTGCCAAGCAATATCAATGACTGCTCACAAAATTTAGATGTGTTGAGAAGCAATATTTTTACCTGTGACACCTCCTTTCTGTTGCTGATATGGCAAAAATATTCTGGTGGGTTAGCCATTTTCTACAAGGTGGAAAAGACATATAAAGCTGTTCCTCTAGTGTAAAAAGAAGGAATAAGTAGTTGACAGGGACAGAGCACAGTTGTTCCTCACACCCTTTTAAAAATTACACTCACATGATATTAAGTGTACGGTTTATTACCACGCATATAAGAAGTGATATTCAGAACCTGTTGATATAAACTGATGTAATGATGCTGCTGTTCTGTTCCCTTACAGTAGCAAAACAAGTATTTTTCCTCACAAAGTGCTTAAAAAACCATGCAGATAAATATCAAGATATCATTGTGAAGCTTCATGCAGATCTGAAGTAAATAGCCTAAATAAGGACCATGATCTGCTTGGAAAATTAAAAGCAAAATGTTAATCCAAATACTTCTAAAAAATACTCAACAGAAATAATAGTTACCACTAGTGGAGTCCTACCTAAATTTTTAAACCAAATTGACACCGGTCAGCAGTAATTTGTTACTAGAAATTTTATTTTAAAATAAATTACAATAAAATAATAAATAATTTACTAAACATCACAGTGTTGAAGTGTTGAGGCAAATAGCCTTAAATTCATTGCAAACCTTGTAATGAGAATGTAGTAAGGTGGGGGATGACTATGGAGAAAAAAACAAAGAAAGATGCAAGAAAAATGTAAATTATGTTTCATAGTTTTACTTGCTCTACTACAGGCAGAATTCACTGTTCAGAAATCACAAGTAAATAGTCCTTCCTTCCTTCAAGTGCAAATCTGTTGTTTGGAAAGTTAATATCTGCCAATTCTTTGTAAAAATTGCTAATTTGTGTTGCATCTGAATACTTGTATAGCTGCACAGGCACTTAGGAAATTGCCATTTTTTAGAAAGCTTTTGTGGCAGTGACAGTGAGACATACATACAGTCTAAAACTGTGAATTCAGGATAAAATTTTTACTTCATCTTTGGATACTATCTAAGTCTTTTTGCATTCAACTGACCTTAGAACCTCTGCTCTCAGAGCAGGCTGCCCTTTGTGCTGTAGGTGGATACTAATGCCAATAACCAGATTTTTTTTTATTATTTTTAAATGCATCCTGCTAGATGCATTTTTAATTAACTGTGTTTCAAATGCAGCTTCATGCCACTTTTTTTTTTTTTTACTTTTTTTCGTTTTTGGAAAATAGCATATTAATGGAAGATCATGTTCTTTGCCCTCTGAGTAGTAGACTTTTTAGGTGCAAGCTGAATTGGTTAAACTTTGAAAATAGGTCAGTGGCTAGGCTAGTAGAGTTTGTTTAAAGACCAAAAAGCACTTTATCAGGACTCATTAGACATTGTGGTTATGAGGTCTCACTGTTAAAACAAACTTGAGAGTTTCAAGCAGTCATATGGTACTCCACAGTTTTAAATGTTGCAAATTTATAACATTAAAGAAACTTTGATTAAAACAACAGTAATATAAGTTGCTAGGGGCCAAAAAACTTGGTCATTTTCTATATGATTCGGTTTTGTTCATTACAAGGGGGTAAATGCATGTAGGTTCTCTTGTTGTAAACAATTATAATATTGTTATTTTTTGGTGTGTTATAATAATCAACTGGCATTTAGCATGTTGTTTATGCAAATCTTTGCATAATCAAACCTAATGAGAGGTTTTAATTTAAATAAAGAAAACGGTATAAATAGCAAGCAATTTAAATATAGTCCATGATCTAAAACAAGCTGTCCCTTACTTGTTTTATCATGAAAGCTCTTTAGCACTTCTATGCATTTACACAGTGTGTTGGTCCTACTTTCCACACAAGTGTGTACCTTCCAGCACTGTTGGGTTTTTTTTCTCTTTGTTATGTTGTACCAGGTAATAACCATTTGTTTGACTAATTTAAAGAAAAAAAAGAGAGTCAAGAATTATACTTACAATTAGAGGCGCAGGTGCAAAAAATAATCTCCTCTGTGATATACTGTTGAGGAATAAAAGTTAAGGAATCTGACATCTAAATATGTAGCCAATGCAAGATATGCATTTCATTCCAGCAGGGTGCATGCAGAGCAGCAGAGACAGTCTCTCTGGGAATGACCGCACGTCACTCTGCCTGTTCAGGTGAGCAGCACTGAGACAGGCTCCTATAACATGACAATAAAGGGTGTGCTAGTGACTCCTTAATTTTACCTGTACAAGCCGAGCCATTTGCAGTTACCTATTTGAAAGTAGCCATTCATTGATTGTGAAATACACGCAAAATACCTAATTAGTCTTCAGTGCAGGTTGTTTATTAGAAAAACCCCTTTGCCTTCGTTGAAATTACAGTTTAGATTTCAATAGAGAACAAAGCTTGCAACCTACTTCTGTCAATAATGTTCACTTCCTTCAAATCAACTTTTCTAATAATGACATCAATTGCTAATTCGTTTTCCATCTGGGTGCTTGTATAACTGCATAGGACACTCAAGAAATCACCCTTTTTGAGAGATGTTTGAGGCTTTTGTGGAGATGGTAGTGACACAAATGTGTCTGCTTTTTTGAGATGTGAATCCAGGATAAAGTTTTTATTTCATCCACAGATACCATCTGAGTCTCTTTGTATTCTACTGACCTTAGAACCTCTACCCTCGGAGCAGGCTGCCCTTCATGGTGGAGGTGGTACTAGTGCCGCTCCCTGTACCTGTGCTGGAGCACTGCTGACCTTACGAGGGCTGGCTGCAGGGACATGCGGTCCCAATAAAATGCTGATGCACAGAGACCACTCTTTTTTATGTAGTTATATGTGGGGCTCTAATTTCAACTAGATGTTTTGTGTCCAGCAGAGAAGTCACAAACTCTTACTGTCCACATGTGCCACTTAAGTGCTGGGAACAGATCAAGACACTGGGTACAATGAGCAGATTTTTAGTTGTTTGTATTTCAAGTGTTTTGTCACTTCTGTTAATATTTAGTAGCTTCCTTCAAAAGCCTCTCTATGGTGAATAGTACCTTATTTGGGTTTGTGCGTCCTCAAAAGATACAATGTTAGTCCTTGGAAGGTTTATTTTTTATTTCATGTTCTTAAATAATTGAAAACATCAAAGTCTTTTTATGGCTTTTCATTTTGTTGGCAGTCAAAATACCACAGGAAGGCCAAAACTTGTATTGTTTTGGCTCTGCAGACATCTTCTTGAAAGATTTGAGCAGAATGTGTAAACACCATTTCCAGCTTTTTACATTGGTCACTAAAGCATTCTCAAGTGCAGGTCAGGAATCTAGTCCTGTAAGACAAAGCCCATAATTTTATAATGGAATGATGGTCAGGGGCTTCTGTTGAAATGTTTTAATAACTTTGCAATTCACAGCAGTAAATTGTTTCTCTTGCATTTGAGTCAGAGTGGTTGATGATGTGTATGTAGCCGGTCCACTGACATATAAAAGAATGCATTCACTTTAGACAGCATCTACCTCCTAGTTGAGACAGTGTAGTTATTTAAACAAAAGTGTAGTTCTTCAGAAATTGTAACGTGACTGCAGCAGTTTCCTTACCAGGCCCTGTTCATTGTGCATATTGATGGCTTTCTACATTCTACAGTTTCTCACACTGCAAAGAATAATATGCAAAATTTGTGAAAATTTTGGGGAATATAGTTTTAGAGGAAAGGGGAGCATGTGCTGATACAAAAGACTCCTTAAGTTCTCTCATTAATTTTAAACTTTTTAAAGGAAAAAACTATGAGAGTGGAATATTGTCTCACAATTTTCTTAAGCATAAAAAAGCACCAGACTTTAAAGGTTTTTTTCCTAGTTTTATTGTTGTTGTTTGAATTTTTTGTTTTGTTTTCAGTTGGGGTTTTATTTAGTCCTTTAATCACCTGGAAGTCCTTCAGTGAGGTCTAAACATATTCAAGGAGTAATTTAGGGGAAAAGCTAATTATCTGATTACCCACCTTACTGTCTTGGCAGGGCCGGGCTAGTGCCCTGTCATAGATGCAGAGCTGGAAATGATGAATGATGTAACAAATAAATCACTTTATCTAAATAAGTTTTGGAAAGAGCTTATGATAAAGATCCTGGTTTTTGCAGACTTTGAGAAAAAAAAAAGAGTATGTCCCATAAAAGACCCCAGGTAACTGTATGGATTCTCTTCCACATTTTTCCCATTTTATTTGAATTTACTGTTGTCTTCAGGAAGTGTTAAATTTTAAAAGTTTGTACTGCATAATACATAGACATAGCAAAGCTGTAAACTTGAAATACTGGTTTAAAATACTAATGTATTCATATAAATACTGTCTTCACCAGTAAAATATTTTTTCAAAACAGGTGCATTTTGACGTGCATTTCAGTAGTAACAGGGGCAGGTTAGGCAGTTTATCTTCTCTCTGTGCCTATCCCTGAGATACCTCATGCATTGTAGTATGCAAGTGCTGACCAGAGTGGAAAAAACAGAACTGCTTTTGGACAAAAAAAAAGGAAAAGTTTTTCTCATCTTGTTTTTATGTTGAACCAATTCCCCACTCCTGTTCATTTGTGCTGAAAAGACATCAGGGACACGAGAAGTAGCAGCAATAAGTGACCTGTTGTAGGATCTGCTTAAAGTTGCTGATTGTTTGAACAAAGTCTGATTATAATTGAAAAAATGTAGTTTTGTCCTTTGAAAGAGCTTTAGAACATGAGTACAGAAAAGTATTTAGAAGAACAGACACAGCAAAAACTATTGTATGTGAGTAGAATGTCTTCCTAAGCATACTTGTTTTGACTTTTATGCTGGCCTCCACCATGATAAAATATTCTCATGTTTAGGACAATTAAGAATTTAATTCCCTTGTCTAAAAAATCTAGATAAGAGTTGGGTATTGTTATTTGTATGATGATGTTTTCTACCCATCACTCGGCTGAACTGGTAACGCCGAGGTCATTAAAGCTAAGACGATCCCAGCTTGGAGGCAGAAACTGAAATCCTTTATTGGACTTACAAGTTCATATTTAAAGGGTTTAAGGACTACATATTCAACAAGGGGTTGTAACTATTACAATTATTACAATTATTACAATTAGCGGGTTTCAGGGGATGACATAAGGGAAAAACCCAGGTTAACAAATTTTGGGGTCTTAACACATACATCATAGGGGAAAACCCATTTTATCTTGGGGGAAATTACAGGGAAAAGAAGGTATTCCGGTTTACAGAATGCAAGGATTCAGGGAACAAAAAGGAAAGAGATAAAGCACAATAGGTCTTTTGCACAGGTTTGATGAGATCAGGGTGCAGACTCTCTGGCTTGGGCAGGGTACTCCACACTGATGATATCTCATTTACTTCTTAAACTGAGGTTCTTTCCCCAACTTTCATAGCCCATGGCTTTTTGCAAAGACCACTCAAATCTCTCTCTGCAGATATTATATTTTGGGATCCAACAGGTAATTTAGCATTTCTAGTGGGTTTTTAGAGAAGAAAGGCAGACCAGAAAGATTAAATGTTTGGCAGGATCGTGTAGCTGCACTTAACTTATTAGCAGAATTTAAATGTACAATTTCAGAAAAGAGGTCAAAAGAAAAGTGTGATTGATGCAGGCAAAAATAATCTGTGGAAAATTGTCAGAAAATTATATTCATTTTACATAAGTTATTCTCATTAAAGGTGAAAAGAGAGTTAATTTCTTGGCTTTTAAGTTCTTTGAGGTTCTGCGTAAAATGTAAAACCTCACTTCAGAGAGATTCCCTGAAATCTCATTGAAATCTCATTCTCTATCTGATGAAAAGTGTGTTTTGGAACCTCCTACTTTTAAAATGTTCTGTGAAAGAGGAACCACTGTGCTGAGGTCACTTTAGTCTTAACTTTCCTTTAATCTAAGATTTGACATTACCTAAAATTTAAAGTCTCTTTTGAGAAGAAATATTTAAATCTGAAACTATTGAATTGGAATGCTTCAAGCGTGGTAGAAGTTTCCCATCCCTTTTTGCTTTGAGGAAAAAAAGAAAACCGATCAACCAGACACTAACAACAAAGTATAACCAACACACAAAAAACCCCAAACAAACCCAAACCTCCAGAGCCAGCAACCCTATATTTGTCAATTTTTCAGTCTGAGCCACTGTTTCAGTTTCAGTTGTAGCACTTCCTGGGAATTTGAAGGAACCATGAAAGAATGGTTCTGTTAAAAAATTCTTTCTAGAAGGCCGACAAAGGATTAATTGGGAGAAAACAAGATTGCTGAAAATTGCTTATAAAATAACTTTTTCAGTGACAGTCCATTGGCTTTTGCCTCAGTGCCATATAGCCACTTGGCCTGGAACCCAGCTCTCTCACTGTTCTGCCCATCATCAGTGTTTAAAAATGCAGCATAAAATGCAGCTTTGGGATCAGATCCTCAAACGAGATTTGTAGCACTCTGGCCTTCTTGTTTAGTGAAATAGAAACAAGGAATTAACAGGAATAGTTGCTGTTGATGGGGTGGTGGATGTTTCCTGTTCTGCACATGTTCTTAACCCAAGCTGAGCACGTACCTCATGTTAGAGGTGTTGGCTTTGTCAGCTGCCTGCCAATGTGTGCGCCAGGCTGCTGGCCAGACAGACTGCCTGCTCACGTGTGGTGCTCTTCCCCATCATTAACCTTTGTTGGTAATTTTGGCATGTGGATTTTGTGTGTGAAGTCCTGCATCAATGAAACAAGAAGGAAAATAAAATAGCATTTGAACAATATTGTTTTCAGTAAAATGCCGATGCATAGAGCTGACATTATTAAACAACATTGAATAAAAGATCTGAATCCTGAAGTCAGCTGAAAATCAAAAATCCGCAAAATAGCTGCAGATGAAGTATCTGAGCAAAAAACATTGCAGTGGTTGCAAGAGAAGCTCTTGCTGGATGGCGATGGTGTGCAACAGGCTCTTTTGTAACTGTTTTAAAAGTATGCTTTAGAGAGCAGCAAAACTGTATTTTACATAAGGAACACTCAATTTTCACTACTTCAATGCTTCAATGTCTGATTATCTTTTGTGTTTTCTTTTTATTTTTTTTTAAGATCTTGATGGTTATGGCAAAATCTTTCTTCAGCTTATGGTATAATGGACTGCCAGTTGGATGATTTACAGTCGTCTGAAACATGATATATGCTTCTCCTCTTCCGAGTCCATGGTGAGTTTTGTTTATGTACATACCTATTAAGTACTTCAGAGAAGGAAGTAAATGTTTTTTAGTGACCATGTTAAATGTTGTTCCATTGTTTTTGTGTGGAATATCCTAGAGTTGTCAATTTACTGAATACATAAACCCCACTCTTTTTTGTAAGCTGTTTGAGAATGTTTTAAAAACTTAAGTTCAAAAAATAACCATACAGAACTTTTCTCTCTTTTGGAGAATTTTAGAGCTGTGCAAAGATCCCAATACACAGTTTGAAATGTTATGTTTCCCTTCAGCTTCAAAGCATCTTCACCTTCATGTGGTGTGTCTTAGTTCAAATTAAATTCCAAACAATTGTTCTTTTTTAGTAAGGCACATACCACAATGTATTTAAGAACTAAACAACTGTAACCATGTTACAAATATAATACAAAACACAGGGAAAAAATAATTGGAGAAAATATTTGGAAAGAGTTTTTCAGTTTTATTTTTGCACTGCATCTCTGTTTTGTACCTACAATTAATCTGATTTTAGTATCTGTGAACAATGTTAAATATTGTATAAACAATAATATTAAAAGCAAGGCTGCTCATATTATAACTGAACTATCACTTATGATTTACAGTGTCCAGACACACAATAATGAAATCCAAAGCACTAGTTGTTCGTTTGGCTAAACGCATTGACAGACCAAATCTGGATCTTAAAATGTTCCACTGGCTACTCTTTACTACACCAGAAATAACAGCCCTCTCCAAAGAGGGCAGAGTCTCCTCTCCAAATATCAGGTTAAACATTTGAAGTTAAAATCCCCATGGTTTCACTCTTCTCCTTTATAAGTGTTTAGATTTGGCTCTTACACTAAAATTTGTTTGTGAATGATACTGAATAGTTGCGTTAGTCAAAACCGTTTTTATTATATGCTTAAGTACTGCAATGAACAAAGATCGAAGCAATGAAGTTTCTAGAGGTGTGTTTGCACTTACATAATAAAAAGGTGTGTTTAAATATTCCATATAAATGGATAGAGATGTTTACCAGCAAAACTGGTTACTGTTATTTTTGATGAAAATTGGTATTTACAGAATGAAATGGACAGTGTGCCCTCTCCTGTGGAGGGCATCTTCTATCTGCTTCTCTTTTACCAATTTCAGCTGGCTTTGCATTTCAAATTATATGTCTCCCAGGTACTAACCATAAAACTTTGAAACTAGGGAACCAGATAAATAGCAAAGAAAGCATTGTCTCACTTGTTTCCACCTGCAAATTATTGAGGAAAAAACCCTGATATTGTTTGATAGGTTATCTAGCACTGTTGATTCTGCAAGGCATTTCCCTGGGTATTCATTGAGTTCTACATTGTTCCCTAACCAGGCTTTTTTTTTGCCAAATTAGCAGATTTGCTCCAAAGACTTGACCTTTTCTTTTCTCTTCTTCCTTATCAGCAAGTGCCATACATTTCTGAGCCTGTTTTTTGCATCCTGAATGTGCATTGATTCATGATGGAATAAGGGCTTTGTGACAGGTCTGGTGGAAGAACTAACTTCTTTAGACAGAGAAAACTGTCTATCCCATATGTGTAAATACTGCAGGATTTTGTCTCCTTTTGCAGAGGTCTGCTGCACCACATTTTACTGCATTTATTCCCTGTGTTTGCCACCAGGAGAACAAAATCCAGTGCAGTCCACAGCAATTCCTTTGTGGCCAAACCAAAAAAAAAAAAATGTGATGAGATCTTAAATTGTTTAAGAAATGTCATTTTATTTTGGCCTAAAAATTAAAAAAACACTGCTTTGTCAGTCTTATTTGTTAAAATTGTTCCTCTTTGCAGTCAAAATATTCAAGCAAAGAGGATGTGCCTGTGAAAGGGCATCCTCATCCCCTCCCGTTACTATTGTATCCACTCAAGGCTCATGTAGGCTCTCAAATGTCCAGTGAGTTACTCCACTGCTTCTTTTTAACCAGATAAAGTTAAGGTGGACATCAGGAAGTAAACTGAATGACACCACACATTATGTGAAACCTAGAGGATTTTCTACCTTTACTACGGTAGATTGCAGAATAATATCTAGAGGTTAAGTAAGCTTTCCTCATCAAATTCAAACCCTACAAGAGAAGAAACAATATTCAAAACAGTAATATACATTTAGAATCTGTAAAATAATAATGATAATATTATTTCTAGTTTATTCCCAAATCCTATACCCCATTAGATAGACCAGGAAAACCTACTACAGAAAGGTATACTAAGATGATGAAATGGACATGGTGGTATTTGAGAACTTATGTGAAAAGGCAATAGAATCTCTACAAGGAAGGAATACTGGAAATGCAAAATTGTACATCAGCTGGTAGTTGAGTGCCTTCTGTATTTTCATTCTACTTCATATAGACAACCACTTGAAGAAACAACTCAGCAACTGTGAAGTAAGAACACAGTTCTATTACCTGACTTTAAAAAAAAAAAGGTAAAAAAGGAAAAAGGCATTGAGAAGAAAACATGGAGAAAGTCTAGCCTTATATCTCAGCTTCTCGATTCAAAACAAGCTGTCAAAAACCATCTACTGAAACCTCCTGATCTAACACTAAACAGTGTAAGCTTGCATTTTGGATATTTCTGTTTCTGAACTCTTGTTTCAGCCTCTTTGTGCTGAAGGCTCCTCACAGTTTACAGATAGTGGTGCAACTGAAGTGCTCCATTTTAACTGTAAATCATCATTGAAACTTTTAAACCAATCAGTTTTTGTTATTTCCATTGCTTTCTGCCTATTGTGGAAATTCAGAGTTCTCTAGACAGCTGCTGATTTTTCTTAGAGTGTTGCTCCATCAGAGTTCACACAGGTGCATTCAGTGAACCTGGGTCCATCTGACCATGCCACCTGCTAGTTGGGCTGTTCGAACACATCACGGGCTTTGTTTGGATGACAGAATAAATGGCATAGCAGGTACAGTGAAACAACCAAAATGAAGCATATATTATTTATGGAAGTAATCACAATCCTACTGAGATATATCCTGAACCGAGGTGCCTGCAGCTAATAAATAGAAACAAAGAAGTAATTGTTAATGTTTGTCTTGAAAACTTCTGGTTTGGGTGAATTTAAACTAGTTTTTTAATGTTGCTTCCATACAATCAAATAAAGTAAGAACTCCCCTTTGCCCTTTTACTTTCATTTCCCTGCGCCTTTGCGTACTTCATTTTCAAGCTGATATTGTGATCCAGAAGGACTGCACTATGTCAAGAGACTTGAATAAATTATGTCACAAAAGCTTTGAAAGCTACAGAGGAACAGCCTCAAAGTTAGGTGTTGGTTTAAAAGAAAGGCCCAGTAACTGAAGAGGCATTGCTGCTGACGTGCTTTTTTCTAGTGATTTTCTATTAGTAGGGAATCTTGATTAATGATTCTCTATCAGCATGTCCTGATTAATGTGCTAGTCAATGGATTGTTACATCATTTTATTTCCTCTTAAAGAGCATCCTTCTAATGTGAGTGCAATGGCTATTGGCTTTAAATGAACTGCTGCAAGCAATTTCTTTATCTGAATGGAGAAAATATTTTCACTTTCTAAAGGTTTGAATTCATAAACTATTTCTACCAAGTAACTACCTCTGTGAGCTTTTTGCATCTAAAAAAAAATAGTAACTTTGTAAAGCTGCTTGGAATGAGAAGAGGCTCTGTGGTAATGTTACTATTGTGTTTAAATTCTATGCTCTTTAACTGCATCAGGCTCTTAAAAAAAATACTGGGTTTAAAGCTCCAGCAAACTTGCTTGAAAATAATTTCAATGAATTAATATTTAATTTTTAGCTTTTCTTCTATGCTGCTGTAAAAAAGCAATGGCAGCCATTTTCTACAAAAGACTAAGGGCTTGCCAGTTTTTTTCAGGGTAAGAAAAAAAAGCCACAACTAAACACTAGTAAACTGATTATTTTTTGTAATTAGAATATTAATCTATATTTTTTCTCATTAACAATTAATGACATAAGAATATATTGATTGCTTCCGATCTGTTTGTTTGATGGGTTTTTTTTTCTATTCTCCTGCTATGAGGATAAAGTTTCCAATGGATAACCAAGATATAGTACTATCCAACCCACTATCAGTTTGATAGGGGAGGATCCTGGAAAGCTGGAAGTGTTTAAATGCTGTGTGATCTAGGAGAGCTGTATCGGTGATGAATTACCTGTGGTGCCCAAGCAGCACTGGCTTCTCCCCTCAAAGTTAAACCTTGTTGAGCTGCATGAAATTGGTGGAACTATCTCAGTGAGATATCATTTTGAAGGGAGAGGTGGCTTTATTTTAGAAAATCTGTAATTGAGTTGACTTTACTAGTTTGTTTTCTTACACTGGTGTGCTCACAGCACTGAAGTGCATGTCCAGGTGATCTGGCCAGCATCGCTTATGTGCTGGAGGCCAGGAGATGTCAGCAGCTGCATCCTCACCACTTCTCTTTGGTTCCTCTTGGGGGCAACAGATGGGTTTTAGGTATTCACCTCAGAATTTTGCTTACTTCAGCTTCTGCAAGTGCTAGGCAAATCTGCTGCCAGGTGTTCTTTCGCGTTTCTCAGGGCGGATGTGCTGGCAGGAGGAGACACATGGCATCACTGCCTGTGATGTTGCCTCTCTTGCTTGCTTACACTTCTGACCTACACAGCAGCCTGGTTTACAGGGTAATCAATTACACAGTTTTAATTCTGGATACCTAGCTTGAGAAAATATGCTAAATGCTTACTGGAAAAATTGAGGACCTAAAAATTACCTAGGATTAATCACCCAACAATGTGTCTGAAAGTGGAATTCTGTTTCTTTTAAAAAAACCCTAAATATATCCAGCCTCTGTTTGGTAAACATTAACTGTTGAAGTCAGGTGGTTCTTTCAATATCCCTGAGAAACCTGAGTTTAACTCCCAGGTTTCTCACAGAAATGGTTTAAAAGGGACTTTTGGGGGAAAAAAAAAAAGTACGTTTCTTAAAGCAATTAGCAATTTTTTTCTTTTTTTTTTTCATATTTAGCAGGCAAAGTTTCTTTCTGAATGTTTATTATTTTGAAGCTTTGGAGGTTTATATTATATAAATATAGATGTTGGAAATAGTTTTTCTAGATGACTATAATTTTGAAATAAACAAGATGATATTGAGATATTTAATAACTATATGGTCCCAGCTGTGGCAGAAGAAAACAAGTCTTTGATAATCATAGTAAATAATAGTTAATAGAAATAGTTTTAAGAATACTGAATTAATTTTTTTCCAATCATCTAAATAATTAGAATACTTATGAGTATTTGTAAGACCCATGGACATGTTGGCTATAAGGCTCCTCCCACTCCAGGCAGGACCATTGCCCACCCAGATGAGGGCAGATTTGACTTCTGCTGGCTGCCTATCCCCTCCACTCCTGGTCCCTACTCGTGCTGGGGTTTATTCTGTGACATGAATACACCTTGGCACCTGAGAAGGACATGAGGTTTCTGTGGGCTTAAACCTCAAGAGTGTAAACATCTACCCAGCTAGAGACAGTGCCATCAGCTGCGTCAGCACTCCCCTTATTTACTGCCAGTTGTTGCCTCTTGTGCAATCAGCAGCTCATTGATGAAACTGTTCACAAATGTAGGCTGCTGAAATTTACCTTTACAATGAGGTAAGAATTAATTTTTCATTTTATTTTTAATTATTTTCAACATACCAATGTTATAATATAATTTTCCTAATAGCAGAGAATAGTTATAAGGACACGTGCCCAAATTAAGTATAATAATTTTAAGACTTACTTGAAAAGTACGTTCGCAAAGCACAGTGTAGAAAACAGGTAAGAATCACTGCAGTTCTGTGATTTCCAACTGATCAAATGCATCTGTATCTCCTCTAACTTTGATTATTCACATGGCCAGCATCAGCAATAGCAAAGTTGTAAAAAAGAGTTTCTGATAAGCAATTTATATTTCTCAGCTCAGGGAAGCAAAATCTAGGTGTTTGAAAAAACTAATCAAGTACTTGAGAAGGAGAAGAATGAGATTCATAAGTTTAATTCATCATCCACAGTTCAATTTTACATTCATTGCTTTTAGATGAAGTCTATATAAAATCTGAGTAAATTTCTTCAGAAATTTAACTAAGGCTTGGGTTTTGGTTTTTTTTTCCCTTTTTTCTTTTACTGTTGTCTATAAAAATTATAGATATGGGTAATTTTTTAGCTTGAATAGAGCTATCTGATTGAGATCAGAACTGTTGCTAGAAAACTATATCAGTGCAGATTTTTACAAGTACAACAGTCATAGTTTCTGATAGAAGAACTGCTGTTTGTAGATAATGTTCACCTTTTCAGACCCTCTGGTTTTGGTGAAATGCTGTTTGATATTCTTCTTTTCCAGCAAATTAACAAAGTTGGAGTAAATTAGTATAAAATTCTCAAAACTTTGAGTGTATTTTGTGGAGTTGCTTCTGACAAAAGCATCTTTAATATCCTTCTCTGTTAAGTTTTTATCCTGCAGTGAGGTCTTCCCTCAGTGTCCTCTTCTCCAGGCTGAACAGACCAAGTGACCTCAGCCACTCCTCATACAGCTTCGCCTCAAGGACCTTCACCATCTTTGTTGCCTTCCTTTGGACGCTCTCTAAGAGCTTAATGTCTTTTTTATATTGTGGTGCCAGAAATTGCACACAATATTCGAGGCGACGCTGCCCTAGAGCAGAGCGGGACAATCCCCTCCCTTGACCGGTTGGCTTAGTGAGACATAGTATTCATTATTCTAAGAATTAATATGTGCTGTTGTATCTTAATTCAATTTCCTGTATGTCATTAACTGATGCTTTTTTAGGTGTGATGTGTGTGTATATATACAAATGTGCACATACATAAAAAGATAAAATTAAAATTTAAATTATACAGGGGCACTTTAAAAAATAAGTTGTTTGGGCAGAGAAAAGCAGAAAGGTGCAAATTTGGAAAGTAATCTTTTTCATTTAAAAAAAATTTTAAAATTTTTTTCCATTGCATACTTTATCTGAATTCTGAATCCATTACTGTGCATCTCTTATTACTCAGATCCTTAAAATAAAGACAGGATTCACCTGGTGTTTCTAAGTTGGCAGTGGGGAGAGGCAGGCAACTTCAGAAGGCAATTCCTCTCTTACATGTATCTTAGATACTTATCACAGATGTGGATATATTACCCTCTGGAATTGTCTGTGCATGCAGCATTTTTATTTCATATTTTAAAAGCAGGCCAAGTTAAGCTCGAAAACCTCAGTGCTTCTTATAGTTCATTTTATTTTGTTGGACCTGCAGCAATTGCATCTCTGGAGTGACCATACTTGTTGTGCTGGTTTAAAAGTTAACCAGCAGGGGAAATGAACTCAACTCAAAAGAGAGATTATAAGTCAGAATAACAATTTATTAAAATAATACAATAAGTACAATTATACAGACAGACAATTGGTTTTAACCCACAAAACCCAAATGTATAACCCAGCACCCTGGGGTATGAACAAAAGTGGTGTTCCTTGGCCCCCCCCTGAGTCCAAAGTAAAGGGAGAGGGGAAAAACCTGCTGGTGGGAGAGCTGCTGCAGTCTGGTCAGAAAGTGGTGATTGCAGTCCAGTTGAGGGTGGTGGTCTCAATCTGGTTGAGAGCAGTGGTCTGCAGTCTTCCTCTGGATCCCACGAGTGGTGCCAAGGTTCCGAAACTCCCAATTTATATATTCTCCAGTTCAGGTGGGAGTGCTCAGTCCCTCCCTCAGAGCGGGGAATTCCATAAAAGGGCATGAGGATGCTCAGTCCCTCCCTCAGAGAGGGGAATTCCATAAAAGGGTATGAGGACAGGAACATCTTCCCACCTCGCAGGCCTCTACTGACAACAGTTTCTGGGAAATGGCATGGAAGGCTATAGAATGCACAGTTTTGGGTTACACCCATCCAGTGATGAATTGGTCCCAGCCGTTCTAACTAGGACACTTGTTCAAATGGATTGTACATTTTAAGTACACAAAAGCTGTCTCTCAAGATGATAGAAACTCAATGGTTTGACATTCACAAAAATAACATACTTTATATGTTGCATGCTACTTGATGCCTGTTTATATATAAACAGAATGTTAAATTTATTAAAACTAGGAGTTTATTTGAAAAAAAAAATTGGGAGTAGCAAGACTTTTTGAATAATTTTCTACTTTTTCTACTTGTAACTGGAAAAGAGTACTTTATAGCAGTAATACCCATTTAACTACTTTGTGCAATGGAATTTCTCTTATATTGAATCCTGTGTCACCTCTCTTCTAGACAATCTTTGCCTTATTATGTTATTGGGAGTTTTTTACTATTTTTTTCTGTTTTGGACAAGCTTTTGCTGCTTGTTGCCTTTCATGTTGCCTATACTAACTGAACTAATAAAAATCTTTGTCTCTGTTAGATTCTTTTGCCTTACACTGGATCAACTATAAGAGTACAGCAGTACTTCAATGTAGCATCAAACTATAGTGTCTTGCCTATGTTTACTCACTACAGTAGCTTTTAACCAAATAACCTTTGAATTCTGATGTCTTTACCATCTCCTCTCTTTGGGAAGAGCTTTACTAGTTTAACATGTTTAATCATCTGTAGTAGACAGTCTTCATTTCCTCTCCTAAGTGAAATGGATGTTTTGGTGCTTAGTTAAATAGTCAGTGTTTCACCACAGCAATGTGGGCATTTTAGTGGTGCGGAAATTATTTCCCATTGGAGAAATATATACCTCTATTCAGGACTTAAGACTTACAGTCCAAGTTTCGTCTTCAACTAAGTGAAGTTAATGGCTTGACTGCATTATACAAGACTTTCTTCTATAGTCCTAACTAATCAATGCAATGCTTTAAGGCTGAAATGTTTTGAATAAGAGATAACACCAAGGTTTCTGCCATTTGTGATAATAAAACAAACTGTGTCATTTGGGGTTATCCTGACCAGATTTCAGCTTGTATTACATCTTGCCTTATAAACTTTTTACTCCATTTCAATTATATAGTCTGCTGTTCTCTAGTTCTTCCTCTAAGCTGTTTTGTTGCTTGGCTTTGTTGAGCAGCTGCTGTGTTCCCTCCTCCAGGTGACTTTGCTTCAAATGCCTGGAAGAAAATGATTCCACTAAGAAATAGGTAATAGTACAGTAATATAGAAGAGGTTTTAAAATATCACATGGTCTACCCTTTCATGCCTGAAAGATTGTTGATATTTTGTCTTTGCAGTATTAGAAAAAGAAGCTAGCATTGTTTTATATTAGGAAAATCGTTTTATTGCTTGATAGGCTGCCCAGCTACATTGCTATCAAAGAGCAGTTGAAGGCTTTTGAGAATAGAGGATTTGTGGGTGTGATTATACTCCGGGGAGAGGAGGTGAAGGATCTACCTTAAAGTGATAAATCCTGTGAGAATTGAGGCATGAAACTTTCCAACAAGAGTCTGAAGCAACATTTTAGCACCTACAGCAGGTGATGGCAATGAGTCTGAAAAGCTCTGATTAAATGAATTCAAGTATTGGTGTTAGAAAATCAGGTCTCTCAAGAATAGGGCTAGTTACATGGAAGGTTGTTCTTGCCAAAAGAGCTTTGGAGGTAATTTAAATTGCAGTGCAACTCAACTTTATGTTAGCTCCAAGCAAGGTCATAAAATAATCATTCATATGTTCTGAATGTGAGTCAGCTATGAAGCAGGAATACTCATAGATTTCTTTTGTTTGGAAAATTTATATACTAGAGCTGATTCAGGCACAAGCTCACCATATTTGTTAAAGTTCTAATACAAATTTTTAACACCAGAAGAGCTAGAGCCTAAATGAGGAGAAATGATTCACAATAGATTTTTTTTTTTAATTTGAAATTTCCCAGTTCTCTGTCCTATGCACAATAATGATAAACCAGTAAATAGAAACCTTACGGTGTATGTAGAGGACACTTTAAATATCTGTGAAGTATATTAACATTGTGAATAAGCAAGACAGGGTATTCTTCAAAACAAAGAAGGTTTTCTCACAAAATGGAGAACTTCTTGTCTGTTATATTTGGGTGCAGTCTAATTGGGCAAGACAGACGGATAACCTTTGGCTATTTTTAAAAGGATGTGGCTTTGGGAAGGGGTGATTTAAATTCTGTGTTTAGAATTGGCAGGGTGACTCCACATGGGGTGACGTGCTCCCAGTCTTTCGTGGGTGACACAGATGAAAGCAAGAAGCCGGTAACTGCAATGCTATCCATGGGAGGGCTGCATGCATCCTCTGCCATTACATATGTCTATAATCCTGAGCAATTTATAAGATAAGGGCTAATTCATCTGTTCACAGAGAATCATTGTTAGTTCAGAGGATAAATAATGCTGTCATATTATCATCACCTCACTGAGTATTATGAGACTGCTAGCACTGACTTCCCGTTCTATTTGGTTAAAGAAAGCTATAAACCTTCCTTGTTAACTGTGTTTTATGCTGTTGCTTTTATACCACATTTCTGTGAGCCATATAATTGTTGACAGTTTTTGATTATGTTTGACTTTTATTTTTGCTCCCAGTGTTCCATGCATTTTGGATTGAATTCATGATTATACAGTGTGTGATTACTGATAAGCTCCTGACTATTCGAAGGACTGAAATAAAACTCTTTTACTTTTCCTCTGTTTTTCCTCTCCCTTTACTTAAATTAGCCATGTAGGAGAAGAGAGTCAAAGCAAGACACCAATATTCCTTGAGAAGAAATTTGTCATTGTCTGGTTATTCTGCTGCAAAGAATGCTTTAGTTCAAAGATATATGATACAACACACTTAAAAAGCTGCCTGTGCTCAGTCTCGACTAAATTATTGGAATAATTAGACACTTCTCAGACTTGAAGAACTATAAAGCTATAATATTTTTTTCAAATTCTCTAGTTACGTCATAAAACGTTTCAGTTTCCTGATGTGATGGGTGAAAAATCAACCAAGTGGAGAAATGTTTCTATGATGGCATGATTGGCTATCCCAGCCAGGAACAGCACTGAATCACCAGATTTGAGAAAGGGTTATACCACACTGAAGCTGAACGTGCTCCGCCTTTCCCTCTTTCCCTGCATCTGAGCCTCAGGCAGCACAGAGGTCACTATCTTCTAGGAATATTTTGGCCATCCCTTCTCATTCTTAGGAACTATGAGTTTCTAGGAAGTTTTTGAAAACTGAGTTTCTTTGTATGTTTCCCAAACTTATGTTAACTTTTTCCAGCATCCCAAAATAACGTTAAATTCTGAATGCATTTTTCCCACCCAGTAACGAAATCCATGTTGCTTTTCCAATAAATTAATTGTAAAACTATGTTGTTTTTTTCCAGAGGGGAGTTTTGTGTTATGTTAATTAAAAAATAACCTATATCCTTTCTCCCCCATTTAATATGGGTATGGATTCCGATGTAATGAACTCATTATCCATGATTAACTGTTACAGTCTGAATCTTCATGTACTACTTAGTTTCTGTGAGGAATTGTACTAAGCAGAAGAAGTGAGAGCTTCAAAGTGCCTCTGTTGTGGCAAAAGAATTTTGCTTCCAAATATGTGAACATCTATATATTGACTGTAACCCACTTCATTTCTATAGAGATCCAGAGATCATACTCCCCAGAGTCCACTGAAAGGTGGTTGCTGTTCCCTGGCACAAGCTCAATAGAAAAAGCCTGTCGTTGTTTCAGAGGGTCTTGAGGTGCAGAAAAATGGAAGGAACAGGCATTCAGGGAAACAAAAGACAAAGATAAAACAAGGCTAGCTATTTTGAAACTGTAGCTGCCCGACAGTAGCTGACATTGAGATTTCAAAGGGAAGCCTCATGGCATTTTATGACTGCAGAACTTGTAGCTGTTCATACATGAATAATGCAGTTAAGAAAATTATTAACAAGTTAGAGAAACAGACTTTTCCAGGTTACTTCTCTTGTATGATATCCACAGGAAGTCTGTTAGAGCTCTTCTGTAGTCTCCTAAAATTTGGTAGGTCCCTAAAATCTGGGGAAAGCAAGTGTCTCATGGCCTCCTGTGATAAGTGATAAACTAGCATTATGTCTGTGTTTTCTCTGCAGTTGTGGGGCTTGTCCTCTACTAATGGAGTATATGGATACATTAAAATTTATAATCTGGGAAAAGAATAGGTGAGGTTAATTTTAGACATCTGTGACACAGTGGGAAAAGACCTGCACGTCAGTTTAGTAGCTGGTCTGTGTGCTTTTGCACATACTGGAGATATAAAGAAAATAGAGCAGAAATCAGGTATAATGGAGGTGGGGGTGTGCTTCTTTGGAAATCTCTTCCTTAGAAAGTAGGTCAAGCAGCTCCTGTCACTGTGATGTTTTGTTTATGAGAGAAAGGACAAAATGAAAATAATTTACTAGTAATGCTTGAGAACTGTCACCATCTACTTCTTGATGGAGTACAGGTGGCAGTAAGTGGTGTGTTTGGGTACAAGTTAAATTATCAGTATTAATTAGCTGTCTGAGCTCTCAATTGTTTTTCCTCTGTGAGTCTTTTCTAGACACATCTTTTGGGTCATAGAAAATATAATCAAAGCAGTTAACTCTACTGTATGTATATTTACTTATCTCTGTTTTATATCTACTTGTTCAAATGTGAAAACTTCTCTGATTAACTCTGCTTGGTTAATCTGACATAGAGTGGTGGTGATTTTCTCAACTTTTTTTGTGCTTCAACATGGAGATTTTATCATTTACTTTAATTTGAAAAGTAAAAATGTGTGGACTAATATCAACTCCTACAGGAGTGATTTTCAGGACTTTAAACGGGAGAAAGTGGCAGTGTATCAAACTTACAAAAAAAAAATCATCAAATTGAGATCAAGTGGAATGTGTTGATATTTTTGAGTTATTCAATGATTCAGCTTTTTCTGTAGTAAAAGTCTGTAAATACGTTTCTTATAATTTGGTTTTCAAACAGTGTCTAATTGGATCTAGGTTAATGATCTTATTAAGTCAGTTCAGGAGAGCAGTTACTAACCTTAGTAAGGTGTTTTGGACTGTCTTGGTCAGTTGAAAATCAGTAACCTTTATTTGTGGAATAAATAAAATAACCTTTATTTGTGGAAATAAACTCTTCTCATATTGCTTGCAGAAGGAATTACAGCGATGTGTGGTGGAAGGTATGATACATCTAGCATTTGCTTGTGTCTACATGTGCTGAAATCTCTTCCAGTCCCAGCACTGTCAAAATGATAGCTGGTTTCACCATGGGTCAGCTATGATGCTGACATGATAGTTTGCTGTCTGTAGCCACCATCTCCTTGCTTTTCTTCAGGTGCTGGGACCGTCTCTCTGCTAATGTACCTGCCCAAAATCTGATCCTGCACTGCTGTGGCAGGTACAGCTGTGTCACATAGCAGGAAAGCCAGTCCTGAGCTGCACAATGCCAGCATGGCTCAATGCAGTGCTACAACAAAAGGGTTTAAATGGTGCCTTGAAGGTATGAGTTGTAACCTGACTTTGTGCAGGGGTGCCTGGGCTGTGTCTCCCAGGCACTGGCAGGTGTAGTGCAGAAGGAATGTTGTCCAGACTTAGCACTGCTCTCCAGTGCAGCTCCTGTCCCTCTGTTTGCCAGTAATGCCTGTTTGCTTGTGTCCCTCGCTCCTGAGCTCATTCAGTGGTAACAGCAGAGTAGTTACTCCAGTATTCTTTGTAAGTCTAATTAGGTTTGGGTTTGTTTCCTTTTTGTATTTACTGATTTGTCAAAATAATGATAAAATTGATGACCTAATGAGGTTTACAGTGGCCTTCAACATGAATAGAAATTTACCCTTCTTTTTTTTTATGGGCCTCTTCAGTATTTGCTTAATTCTGGCTAGGTTAAGTCTCTGCTTTACCTGTGTCTCTGCTTTTATACAGTCCATTTCAGTCACTACCACACTTGTTTCTTCTTGCTTATGAAAGAGATTGCAGGCTGTGTTTTTCCCCTTACTTATTTATGGATCAGAACTGGTTATTGCTTTGTTTGCTTGCACTAGTTGCTTTTCGAACTTTGAAAAACTTTTTTGGCATTTATTGAGGTTCTGATGGTGGTTTAGGGTGTGTTTGTGTTTTGGTTTTTTTTCCTTCTTTAATGAAAGCCTCATTAAATGAAAGAGTAATTTTATAAACTATTTATAAAAGTAGTTTAGGAGTTAGAAGGGAAGCTCTTAATCATTAGGGCAGTTGGACTATGCAGCAACCTCTGAAATGAAAATAATCAATATATTAAATGGCTCATATGACCCTTTGCTGTTGAGCACCTCAGTATCTGAAGGTCACCTTGCTAAATATGTATGTATACCATCAGCGGTTCCTAGGTGGCTTTTAGAAGCGTACCTGCTTCAGTAATTTATCAAAGACAAGTGAGACATGGTGGTATAGCAATGTAACAGGGCCGATGCGTTGGCAACTAAGTCAGATCATGTCTGGAGAACATAATTGTTTATCCATGTGGGACCCCCTTTAAAACAAACAAATACAAAACTTCCCAGCTGCAGCTCTTCTACAGAGCAGCTACTGGCATCAGGAAAAGCAGAACGGATAGCATGGTACCTCAAACTGAGTCTTTTTCTACAGGCTGTCAGGGCTCAGTAATCTAATCTGTTGTGTTGATGAGAACTGATAGAGTTAAGCACTACAGGGTAAGGCCAAGAAGGAAGTTATAAAGAGAGGTCTTGAAGCACTGGGGAACTGCATTGAAATCATCCTTCTGAACAGTGTGCATCGTAGCTGCCAGAGTGAAAGAAATGGCTGGCAATATTTCAGCTCCTGAAAGGTATGTTTCAAGAGTCTTGGCACCAAAAAAAAAATGAACAGATATAGATGTTAAAAAGCAAGATGTTAAAATACATTAAATAAATGCTTTTTATTACAGCTTTGAAGTACTTTTGTATCTGACAAAGAACATTTACCAAAAGGGTTGTTAAGCATTGCAACGGGCTGCCCAGGGAAGTGATGGAGTCACCAACCCTGGAGGTACTTAGAAGACATGTATGGGTGGCACTTAGGATCATGGTTTAGCGATGAACTTGTCAGTGCTGGGTTAATGGTTGGACTTAATGATCAAAGAGGTCTTTTCCAAACCAAGAAATTCTTAAGATTTGGGGATGGTGGGTCTGTGTCCCCCTGGCTCAGGTAGT
The DNA here is from genome assembly GCF_003984885.1 of Neopelma chrysocephalum. Lineage (NCBI taxonomy): Eukaryota > Metazoa > Chordata > Aves > Passeriformes > Pipridae > Neopelma > Neopelma chrysocephalum. The sequence continues at coordinate 2,901,307 of NW_020897691.1, read as the reverse complement.
TGAGAGAAATCCTGTGTCCCAGAGGCTGGCATGAACTGTCACCTGGAGCCTGCTTCTCCAGCTTTTCCTTTCAGCTGCAAGACTCTGGTCTCCTCTGTGCAGATACAAGAGGTCTGGGCAACCTGTGGCTCAAATGTGTCTTGTTTGATCAAGGAGCCCAAAGCCTTGAACCAAGTTTCTCAATCACTGTTTCCCATCAAACCTGGTAAAATAAGTGAGGATTTCAGTGGGGGAAAAGGTGGGGGATGTTGTTTACACTAGCAGTTACTGAAAAGCAAAAGCTTTTTAATTAAACTTTTCCTTTCTTTTTAAAATTTAATTTTATTTTTTAATACAATGATTTTGGAGAAGCTGAGGTGCTCTCAGCTGCAGTGGTGGAAGGGTTACAATTTTCTGTGCTGCAAAATCAAGAACAGAATGTTGTTAATCTCTTATCTTAAAATTCCTATTCTCTGAAGTTTTAAAATGTCATTGATACAACAATTTGTTAAGATATGCTAGCACTGCTTTACAGAGCTGTGACATTTTGCATTATAAAATACTTCTTGAAGCAAGGAGGTTATGTATTATCCTATCCCTCTAGGCTGATAACCAGAGTAGAGGTTGTCATTCAAGGTGCAGATTGCAGTATGTTACAAAAATTATTTAAATTGTTTCTGATGTGTTTGAGCAAGAGATATAAAATATGCTAACATTAATTTTTGATCTCAAAATTAAAAACAGATTTGTTTTCAAATAAAATTGCTGCATTATGTAACAGCCACATTTCAGAAAATCTGATCATATTGGAGTACAATAATAGTTCAGGTTTTTTTTCATCTGGAAGGTAAATAAATATTTAGATACATAAGTAAAAGTGGTCTTGATGTCTTTTCTTTTTTTTTTAATCCTATCCTAGAAGCACTGAGTTTACAGAAATTTTCCGTACTCTACAAATTCAACCTATTTTTTTTTGTCTGCAACTTGACACAGTGTAATTTTAACACTGAAATGTTAATAGCATTTTCATGGGAATAATTCATACAGTTCTATTACTTATGTCACCATGAAAAAGAAAAGAAATTTATGAGACCTGGGTAACTGTTAAAAGGTGGTGTAAGTTTGAATAACTTTGCAAAGGACACACACATCCTTCGTGGTGCATAACCCTGACGTCTGGACAAGAATTGAGGTTTCAGTTTCTGCCTTTCTTTTTTGTTTTGGTGGCAGTGAATGATATTGCTGAACTTTCTTTTGAGTGCTTACAGTATTTTCTGCAAAATAATTTTTTTCATGCTTGTCCAATTTATGAGCCTCCCTGAGCCATGAGCAAACTGAGAGACCTCTCTGACCCTATTAATATGTTGTGGAACAACATGTCTACCAGGATAGATTTACCTGACCCAGGGGAATAATTGTGTTAGTTTTAAATAGTTTTGCTCTTGTTTTTAATACAGCTTCACATTTGCGGAGCATAATCCGGCTCATTCTATACTGTGACTTTCCCTCTGAATTTCAGCAGAACTCGTGTGTTTAAAATAAAATATGTGCCTAAGTGCTCTGGTGGCCAGGGGCCAAAGCACTCAACATGTTGCAGGGCTGAGCCTGCTGCTTTAATGTGTAGTCTTCTCTAGCCCATGATAAATCAGGATTAACTCTATAGAAAGTGTCACAGTTCTGTGAGGAAAATATCTCACTGCATGGAGGGTAGCTCAGGCTCCTAGGAAATACAAGCAACAGAAGCAATGCCAATGCTTTTTAAAATTTGTCATCAAATGAGGTGCTTTTTGTGACTAATGAATTAGTCAGTTAATTTTCTCATCACCATGCTTGAGCTTGTTCTTGCTGTTGAACAGTCTTTTATCTTTTCATACGTTGTTGAAGGTGGCATTAACTTTGCCTTCTTTCTTCTTATAAGGGCTTTAAATGTCTTCACATTAATGAATGTAATTTGTGGTTTAATCTGTGCATAGCGTACATTATTGCTGCTGAGGAAGCAGAGGGAGTCAAGTGGGAGATCTCCATTCTGTCTCTTCTTCTTGTTTACACCGCGTAGGCAATCAAGGATCCTTATTATGCAAAGCAGTTTGTGTGGGTTTTTTGCATGGTAATAATGAAATAAAGTAGGATATACTTAAGACATGCATTTTGGCAATTATTATTTGGTAACTAAGTCTTCAGTATGTCATTTCACACATATTCTATTTTTCTATTAATTTTTGCGAGAGAACTTTTTTTGTTTAGGGGATATTTAAAAGATAACCCTTTAAATTTTTTTTAGTACCTTTCACTAGAAAAAAAATCTGTGTTATTTTGCTTTCGATAAGATACCTAGAGACAGAAGGGTGATGTTAAGGAGTGTATACTTAAATTTTGTTATTGATCACTGAACTCTTGATGGCTGATTCTGTTGCTTAGTTGTCGAGTCTACTCTAGGTCATCTTTTATTTTTCTCCTTTTCAGTCAGCTAGTTTTACATAAATCATTACACAGCATACTGAAGAAGCTGTTTTGAACTTTTGGTTTCCAGAGGATATTCCTCTCCTCATGCTTGCCAGTGCTGGCCTGTTGAAACAGGGTTTCAACAGTCCGACTGGGCTGAACAATTTAGCCCCAGTGCTCAGAAATCTCCAGGGGAACATTTAAAATGCTACACAGGCAAGTTTCAGGAATTGTGTTTACTGTCAGTAAAACATGGAAAAGGAGCAAGTGGCTTTCCAGTCTCCTGAGGGGAATCTCTTGGCTTGTTGACAGAAGTGAAATTATGGATGTAGGACAAAAATAAAATGGAGTGTGTGGAGCTAGTAAAGGTTAAAAATATGAAAGCCAAAACGTATAATAAAGGGCTAGTAGTGGGGCATGCTTGGGGCTGGAAGTTGCAGAATAGGACAGAGTAGAAGGCCACAGCTGTATACCTATAGAATTTTGGGGATTTTCTCAGCAAAACTCAAAGAAAAAAAAAAACAACAAACCAAAAATCCTGCAGTCTCAACTGTGGTGATGGAGAGTTATAAATAATACTGAAAAAACACTAGCAATTCAGAGTGATTTGGAAAGGGTTCTCTGTAGGAGGTGTGCACCTGGTTTTTGTTCTGTGTAGGGGACTATTTCCCCCCTGCTTCGACAATGAAATATTCCATAACTTTCAAAACTTCCATACAGTCAAACATTTTGGTTTCCTAAATTTGTTTTGCTACTGTAGGTGATAGATTGTCCTACTCCCTGCGAGCTAGCGTGAAGTGGCTCAACACTTCTTTATTCCCCCCACCTATAGCAGTTGGTTATTTCCAAGGAAGTTTAATTGTGTTTTTCTAGTCAAAACATATGCTGGCATCTGTTAAGTGCAAAGTGCTTATGATGAATGAAAATAAACAGAGCGTACAGTTTGTCTCTTCAGATATTGCAGGTAGTGAAATAACAGCTGTTAAGCCAGGTTTTCTGGGGTTTTTGTGTTCTCTGCAACATTTTCTACTTGCTAATCATGCCTGTTTCTCCACAGCAACTCTGGAGCCCGTTACTTGCCTTTTTCTTCCTCTGTTCCTTTTTTAGCAGAGATCAAATCCCTTCTATGCACAAATTCATTTATTATTTTTATTTTCACTGAAATAATGGGAAAAAAATACTGTATGAAAACTCCAAGGCTGTTGTGAGAAAATTTTTATTGTAGAGTGCAAAAAAAAAGATTTGAAAAGCAAAATAATAGAGGAAATAAGCAGGTTTATTCCAACAGCAAGTGTTGTTACTTTGATTAATATCTGGGAAGAATACACCGATAGCTTGCTAGCAAATATTTGCATTTTTCAAATGGGAAACAAAGTTTCATCTTCTTTAACTATGATGGAGATTAAGAGCTTTCTAACCAGCAAAATCTTAGGAGAGTTCCGTAAATTGTGATGTGTGTTGTCTTGCAAGATTGCAATAAATATGCTTATGTAGAGCATAGCTCAATCTTCACTAATATGTCTTTTCCAAGTGGGTTATTACTGCCACTAGTCAAAGATTGCTCTGTTACAAGCCATTGTAATTCACTATAGTACTGTGGTTCTAAAATACATTTATTTCTCAATGAACTATCCCCCAAAACCCTACAAGATATTTCAGGATACATGGCAGTGCAGCAGTGGTTTTACATATTATAATAAAATAATAAGCTTTTTCATGATTTATTGATGTTTATGATTTGAAAACTCAATATTTATTACCATTAAAGAATATGTGGTTGAGAAAGAATATGTTTGTGGAAACAAGTAATCCTACAAAAGACTGATTAAGAGGATTGCCGAGTGCCTTCTTTTTATGGAGCATAATGATAGGCTTCAGATGTGTTTTTACTGAGCTCCCTCTGAAGAAGCTCAGCATCCACAGAATAATGATGACAGAATTTGTTTCCACTTGATTGGCTCATGTCACTTTTTTCTATTTTTCTGAATTTGCTGTAGAATCCTGCTAAATCCTTCCATTGCTCCATTCGTGCCTCAACCTGTTCTGTCAAATCATAGGGCATGATGTTTATGAAAGCATCTTGCTGAATGATCTTGAGCATCTCTGTGTTTTTCCTGGCTAAAGCATGGAAGCATGCTGAGCCCAGGGAGGACAGGACTGATGGCAGGAAAAGGCCTGTCCCTTGTAGGGAAGAGGGCCACCTTGCAGATGATATCCCTCCTTGATGGTCACTGGGCAAAGCCTCTAGCTGTTTAGAAGGAGTTTATGATACTGTGTGGCTACCTAAAGGCATGGCTATAGCCAGGATTCAATTTTACCTGTCCTGGAAAGATAGCTCAGAGACTGCTCATAACTCTAGGTGCTTTGGGAAGGGCATTTGGTTTACTCTTTTCAGCGAATCACACCGTGAACTCTCTCCTGCACTTAGAACGATTTATTCTGAAATGGTACGAGCAAGGGTTCCTCTGATAGCCACCCATTCAGGCATGCTAGCAGTTGTAGTAGCCTGACTTTGCAATGAAAGTTACAGAAATTTGTAAGGGGACTCATTGTTGCTTTATCAGAGTACTTCTGTAGGTTACAGTCCTTGTAATGTACCTATAGCAATGGCTATAGGCCTGTTGCTTTTTCTGTATGGTGATTCTGGGTGTTCTACTCACGTCCAGAGGGAGAAGAGATATGGGTATGTGACAGAAAAGAGAAATCTTAAGATTTGGAATGATACTAGAGATGTAATTGCGAGGAGGTATCTCCATGAAGTTTGAGAGTCTGACTGAATGCGAACATTTAAGGAAGTGACTCTATTCGGTCAAGTCCTTGTACTGTGGTTATTTTACAGAGCTTTACGCTTTTCCTTTTGTTTAATGAAATAGCACTAAAATCTAAACCAAAAGTAACCTTCCCTCCTCCCCCTCCAGTAAGTAAATAAATAAAAAATCTACCCTTTATAATTTTGTTCCAGACAGCACAAAAGGGACAGATAACATTAAGTAGTGGTATTCAAGATTTCCTTTGTTTTCTGCAGGCTTCTGTGTTTTTGCATCTTTGATTCCCACTTCTCTATGAAAATAACAGGCATAAATGTTTCCTAAAAATGTATCAGCAGCTTATTCTGATCTCTGTGTGTTTGGGATGTGTCCTCTATCAAGTGTTTGAGGGGGAAGAAGTAATTTTAATAATCTATGTAATATTTCTCATGATATATCGCTTCAAAGAGAGGCAGAATCCCTATTCCAGAGAGATAGATCTAATGCCATTTAAGGTCTAATAACATCTAGAATGAAACTATTTTATCCTTTGATAAGTTACCTGTAAATGTTCACAGAGTTCTGTATTCTAATTTGTCATTTTCTGCTGCAGAAGAGTAAGTACTGATGAAGCGATGAATCCTTATAAAGTCTTTTTGTGGCATGCTATCTTTAATGAGAATCTTGCAGTCTGCAGCCGGGATCTGGATAATATATTACTTGTGACTAAGCATTATGGAAACTTTCAAATTTACTTAAGGTCTAAGACTTCAAAGCTTTTAACTCTGTATGTGATTGTTACGTTAGTTGATTATAGACAGAACTTGGGCATCCAGCACAGAAATGTCCCAACTCCTTGGTGAAGGATAGCTGAGAAAGGGAGAGCTTGGGCAGTTGTCATCTGGAAGGAGGCATGGCAGGACTCCAGCCTTTCGCCTGAACTTTCCATTTGTGTCAAGCAAGAAGGAAAATAGCTCAGGCCTCTTACAGCTTGGAGTGTTGCAACAGAGGGGCTGTAGTGGAAACACTGGAAGTCTAGGAACTAATTACAGGAGCACTTCTGCAGTCTGTTCTGCAAAAAATTTGGAGGAGCAGAGGTACCATTATGCTTTGGTACAAGTGTAAAGGAGTGAGGAGAAAAGAATTGAAACTCCTGCAGCTGAAAAGTCCCTGTCTTTGGAAACTGATTTGAATATAAAACAACGCTCTATAACAATAATTCTCAAAAGAAAAGTTGGAGTAATTTAATAGACCATTTCTACTATAAAGCAAGGGAAAAACTGAGGGAGATGCAGAATTGCCATCCCAGGACAGAGAGGAAGTCTGTATACAGACCCTGGCTTAAAGTTTACTGTACCCTGAGATGCGTTGGGCCAGCCATGATTTGTTGCCAATCCATGGGTCCCTTCACCTCCTGAGGCTCTGCAGCCACCTGCTTTGGGCCACCCCACACTGCCCCAGGGTGCCACTGCCTCTTCCCCAGAGGCCCTGTGGCTCAAGAGTTGCTTGGCACAGCTGCTTTGTGTGAGGGGCTGAATGTATCCAGGAGAGGGCAAGAGAACTACAACCAATAAAAGGAAGCCTGGAGCCTGCTTTTCACATGCTCATAGTAGAAAACAGTAACTTCTTGCCTCTCCTAACTCTGAAAAGTTCGGCTGACAGGTACAAATGGTGCTCTCTCCCATCCTTTTTCCATTCCTCGCCTCTGCTGCAGTCCTTTTCATCAGTCAAATTCTTGCAACAATGCACTTAAAACATAAAGAGCAAAACTTTGTCATTTAACTCCTGTTCAGTCTCCCTGCTCTATATTTTTTAGATTATATTAATAAGCAAATAGTCTCTTCCATGCATACTTTCCTTTCCTCTCTGTGTTGTGTTGTATGTGTAACTTTTCTTCCAAGCCTAGCTGTGATCTTCAGCAGGCTCTCTCTGGAATTCCAGAGATGAAAAGCCTATGCCAGGCAGCCAAGCACCATATCTGTCTTTCAGAAACTATTTCAATTGAAAAGGGAAAGTGGCTTTTCTTCTACAGCCTGTGTGTCATCTCCTAAAACCCTTCCTCCTTGAGGCCTTTGCCTTTCATGTCATTGAGATTGTTAGTTGATTTCTGATGCCTATTCTATTAATCCATGCACCTTGTCACTTTTGTGGGGTGTCCAGGCACTTTTCTACTGTGACATCCAAGCTGACTTTCAGCTGGATGCCATCCCTGACTTTCATTTTTTTCTCTGTATAGTTGTAGAGCTGTGCCAGACAGCTCAGATATTTTTATTGTAATTAAGCGTAGAAGGGAGGATACTGGTAGGATAGATCTAGAACAATCTTTCTGACAATTTATTCAGACATCTAGACACAGTGGTCCTGGATCTTTCTCTAAATAATTTTTTGAGTCAGTTGTTAAAATAAAATATTTTATTTTTTGTTTAAAACATTGGCTATTGTATTATTGTGGATTTTTAAATTACTTTCTAGGCTGTTAAGCGCTATACTTTGTGCTGACTTTGTCTTCCATCATATCGGTATTTTATTGGGTTTTATTGTGTTCTTACTAGTTGTATATGCAGTTCATTTTGCTAGTGTAACAAGCTTTAACAGTGGTATACAAAAGATAATTAGTAACGTTTGCCCTTACAATTATAATTGTAATATTTATTTATAATAAGTGCATGTAGTAACAGAGAACCCCAGTCAGCAAGTCAGGAGGTACTCTCTGACCCTGAAAAGTGAATATGACTGAAACTCAGTAATACTTTCTGCATTGCACTGATAATATGCACCAGGATTATTTTTAAGAAAAGAAAAATATGTTGACTTTTTGCTTGGCAAAGGTAATCTCAGAAGTACCCAAGCATACTCATCTTTTCTCCTGAGAGGGCTTTCCATCCTCCTAGGTGTGGATGTTACAAGAAATAACTCACCAAAACATTCTCTTTAGGCAATGACAATGAATTATAACATTGGACTGTTCAAAGTATTGCATCTCTGATCCTGAAATGAGTGTACAGATGAATCAATAAAATGCTGGATCATATTAATAATTTATCATAGAGATAATTATGCAGGAAGTAAAAGGGACAGAGATGGCCATAGTCAACTTGCATCATTTCTGAGCATTAAGAGGTGTATTATATGTTTGATATGGGTTCTTAATTCTGCTTAGAAACATTGGTCTGTAACTATGCAGAACACTTTAGAGAACTATTAACACAGCCCATAGAACACTGAGAGACTAGTTATTAAAGATCTGAGCATCAGGGAGAAATAGTGCAAATTTAAAAGTTTTAGTTGGACTGAAGAGTACAGTTTAATTAAAAAAAACAAATAATTGTAAAAGTCACTTAACATTATCAATCAACCTTGTCAGTATCTTACACTTTTTCACCAGTATATTTTCTATTCCCAGAAATCACATTTGGAGGATCAGAATACTGAGCACAGAACAAGATTCTTCTTTCTAGAAAGGTAGTGCAGGCTTTCTGCTAGCTTCCACAGATCCAGATTTCATTCTGACATCTTTGTGCAGACTGAAAAATAAGGTATCAATAAAAAGTCCTGTTATGTGTATAAAATATCCTTCTTGCATTCTAAGTGAGCATGAGAATCATTCACAGATTAAAGCCAGGAGTGGTGGTTGAAATTATACAAATTTTCATGCTGTAGCAATATCCTCAGTTGATTTCAGCTGGACCAGAGATACTTTCCCCATGCCCACTGGAAAACATTTGAGACTCCCCTTTCTCCCTGTCATAGCTAGTTTTGAGCTTTAAACTTGGTGGTGATAAATCTAGCTAAACATCATATTGTCCAACCTTTTTGGAAGCAAAGCACCTTGCACATCGTGTCTATGCTAAGTGCTGTCACTGAGATGACAGGATTGATTATTTTTTTTTTTTGGAAGAAACTGTACAAACCAACCACTTTGCCCATTTTTTTTTAATTGAACATATAAGATTAGGCTGACCAAGGAAGGTGAGGATAGTCTTTTAACTTTTTATTTTTAGATGCTTGTTCTTTTTTGATTGCCTATATAGTGAAAATAATTTATCTAGGGAAATTACCCACAGTAACAAAATTAAACTTATGTGGCAAGTCCCAGTCACTTAGTCTGTCCTTTCTCATTTAAGGTCAAAAACCAGGCGGGTTAGTATCACTTACTTTTTCGTTTTCATTACGGCTCATGTTTCCCAGTGTTCTTTGTCATGTTTTAAAATCAGTCACTGGAAGAAATGTGGCCTAATTTCTTCAAGCCTTGCTGAAGCCTTGAGACTGAACTTAGGTTTTTCTTGCATGGAATTGAACTTGATACAATAGCAACAGTCAGCAGGCTCTGCAGACACATTTTTCCTACAAGATCTCATTGGAGACCTAGTAATGATTTATTGGGGCAACCCTCCATCCTGCATGCAAAAGAGAACAAGGATGCATAATTACCTTCAGCTGTGGCCCATACACACCCTCGCCTTACTTTTCTCTATGCTCCCTTCCCTTTCCTGGGTACTTCCATCATATCACACCAAGTAGCTGTACTGGGCTGCTCCAGAGGCTGGTGGCTGTGAACCATCAGAAGGTGAAGTGCTTATGGCTGGGCTATAAATCCTGACTAATCCCATGCATCTGAGGGACTAAAGATGAATTTTAAACCAGGGTTTGTACCCAGACTTTTTCTCTATCCTAGACAGTGATTTTTCATCTCCCTTGTAATTCTCCTTACTACATAGTAGAAATTCTCTATTAGTTTCCTCAGAATTTGCTTTTGAGAATTAATGCTTATGGAATGTTGTTAAATATGCAAAGAAGTACAAGACAAAGCTTTCTGTTACTTCCACTGCATGCCATCACCAGCCTTTTAATAGTTAATATAAACCATTTTCATTTGAGTGGCTTTTGTTTCTTTGAGAAGAAAGTTTATTGTATCTTCCTGAAGAGGTTAGGAAGTTAGGGTTATTGTCACAAACTTTTTTTTTAATCTTTGGCTTAAAGGATGAAAGCTTCATCTTATGTGGAGAGATTCTAATGTAGATAAGCAGACTTTTGAAGTATAATAGGCATTTAAAGTGAGATTTAAAAATGCTTTACCACTATAAAGAGCTGCTCTGATGGAATCATGGAAATACGGGATCGAGAGAATCCCTCCTCTTTTATGTAATATCCTTAGTCTGAGCTATTTGCATGTATTTTATAAGAAATAATTGAATTTGTCACTGTAAGTAATGTTCCCTTAGACATATAATAAAGCAGTCTCTTTGAAGAACAGGAATCAAAGCAGTCAGTTTGAAGCTCTGTGCTCAGGGACATAAATGCTGACTTATGCCTTGTTTAGGTTAGGCTGCATGGCCTCCTCTTAGCCAATCAGCATGGTAGGAGGGAGGGTATGTGCTGGCCAGGGAAGAGTCCTTTTTCCATTTAAAATTCCCCAGCCCCAAACTTCTCTCCCAAATGGACATCCCTTACTGTCCGTGCTCATGGCTGAGTTTATTGTTAACAAAGACAAGGTTCATCCCCATTCACAGCTCTAAAAAAAGTCTCTCTTAGGCCTTAAGACAAGTGATGCATGTGCTCTCCTGAATGAGAGTGGAGGCTTCTGGAGTGGCTGCTCTCTGGGCTCACATTGAGCCGGCAGCTTTGGTCAGGAGGGGATGGGAAAACTGGGGCGGGGGGACACAGAAACCCTTTGGTGCTGGCTGATGTGCTGCTTGCAGCACTTACTGCTCCACTGCTGGCACCAGCTGTTTTGTGCCACACCACTTACACGTGTCTCTCTGGAGACACGTCTTCATGCCCCTGGAGACAAATAACATTTCTAAGCTTTTTTTTTGTGTACTCCCCCTCTTTCCCCCACCTCACCCCACCCCCTGCCTTCCCTTTTTTGTTTGCTTTACACTGTGAGCATGAAGCATTGTTGAAAAAATTCTGCTGGATGGGAACCCAAACATACCATACAGGACAAGCTTTTGAAGAGATGAGAGCTTTCCTAACATGGTAGTCAGGGGTAGTTTAAGGAAGTGACAGTTCTCTTTGATGTCCTGGGCTCCATATATTTAAGGACAGTGTTGCAGAAAATGAATAGAAGGCCAGTAGTATTATACTTCATTCTGAAATCGTTAGCTGTGTAAAGAAAACTTTGAAACTCTAAGATTTAGGAAAGATAAATGTTCATGCCTCAGGAGAGAGATTATGAGTTCCAAGAAGCTGAAATCAGATCATCTAGTTCCTCCTCCCTCCTGTGAGCATGGACACCTTCCACTAGACCAGGTTACTCACACCTCCATCCGTGAACACTTCCAGGGATGGAGCATCAACAACTTCTCTGAGCAACCTGTACCAGTGCCTTATCAGTCTCACAGTGAAGAATTTCTTTCCCATATCTAATCTGAACCTACTCTCTTTCTGTTTAGTCATTCCCCCTTGTTCTGTCATTACATGCCCCGTAAAAGGCCCTCTCCATCTTTCTTGTAGGCTCCCTTTAGGTACTGGAAGGCTGCTCTAAGGTTCCCCTGGAGCCTTCTGTTCTCCAGGCTAATGAACCACAACTCTGTCAGCCTTTCCTCGCAGGAGAGGTGCTTCAGCCCTCTGATCATCTTTGTGACCTTCCTTTGGACTTGCTCCAGCAGGTCAACGTTTTTCTTGTGTTGGGAGCTCCAGACCTGGATGCAGTACTCCAAATGAGGTCTCACAAGAGCAGAGTAGAGGGGAAAAAAATCACCTCCTTCAATGTACTGGTCACTTCTCTTCTGGTGCAGCTCAGACTTCAATTGGCTTTCTGGGCTGCAAGCACATGTTGCCAGGTCATGTTGAGTTTCTCATCTGCCTATACCTGCGTGTCATTTTATCTTTTGTCCTAATTCAGTCAAGGACATGTCTTCTTTGGGTTGCTGGGAAGGTTTCAATTAGAAACATGTTGAACTGATTCACAGTAGTTGGAAATAATTGAAAACTACATTTTCGCAGTGATTTCTAAAGAAGGCAAGATGTTTACTGTTATGGTCCCTCTCCATCTTCCCTGCCCTTTACCATAGGTATTTGAATGCTGAAAGGTAATGTCTGATGGATAGCATTTCAAATCCAGTTGTGTGCACTTCATTGCAACATTTTGCAATCTTTAGAAAACATTTTAGCAATTAATTTTGCAATGGCTAATTCAGGAGGAACTGAGTTGAGCAGAGGTGATGATTTCATCTCAGGTCTGCCTGTTTCAAGCTGCATTTCCAGGAAAGGAAAGAAATACCATGGTCCCTGCTTTGATACCAAAACTGTAGCTGTTTTCAAATTGTCTGTTTAGGTATTATTATCATAGCTGATTTTTATCACTTTAGCTGATAAGAAGAACTGTAATTAAAATAGTTCATGATCTTTGAAGTAATTGATATTTTGTTACTTTGTTTTCTTAAGAAACCCTCATTTTTTGTATGTTAAGGCCATTAGTACTTTTTTCATTTCAAGAAAAGTGATCTGTTCCTCACTAGAAGGGCTGAGGAAGTGGCTTAAAATGTTTCAGAAGAACCAGCAGCTTTTCCAGACCTCTGAGTCTGACAGTGCTGATATGTGTGCATTCTCAGTGAAATGCTCTTTTCAGCAATGATAGTGTAAGGCATGCAAACCACAGAAGTCACATTAAACTATAAAAATGAGTCTTGCTACAACTCCTATAATGCTTGTGCTGCCTTGATGGGAAAGAAAGAATTTTCATCTTAGATCATCTACCAGTAGCTCTGTAAAAGAAATACAGGGTGACAAGGCTAGCTGAGTGTTGAAGATAACCATCTTCATCTCTACTCTGTTTAACAGTCTTATTTCAGTGGGGTTATACCAGTGTAATTCTGGGGTAGTGAAATGGGGAATCTGTCCCCAACCACAGTTAGTTGTTCAAGCAGTTCTCTGCCTTCTTGTTCGTTACAAATGTACTATAACATCTACTTGGTGATGATGCTAATTAGAAAGTTTATTGGCTCCCTTCATGGGCTCTGTGTAGCACACTAAATTTTTCTGCTGTATGAAAGGCCAAATCTTTGTAAGCACAGGCAACATATGGGTGTACATAGGGTTTCCTTGCAACCTATCCCAGCATTTTCCACAGATCATAGAATCACAGAATGGTTTGGGTTAGAAAGGATCTTCAAAGACCACCTAGTCCAACTTCCCTGCCATGAACAGGGAGAACTTTCACTAGGTCAGGTTGCTGAGAGCTCAATCGAACCTGACTTTGAACATTTTGAATGATGTCTCATTCAAGAGTCTCTCAGGAGAGCAGGAGATGGAAGGACCCACTTGCCTGATAGACACCTTTGGAGTAAGCAGGAAAGAGAAAGGTAGATATAAAAGGATGTAGTGAAATCAAAACACCTCACTGTAGTATTAGTGTTAGTTGTGGTCATCAAGCTACGGGCTATGCTGAGGTGCCTCCCTTTTGTTCTGATTTGTAATTTGATTTGGGAGCATGTCTGAGTAAGAACTTTGTACTGATCCAGGAGCTGCCTTCATTCACCGTAATAGTACCCATGAGATGTAGCTGAGTCACCAAGTGGAGTTATTTTTTCTAACGCACATCTGTGTTTTATTTAATTATAAAGTCCAGATCCTCCTGCTTTTTGTTACAGGCTTTTTATCTTACTCTGGTCATGTCAAAATCAATTTGTAATTCTGTGGTGTACACATGAAATTAGTTTTAATTTGCTATGTGTTTCCAAGGGTGACTGACATTTAATATTTTCTTCCGAGGGTCTCATTAGTACTGTGTACCCATAATCTATTCTATGGGTGTAATGACAGAGGGTAAGTGAGCTATTGAACAGCATCCATCTGTCCACTTAGCGAATGGCCAGAGGGAAATACACGGAGAAAATAGATGGATAATTGCCAGCATTTGTGTATTATGCAGCTCAGAAAAGTTAAATACAGTACTGTGGGTTTGCTGTGAACTTCAAGGACTTTGGCCCTTCATGACCCAGAAGATGCTTCTTAGCAGTAATTTGTATGTGCCAAGCGATGAGGAAACATGGCAAAACCTGTAGAGGCAGAACTTATTTTCAAGCACAAGAGCAATTGCTGCATGGTCAAAGCAGCAATGTCTTTTATGTCCCTAACTTCAATGTAGCGAAGCAAGTTAATTTTAATCTAGTAACTGCCACCCAATCTTATATCTTGCTGTAGTCCATATGTATGTATGTGGGTACATACCACTTATGGCCATTGACTGGCTTTATTCTTGCTGTCCTGTGAGTGACCTGTCCCAGGGGTTTTGAAGACCTGTATCCTTCTGTAAACCTTGTGTCAACAGAAGCTAGAGAAGAAAGATTATTTTTTCTTCTGTTTTTCATGGGGCCTCTGAAACAGCTGTCTGCTTTGTCTCTAGGCTTTAATGAGCTTGGAGGAAGGGTGGTAAGATAATAAAAAAAAAATCATGCCCAGAAGGCAGGGAAAAGGCAAAGAGAGCAGCACACAGGAGAAGAAGCAAGAGGTGGAAGAGTCCATGAGAAAAAGGAACATAGCAGCAGTAGTGGTGCAGTGTAGCACAAATGAAAATCAACTGGAAGTAGCATTTGTTTATGCCATCAGAAATATTATTAACAAAGGTCTATGAAGTTTTTAAGAAAACCTACCCATTGCTCATGTCCTTGGCTACATCTTTGCCCATGTTCTTTGCCCATGTTCTCACCCTGCAAGGATACTGTAGGTATTACCAGTGCAATTTGAATTAATGAAATTGAGATCTACAGTGGTAATTTGTGAAGAAAGCATGAGTACTGTATTTGGTATTTAAGGAATTAGGGAGGAGTTTATATTTGTCTCCAACTGAAATAAAATTTCCCTGTACTTATTAGCTATAAGTAACAATGTGGCAACTTGCATTTGCAGTTTATAGGGCGTTTTGACTAAAAGTTTGAAGTTGATTGGTTGGAAAGAGGCTTGATACTTAAATTTCATTTAATCTGTTCAGGGAGGGGCTACCACCTTCTTTTGTGTATTTAAATTGCTCTGTACAGTGGTATCCCCACTAACTTAACACATTGTGTTAAATTGAGAGCTTTTTCACTTTGTTAAAACATCATCTGATGTGACTCTATGCTTATTGAGTATTTTTCCATGAGTTTTACTAATGAGATGTAGTGAGTAATTTGCCTTATAATTGCCTTATAATCTGAAAATTACTTCATTGAGGTATTTTGAAAGTCTTTGCTTCTCAACATAGTGAGAATCACCATAGTTTGGTGATTTTTCCCTGGAAGAAAAATTTGTTCTGTATTACTCATCTTATATTCTTATTAAAAATAGACTATTTTGATTGTTTTTATCTGGCAAATCAATGTCTGTTCACTAAAAGAACAGTGATTTCTATTAAATACAAAGTTATAATGCATTAGAAAAAGGCTTTCCTTGTGTCAATATAAACATTTACTTTAAAATATGTTGGGGTTGTTTTCAGTAATGGATCTTCTAACTGTGGAGTAATATAAATACTGAAAAAGAAGGATATACTGGAAAAGAAGCAAAGAAAAATACAATTAAGTGATTATGATAAAACAGAAACCTGTGTGAAAGTAGGTAAGTAGAATGATGACTTATTTATAAAGCAAAGCATTTCAAACCTCACTATCCTGGAGAATTCTTGAGATTTGTTATTTCAGGATATTCACTTTTATCACACTGTGGCTTAATTCACATGAATTGTCTTGGTGATTTTGGTTTTATATGTTTCTTTAGAAAAAAGAAGAAAACCAAAACAACCTGCAGAGTTTTTTTTTTCCTCTAACCTTTCATTGGATTCCTTTTAAAATTCTGTTTTGCTGTTCATATTGTTCTCCACCTCTGTCTGATAAAATTCCCCCATCTCACTCATTGTTGCTGAGGTGCCTATCATAGTGATGCAAGAGTGGGACAGATGGTTAGGGCAGATGAAAGAGCAGATTGTACTGTTAGATTGCACAGTTATTTATGCCAGGGCAAAGGACAAGCAGGGGATTGCTTACCAGAACAACTGCTCTTATCTAGACATTTTACAGTGCTTTTGAAGCTTCATCTGCTGCTTGTAGTGTGTGTCATCACAGAGCCTTTGACTTTCATCAGCCCATGTGACCTGTGGTAGTGCAACATTTTCTCATTTGCAGAAAAGCTACTCTGCACTGCAGAGGGGTTACCTCCGTGTTTCTTATGTTTGGTCCTGCTATGAATGCTTCCTTTTTTCATGTGCATTTCCATGTCCTTTTTTATAGAAAACTTTTAGAGTGATTTTTGATGGTTTTTTTGTTGTTGTTGTTTTGTTTTGTTTTATGCTGACCTCATGTAGAGCTTTTACTTAAATTGTAAAATTATATTAGCATTTATATTTAGATCCATGCATTCATTTACATATTCTATAGAAAATATATATAGATAGGTAGTAAATAACTAGTAATAGTTGCACTCAAAATTTACCCTTATTTTTTTTTATACCATTACAATAATTACTCAGTAGTAGCAAACCATTACTTGTATCCATTTAAATCTTAAAACAAAAAAAACAAACAAACCCAAAAAACCTCCCATACATTCGTCTGAAATTTTTTTAGCAACCAGTGAAAACTGCAAGAGTTTGCCATATATACATGCCATATATATATATGCAACTTTTTCCAATATTTCTTCAATATTCTGCTCCATTTGTATAGGTATTAGTTTTACTTTATGTATAAATATAAGGTTTATATTTTTATAATATTATATATTATAGCTTTATACTTCTTTTAATAAATACAATTTACAATGTTCTATTTATATAATTTATAATCTTTATATTATAATGATTAATATGTCTTTATGTTAAGGAGTGACTTTGTGTCAGGAGATTATTAAAAAGAGAGTGAAAGAACAGTTAAAAGTGTGGGTCTTGTACTCCTGTTCAGGTGCTTATAAAACAAAAGCAAGGACTTATGTCTCTTCCTTTTCGCAGCTTAAAGAATAGGCTAGGCTTTTTGACCTATCTCATTTGCTAATCAGTCACACTCAGCTCCTCTCATGCCTCACATAAGAAAATTATATGGAGGTAGAAAGTTCAGTATTGTATTAGAATCATCTTTCTATATGAGAAATCACATTGGTGTTTTTCGTGTAGCTGGTTTGATTGCATGTGGGAATTGGCCATCTTTATATGTAGCTACTCCCCATTTATATTAATGACATATGAAAGTAGAAAAGAAAAACAACAAAAATGTATGCTTGACATTCAGAAGTTAAAATTTTCTTTTCCTTATGTATGTGTAGTAATTTTATAAGAATATATTCTCTCAAAAACAAGAAATGCCAGTATTGGTATCAGCTTATTTTCCTTTTAGTCTCTCTAATGGCTCTTCTAAGTTATTCTCCCAAATGGCCTAACCCTTTGGAAAAACATGCGAAAGGATGAGAGGATAGAAAGGAGATGTCTGTCTTCAAATTTTGCTTTTCATATAGATGACTGAAATATTGTGGACAGTATATCAGTTACAGAAGAGTATGCTTTAACTTCTGTGCTTCTAAACCTCTTCCATGCCTGAGCTGACTTCAATATAGTTTGGTCACTTTTCCCTGGACCTTCTGGCCTGAACCAAGGCTGCTCACTGCATTTTAGCCTATCACAGCAATTATATCACTTCAGTGTTCAACAGCAATTATATCACTTCAGTGTTCAACTAAGCTTGTCAGAACAGAAGCTTGTGCATGAACATTAAAAAAAGAACAGAGATTTAAGACTCTTTAAACATATGTTTAACATATTCAACCTATTTGCTCATATTGAACATGTTAAGCATTGGCATCTGGCAAGGGGTATCAGTTTTTACAACTGCCTTCTTTGGACTCTAGAGACAATTTCATCTTGCACATTCAGCAGCACTTGCCACTTCCAAAATTGGTGGCGCTGTTGGATATGTGTCTGCAGTATGCGTTTGCATCCCAGAGAGCCAAGCATATTCTGGGCTACATCAAAAGCAGCATGACCAGAAGGTCAAAGGAGGTGATTCTCCCCCACTACTCCTCTCCTGAGACCCCACTTGGAGTGCTGCATCCAACTCTGGGGTCCCCAGCAAAGCAAGGACATTGGCCTGTTGGATTGAGTCCAGAAGAGGGCCACCAAGTTGATTAGAGAGATGGAACACCTCTCCTATGAGGAAAGTCTGGGAGAATTAAGATTGTTCAGCCTGGAAGATAGGGGTGACCTAATTGCAGCCTTCCAGTACCTAAAGGGGGCCTGCAAGAAATCTGGAAAGAGACTTTTTTACAAGGGCATGAAGTGACAGGGTAATGAGGAATGGCTTTAAACTGAAAGTGGGCAGGTTTAGATAGGGTATCAGAAAGAAATTCTTTACTGTGAGGGTGGTGAGGCACTGGAACAGGTTGCCCAGAGAAATTGTGGATGCACCATTCCTGAAAGTGCTCAAGGCTGGGTTGAATAGAGCTCTGAGCAACCTGGTCTAGTGGAAGGTGTCCCTGCTTAGGTGCATGACCAGTTTTTGGTCAAAGAATACACATCACTAAAATAAAGACACGGAGATTCTATCTTTTTAGCTTAAAATAATTTCTTCGTTTTTTTCTTCCAAGTTTTAGAAATAAGTAAAGAAGACTTAGAATGTAAATATGCTGCCTTGCCAAAAAGGAAATCTCATTTCAGTCGAACTGTCTTCCATTGAAGTGGATATTGGTCTTTTCTCATTGTTCCTCAAGTAGTTTTCAGTGGGTGAGTTTATACAAATATAAATTATTTGTATAGTCACATAACTGACACTGCAGTCCAACAGAGTCAAAAGCAAATATTAAATGTAACACAGTCTATTATAGTAAATTCTACTGGGACTATGCATACAAATATCTTGTTTACATTTTCCTACAGAAGAATAATTGTAGGAGTAAGGTGGTTGACAGAAATGAACTGTGTCCTTTCAGTGGCTGCTGGACCTACTGAGAGTTAGTTTAGTTCAGTATGGCACCTTTGGACTAAATCTCATCTGCAGTTTTGTTGATGCTGTGAAACCATCTTATGCATGCGAAGTAGACAGGTGGTGAAACTAAACTGGAAGAAAAACGCAGTTTAGAAGCCAAAATAATAAGTAAAAGACTTGGAGATTCTCTGTATTTCGTGCATTGTAACCTCTTTTTCAAAATGTTACACTTGTGACTGAATCTCTCCACTGAGCGATGAAGCAGAAAACAGTTAGTATGCATCTGCAGTATTAGATTTGGGCCTGAAATAAGTCCAAAGTCAAATGCAGCACATATTCAGTGTTTCTAGGTGGTTATCAGCATATGAAATAGAGATTAAAAAAACAAAGCAGACAAAAAAAAAGGGGGGAAATCCAAACCAAACAAACATTAGTATTAATCTAGCTCCCTTACCTATGATTTGTGGTTTGTTGTGGTTTTTTTTTTTATAATGCTTGACAATATTTTTTTTTATGCTAACATAGCAGAAAGCAGAATTAGCTTTTTTCTCTCTCCAACCCATCTACTCTTTGATGAATGACTGTCAGAATTGATTTTGGTATGGAAAGCAAAATGACTCTTATGGTTTGGTTTTTTTTTGATTGATGGATTAATCTTATGTTAATACTAAGAATGTCCCATTATGAAGCCTTTCACTTTGGAAATATTCTGAAGCTGTAAAAATCTGTATGATTCTCAGTCTTTATTTCTAGGCCTTCAGAGAACTGTTTTCTGGAAACAAACAAAAAATTATGAGACAATTTGAAATTCTTAAATGTTTTGTTATTCCCTTTATTCACTGCCATTGTTTTAAAATTTTAGATTTATTTACTATGAAAACCAATTGTAGGAGCAGTTGTTCCAAGCCTTGTTGTAAGAGAAATAAAAATTGTAATCAGTCTTAAAGCATCTATATCTATTTGGAGACAAAAAACCCTCTTATCTAAGTTTTGATATATAGAGGATTAAAAACTATAAAACCTCTTATCGGAGTTTTGATATAATATATTTGGGATTAGAAATATTTGGCATTATGTTTTGTGGCCTGTTTATCAGCATTTACTAAGGATGCATTATTGGGGTACAACTCCACAGTCTGGGCTTACTTTCAGGCTACAGATTTAAAATGCAAAAAGGTAAATCCTGCAGTGCTTAAATATATTAAATATAAGTAAAAGGACTTTAAAAAGCAGATGAAATTCAGCAAGTCACTTGCTTCTATGGTCTAAATTTTACTTTATTTGGAAAAAAATGCTGTGTATTTGGGAAAGAAAGAAGTCAAAATACTTAAAGGAAGAATCTATGTAGGAGCTATGGCAACATTTTTTCTCTTTTCTAATGAGAAGGATACTGAGTAAGCAGAAGAGTGTATAAGGAGTATAAGATCATCTGGTACTTTTTATTTTCAGAAATTTAGTTGCAATAATGTGTATCTCACCTCTGAGGACTGACTAGAACATATCTGTTTAAACATTGTCTCAGGGTTATCTTATTTACATTACAGACCAAAGACAAAATTCTCTGTCTGCTATTTTTGCAGAATAATTGTAAATGGGGGCAGAGAATATGTGTGTTTCTGCTTATCAATTCTGACCTTTCTAAAATTTTAGGGCTGATGAAATTTCCCAAAAAGCATTTATATGAACTAATTAGGTGACATTTATATGAACTAAAGGTGACATTTAGATATGACATGATAAAGGATATTTCCAAAACCCCCTTAATTTATGTTGCAAACCTGCTAGTATTTTCATTTGTATCTCTATAGGTAGTGTGGGAAGATCCTGAAATAGGTTCCAGTTTGTGTTGGGTTGCTATATATATTTATTCTGTTGGCTTCCTCAGAATTTACATTAGTCTGACATTATCCAGAGTGAATTTCAGTCTCAAAAAGATCTCAGGCAGGGCTCCAAACTCTTCCCTTTGAACTCTTGAGATGATGTAAACTCACTGACTTCCATGAAGTTGATACAAATTTATATTCCGTCTTTTTGCCTTCTGAGTGAAGATTTTTTTAATATGTAAGAGTATATGTCATATCTAGCTGTTAGATGTAAGTATACAATATATACTGCAGAGCCTTTCATGTTAATTCAGTGTAGTCAGTAGTGGGTGTGACAATGAGGTGTTACTGTTGTAAAGAGATCAAAAATAAACAGTACCGACTCACCACATGCTTCTTTTGCTCTGGTGTGGCAGCAGCAGAAATGGGGACTGGTCTGGCATCTTGGGGCCCCTCATTTGCTGTTTCTTACCCATCACTCTCTTTGCCCCACTGGCTCTCTGCAGGGGCTCCTAGTGGCTTTGCTAAAAGTTGGGCTGAACATAAAACACAGTTTGGCTAAGTTTTATTAGAGTGCGCTTTCTGACCAATGGTAATAAAACTAAAGTGAGTGAAAACGGGAGAAAAGAGGAATGGACAAAGTACACGTAAATCATACTATAAGATCACCTGTCATTCTCAAGTAGTTTATTCTGTTTTGGAAAAGGAATGCCAATATTAAAGATTCCATATGATGACAACTGATTTATACTGTAACTTTTATGGTATCTTTACGTCCTATGTGTGTACTTAGAAGAACTGATATGAAATATATGAATTCTCTTCTTTGGTTCATCTAAAGTTCAGAAAAATAGAAAGAGCTGTCATTTCAAAGACAGCTTCTTCACTCCAGAGATATGCTGAGAGCACAGCGTATATCCTATCAAAGGGGTATTCCCACATACTTGTCTGTGTATCTCAAGCATTTTCAAATATACAACTGACTTTTGCACCTGTTCTCAAAGCTTGCATCTCTTCCGGCTTTCCTTTTGTGTAACCAAACCAGAGCACTGGGGGGACATGGAGGGACAACACAGAAGAACTAGTGACAACCCAGGGGTAATTGATCGGGTGCCCTCTTTAGTAGTTCGAGGAAGGGTGTAAACAGCAAAACAACATCAGAGGGGAAATGGTGCTTTTGAATCTTACTTTGTCTTACAACGTCAGGTTTTTCCCAGCTCTAACAAAATGGAAAATTGGTTTTAGGGAGCATTTTATATAACAATGGTTTTTACATAACTCTCCTTTGCTAACTTTTCTTATTGCTGAGATTACTCTTGTGAAATTCTTTGTGTCTTGGAGTTTTCTCATCACTAATAGGAATTTTTGCATTCTCAGAGGTATGTAACCTTGAAGTACAATTACACATGAAGAAATATTAGAGCAGCAGTAAGAGCTTGAAATATAACCATCACTACATAGAAAGTCAGAGATAAGTGTGAATAATAGAGCTGGTAAATTCTTTACCCATACAGAAATGTCTAAATAATGAGGTGTTTTCAAACAAAGCCTTCAATTCCTATTAAAAATGAGAATTCCATTGTGTGTCTGGTTTTAAGGAATTATTCTCTGTCACCTCTTGCTTAGAGTCCTCTCTCCGCACGTCCTTCTGCCAGCAAATTGAAACTGGACACTGTTCAGATTGGTTTGAATTTGAGTTTTTGTTTTTTCCTTACAGGGAATTTCTCTCCCATTATCCGCTGTTGGCACAACCAGTATACAAACAGTCAAGATGGCAAAGACAATAAAAAAAGGCTTAGCTATTCTCCAATGCTTTATTTAATTGAAATGATACATGGCGCAATTTAAATTTCACTAACATATCTGCAGTCAAAGATGTTTTGCTAAGCATGGCTGACACACAAATGTTTAACGGACTAGATTTTATTTTTTTTGTCAGAAATGTGTGTCTTGCCGCAACAAAAGGCTCAAACGATTTTGCCAGGATGTAGCCATGTGACTAAATGTTTTTCTCTGTTTAATACCTAAGCAGCTCTTGGCGCTTTTTTGTTTTGTTTTGTTTTGTTTTCGATCTACGTTCAGCTTGTGTAGCCTTGCCAACACAGAAGTTGCCAGCAACTCTGAATGTCCAAATTTTAATTTAGTTGAAGTGCAAAATGGCTGTTAATAATGATTTTTGGATTTGAGGAATTTAGCAGATTGTTTTAATGATCCATGCTAATTTACTGATTTTGCAATTTAATATGTTTCATTTTGCAAAACCTTAAAGAAGACACTAAAGTTAATTGGAACTGTGTTATAATTTCATGGATACCCCTTTTTTTAAGTGCATCAGAAATGAGGATGAATAGTTTTCTCATTACAAAAAAATTTCTGTGATCTGACATTCTTCTTACCAACAATCAGTATCAAGTATGTGATTATGCATGAGTTACATCTGTAATATATATTATATTTCAGTTTGAGCTAAAAGTGGTTAAGATAATCATTGAATACAACAATAATCAGCGAAGTACTGAATTTTAATTAGATTTTTGTGTAAAATAAACCAGTAGAACAAGGGGAATTCACTGAACTGAAATTTTTGTAACTGTTAGAAGTTATTAAAAATAGGTATTTAGAATGCATTCTATTTCTTAGGTAATGTATGCCAATTAATTTGCTATTCTGAAGGTAATACTGCATTAATAAATACTTTTATCTAGTACAATTTGATAGATTAAAATTGCTTTAGCAACTGCGCTTTTTGTGAAAATATTAACCAAGCTATGTGGTTGATGTTTTTAAAAGCTTAATCCAGAGGCATACAGAAGATTTGTTGGAACACTGAGGGGACGTACAGTTACACTCAGAAGCAGCAGTTACACTCCATCTGCAGTTACACTCAGAAGCAGCCAAGAACCAGATCAGCTCTTAAACTGAGTTTTTGACTTGCTCTGATGTAATAGGTATGCTAGTTTCAAATCCAAAGAGTAAGATATGGAGTTGAATCCATATATTCAGGGAGCCGGGGTTGTTTAGCCCAGAGAAAAGGAGTCTTAGGGGTGACCTTATCGCTCTCTACAGTTACCTGAAAGGAGTTTATAGCCAGGTGGGGGTTGACCTCTTTTCCCATCCTTCTCTCATCCTAGTGCCAGGATGAGAAGACATAGTCTCAAGCTGTGCCAGGGGAGTTTCAGCTTGGACATCAGAAGGAATTTCTTCACAGAAAAGGTTGTTAAACATTGTAATGGACTGCCCAAGGCGGTGGTGGAGTACCATCCCTGGCGGTGTTCAAGAAATGACGTGGCACTTAGTGGTCTAGTTGACAAGGTGGTGGTCAGTCAAAGGTTGGACTCGATGATCTTAGAGGTCTTTTCCAGCCTAAATTATTCTGTTGTTCTGGGACTAGAAATTTCACAACCAGCCATTTAAGGCAAGGCTTGGCAGATTTCTGGTGATAAAGGGGGGAGGGAGGGGGAAGAAGTATATATACAGTATTGCTGATGTAGTAACTTTGTTATCTTTCTGTCCTTTTAAAATGATGAAAGAGAGGCAGAGAAAATGGCAAGTGGATTTAAGGTGATGTAAAGATTTTAACATACTTTTTAATGTGATTCTTGGCAATATTCTTCCACATGCAAGTGATGCGTGCAGTCCAATTTTGTGGCAATAACAAGACACAAAAATCTATCTTTTAACACAGCAATCTACCATAAGTATTGGTGAACAAAATACATTACTTTGAAATAAGCTTATTCTGTTAGATTAGTTTCAAAGAGTAGATGGGTTTTTGTACCCTCTTTGCTATCAAGCTTACTTGTCATTATCTATGTAAATGAAACTCGAAGAAAAGCTTTTAAAACTTTTCTCAAAATGGAGATTTCTTTTCTTCATGCGTGCATATGGCATTCAACATTTCAATCAGCTGTTACAGGTCAATGGGCCCAAGACTACATTTAGTGTCCACTAACAGTTGTTTAAGTGTTCAGCCCCAGACACGAAAAAACAGATTCGCTAGTAATTTGAGAAATATTCCTGGTAAATTTTCAGAATAAATGTTCATTATGGCCTTCAGATACTATCTGTCTAAATTTCAAAATGACACTATATCAAATGCAGTGCTTCACATTTTTGTTCAAAACCTCTTATACCTTGTGGCAAAGTCATAGATGTGGTGTTGTTTATTGATTTAAAAAAGAGAATTGACTTCTTCTGATTTGAAAGGAAGAGTTGGTTTACATTATATTGGTCTGGGAATCATCATACAGAAATTATTTTCCCAGTTAAAAAACTCGTCCATTATACTTCTTATAGAAATTTTCCTGGTGAAGCCCACATAAGGTCAGGTGTTTAATAATCCTGGTGAAATATATCTATAGTTTATGAACATAAGAGTTCTCTTCTAACCGGTGGTGCTTCTGGCTCATCCTCTTAAATTGGATTCTCTTCTGCATTTAATAATAAATATTAACTAGACAATTGTTACCTATTTCCAAGATATTTCCATCTTCTGTGGATATGATGATTCTGCAGTGTCAATAGGAGTTATTAACAATAGTTAATAACTGTGCCAATAAAAAAATTGCTTCTATAGCAAACGGGGGACAGATCTTTTGAGTGAGCTGATTCTGCTTTGTTTCCTAATTGTGCAGTCTCAGTTCCTGCAGAGGTAGATGGTGAACTTTAAGAACTCTGAATAATTCATTTGTCTCCAGTAACGTTGGGTAAAAAGGCAAGGATACTTTGGTCTCAGCAGCGCTGACAACTTCAAAGCAGTATTACTTTTGGATTTCACAATACGGATATCCAGCTATGCTGAAGTCAGGTATTTTCTGACTGTCATCCATTCCTGTGTTACCACAGAAATGTTTGCACAGCTGGAATAGATTGGAAAACTGATGGACCTTTTTTTCTTGAGAGGTAGAAAAATTGGGAAAGGAAATTACCAAGAGATTGTCTAATGTTTTATATCATAAACTGTAGTTCAATTTCTTCTGTAGGCATCCAGAGAGATTGCTTATGCATTATAATCCCCATTTGACAAAAATGAAATTAGTTACAAGATTTAAAGCATCATTCAGAAGCGTTTTGCAGTTAGGTCTAGAATAGAGGGTGTGAAGTTAAAAACTAGTTAAATGCTGTGAACATGTTTCTCCTGATACAAAGATGTAACCTCCACATTGCAAGTAACTGCTGCAGCCATTTAATAGTAAAGCTGCTGTTAAACAAAACTGACAGAAAACTTGTTCCAGACATGGAATATTACTAACAAAAGTGAATTAAACCCTTTGAAGCTTTGTAGTGCTCATAAAAATGTTAATACCTTGAGTACTACCAATTACCACTTTATTTTACAAAGATTAAAAAAAAATGAAGTGTTCCATTATTAAAGAGAGATCTTTCTAACTTCTGTATCTCAAGCTGTATTTTTGTAATCATTAGTAATTGATCTATGCCCTACAAGATTACCCAGAAGTACAGATATAATCTGCACCAAAAGGAGGCAGAAGTCTTTTGTTTGTTTCTGTTCAAATTTTTCAACCTGTATGCTAAGGAGTTTCTACCACCTTTTATTCTTCTGTACATAACAGTACATCAGAACAGTACAGCTGGTATGTAGGAGCAAAGAGAAACACATAGAAGTGAAAGCAGAAGATTAAACATACCAGCCTAAGGCATTTCTAGCCCAGAAATGAGCTTCTCACAACTTGGGGAGTCAGATGCTTAGCAAAAATCGACGTCAGACATATAGCTCTGAGAGTGCCAACTGAGAGTACTGCATGAAAAGAGAAAAATAATAAAAGAGAAAAATAGTTAATGGCTGCTGCGGTGGAGTACAGGCTTGGTGCGAAGGCAAGCTGTGTCAGTGCTGTGTATTTCTCAGGTTCATTTCAATAATTTGCCGTCATCTGTTATAGCTGGCATTTGCCTGTTGATCTCACTTCAGAAAGCAAGTTACAGTCATGCCTTTTTCCTGCGAAGTTCAGCTGATGCAGGCACAGGGGGAATAAAGCTTTCTTTCTACAATATTTGAAATGGATTGGAAAGCCGATGCAAAGAATTAAAGATCAATTAATTTATATAAAATCAATCACAGCAATAGTATCAACTGACTCTATCAAATTATCAGTAACATTATATCAATTTTCAATTGAAATTAGTTACTTGTATCTTTTGGTTAAGTGCTTTAATCTGCTTTAAATGCAAAAAATTTAGTCCACTGATATCAGCTGGACTTGGCTGTGTCAAAACAAAATTTCTCACATACACTTCTTATAGTCTCAAAGTGTGTTAATTTAGTTACTTTGTAATTTCAGTGTTTGGATGTCATTTTTTTCCTGGAACTAATGCTGGAGATAAATGTGAACAATGAGCACTTTTTGCACAGGATTTGCATTGCTGCTTACACTAGATATGGTTGGAAAAAGGTTGTTTCTATTTGTTATAAGAGATTTAACTGCATGTAGTGGATGACATGGCTTAAAACAAAAAGAGAAATGTGAGAAGATTGTCAAAAAAAGTTGTCAGCTAGGTGTTCATAGCTTTCTACTGTTTTCTGATTCTTCAGCAAGTTCTTTTTTCAGACCGACTCATCTGACTCTTATAACTTCCTTTGGAAGAAGTCTCCTCAGGCATTGTAATGACACTTCATAGTTTTTTCTGATCCACTTGGATGTTTTGCTTTTCCTGAAGAGCCTTTCCTTTGCCAAATATACTAATTCCTAACATATTATCATCTGAGTAAGCAGATAGATTCCCTGTAACTCAGATGCCTTTATTATTAATTTTCCAAGCAAAATTGGATTTTTAAAAATTTTTTTCTTCTTTTTTTTTAAAAAGTGTATGAAAGCAAATAGCATATCTAGTTTCTATTCAAGTGTTACATTAGAAAACATTAGTAATCTGTAAATATCTCTGAATAAATTTAATAGTTCTTGGACTTGCTTTTCTCTTTCCTATGCTTATATGAACACTGATTCCCAGGTTTTTTCTTTACAGGCTTTCATAGTTGTAGTCCACAACTTAAAGTGTGCCTCATCACCAGATTCATACCGTCCTTATCATACTTTATAAGGGATATATGCAGAAGTAAATAACTCTAGCCTATACACTGAAAAAATAAATTAGAGCAGAGGTAATGCGTTACCTTATCCTTCTCTCCTTGGCACTGTTAGGGCAACTTTTTAAAATAGGTCTACGTTCTAAGTGTCCTACTCCCTACTTGAAGACAAAGGAAGTCTTAGCTCTGCTCATGTTCCATTGGACACAATGGTGATGGATCTTTGTGACCTGACTGAGTTACAAGCCACTTCTTGCTCTTCTGATGGTACCTGGCAGTGAAAACTACCTGGGGATGAAAGCGATATTTTTTTTTTCTCATTTTGAGATTGCTGTTTTCATGATGTTTACTTGCCTCTGCTTCCACCTTCGCTCTCCTTCAAAATCCCTGTGAAAAGTCCCACTCAGAATATAGAAGTTAAAAGTATAAATGAACACAATGAGCTGTGACAAAAGAATTCCTTATACACCTTTTAAACATCTTAAACTTCCAAACTACTGTGGCGCTGGTGCAGGAGTTCAGATGATCCTTATTGCTGAAAAAAAAGCTTATCAAAAGGGCTATCAAGAAATTGCTAAAGAGAGAAATGCCTCAAAGAACCAAGATCTAATGGGAAGAAGGAAAATCTACAGGGAACATCTTGGTAACAGGGAAAGACAGAAGGGAAGGATATGAAAACAAAAAAGAAATTATTTAGAGGCTAAAGAGTGCTTATAGCACCCACAAAAAACATAATGCTGCAGATCAAGAAAACATAAGTTGATAGAAATTGGGTTTACAGAGATGGAAGGGAAAGTAAGCCAAAGAGCAAAAGAAGAATGAAAGAACATGTAGACTTCATTACTGCAGGTTTTTTATACATTATAGTCTAGTTTCTCCTTTTCAAATGTGACATGAAATTTGGTGTAGTCAGGTTCAGACGAAAAGCTGCTTGCTTTTCTCTTCAAAGTGTTCTTTGAATATTATATCCTACTTAATTTTTTGGAGGAAAAGGAAGTATTGTTGCTACCTTGCCTTATAATGGTGGGCTAGACAGAAACTGGATTGGTCATGGGTTTGGTGTGAGCATCCTTAGGGGAGAAACTCACTTGAAAAAGTGTGCTAAAAAGTAACCAAAGAGAAGGAAAAGCAGAGAGTTGCAGAGAGAAAACATTGGATCTGAAATCAAATTACATCAATTACAGTGCATGTAGAAATAACTGATGTTTTGAGTTGACTCCTGTACAAAAATTAGAGAGCTTTTTTTTTTTCTTCTTCCATGCATTTTATATTATCCATTTTGCTTATATATCTTCTGGACTGCTTCAGCTATGTCTTTAGAAAACACTGTCCTTTTCCATTACTTATGTTGTTTTATGACTTCTTATCCTACATTAGGAAAAAAAGGGAAAAAAAGGACCCCAAAAACAAACCCACAAGAACCAAAAAACCCACTAAAAATTCTGTTCTAAAAAAATCCTGTCATTGAGTAAAGTGCTCTGGATTTTAGACTGCCATAACTCTTGAGCCTGGCTAGTAACACTATTCTTTCATCTTATCTTGTAAGCGCTGGAGTAAGATTTGATAAATATGTTGAGGTAGTCTTTAAGGTGCCAATATTTAATGATCATCCCAGGAATGCTTGGAACAAGAAAGATTCCAAAGAAATTGTCATCCTTTGTAGGAAAATACTTGCAAATGATCCTGTATATTACTTTTTATTAGATTAAGTATACAAGCAGAAAACTTTTTTAGATCCAAAACTTTGTTTGCTTTGAAGTCACAATTCAAAGGGAAAGTTATCTGATTGTTTTAGAAATGAGTAGTAAAATATTGATGAAAATGCTGGTTCAAGAACAGTGCATGGGTTTTGGGCTGTCTCTTCATCTGAGCTCCATGTATATCTTTGAGAACTTGTAACAAGACAAATTCCCCACGACAAGGTTCTTATGGTTAATGAATTTAAAGTAAGTTTATGCAAATTGCTTATTTCAGATCTGTGAACTGTAGAATTTAGTTGCAGTTCCCTAGAAATATATTTATTTTAGGTTTCGACAAATCTTATGAAATACACAAAAGCTGAAGACAGTATAGTTTAAATCTCTTTTTAAATACATATACACATTTATAGGTATTATTTCTGATAGTTGAGCAAAAAATTGTCTAGAATTTTGAAAATATGTTGTCAATCTGTTTCAGTACTTGTTTACTACCTGCTTATAAACCAGCTAAGCAATCTTGTGAACAGTAGAGACATGTATCCCCAGGCTTAAGGGAAAGAAAAATACCCTGTTAATTATGTAAAATAAAACACAAGAGTAATGCAAATGAGAAATAAATTGTTCCCATCACACTTACCATCCCAGGTGTTCATAATGCCTCAGAATTTAGCTGTGATAATAAGCAAGTTAGGTTTATGTTATTGCAAAAATATGTAACTAGTTGGCAAGATTAAAAAACAAACAAACAACAAAACAAATGTGTGTTTACTTTGCTAATATGTGTTTAGATTTAGATACAAATATGCTGTCCATCATTAGTTATCTATTAATATTCATCTCTTACTTCATACACACTTGTAAATCATTTTATCAGAATACAACTCTGCAGGGATTGCCAGCTATTCTGTCCTATCAGATGATTCCTCCACCTTTTTTCATTCTTGGATGGCAATCACAGGATGCAATTGGCAAGCTCTTCCAAGATATTTTCTAACATCTGGCTTTTGATGGGCTTCTTAGACAGCTGGACTAGACACACTGGAAGAACTTCTGAGCTATTCTCATAATGAAGTGGCTTCTTGGCCTCTTAAATGTCATGTCCTCTCCAAGTGCCCTTTGGATGTGAAATGATCTGCATGTTATATATTGCCAAAGAGTCCAAAGATGCAGATTATTTTATAGCTGGAAACTGCAATGTATGGTATAAATTGAATATGCTGCATATCCACAAGGCATGGGGACAGTTGAGTAGTCTGCTGTGATGGCTGCTGTGTTTCACATAGCATGTGAAAACCTCAAACACATGAGTTGTAGCAAATAATTCCACAAATTATTGGAGTAACATGGCTCAAAAGTAGAGGTGAAGGGGAAAGAAAGTTTAGATAGTATGACTAAATTGGAAATGAAAATTTATGTGAGTTTTGTCTGTATGCTAATTTTTCTTTTTTTTTTTTTTGTTATCTATTCTTGGTCTGTAGTTCTGTATTACAAATAGATAACCAGGAGTGTTATATAGCCTAGTGTGATTTCAGGCACCTTGAAGGAGAATGTTTATCTATAAGTACAACTCAACGACATTTTTTTTTTTATGGTATGGAGTTTCAACCTAAAGTAAATATTGTGCTTAATATTCAAGATTGCGGAACGTGTAGCAGACTAGTATGTTAACGGTGGTAACACGAAACTTGAAAATAGAGAGCATATCTTTTTGTCAATTAAATTAAATTGTTGTTACCTAACCACACAAGTGGACTTGACAGTTACTTGGAAAATAATTGGGTTTTGTCACTGATTATTGTCATAGATAATGAAGATTGTTGTTCTGATAAGTACTTGACTGAAAAAAAGAAAAAAAAATTAAAGATAAGACTTGAAGAAGTTTAGATATCACATTTAAAAAAAGTAATTAAAAAATGTAGGGATAAACCCCAAGCCACATCTCACTGGAAAAAAAATATTTTCTAAGATACTTTTGATTTTTTTTTTTCAAAATGCAACATTTTTCTGCATAAATCAATACCTGATTACAGCTAAAACATGGAAATCATTTCACCTTCAATAACCATATAAAACTAGAATACTTTTAATATCTGCTTGGGCTCTATTTGAAGAAATAATGTGAATTAAAAAGACTGCATATGGCTGCATTCTTTGAATTCCTTTAGCAATAAAAACAACTTTAGGTAATCTTCTTGTAAAGAGGAACTTGGTTTTTATTGATGCAAGTGAAAAAGATGAAATCCAAGAATACATTAGGAGGAGTGAGACAATTTTGTAATTGTCCTTTTTTCTTTACCTGCTATAATGTTAGTGTTGGAGGATATGTCAACCTGAGGTACGAATTTGCTACTTTTCTCATTGCTAAACCAGTAAAAGAACTTCTGTGTAATAGCAAATAAGGTTTTTCATGGTTAAAATTTTTACAAGACTTCAGTTGGATACTTCTCTGGTCAGATGGAAAAAACACACCTCAGAATCAGTTGAAATACTATACAGAGATTAAATTTCTTTCCTTATTTTTTTGTTTATTACTTTATTTGTATCTATATTTTACTCTTGATGTTATATTTGTTATAAAGGGCTTTTTTGAGCCTTCTTGTATTTTGACTTTTATTTTTACAGATACAGAATTCCCAAGTAGCTGATCTTCTCATCCTGTGTCTGGAAAATTAAAACTAAAGTTAGTAGATACAATTAGTCTGGATATAAGAAACTTGGTGGTTCCCTGACAGAAGAAAAATTTAATTTCTTTTTAGAGAATGAGCTACAGTTCAACATATTTTCTGATATGATTTGCAGTGCAATGTTCTGGAATGTGCCACTGCAAAACCTGTAGCAATCTTGCCATTTTACCAATTCTTCTAGGAGAATTCAGAAAACTAGGTTCTTAATCCAAGGGATAGAAATAGATTGGAGAGTGTGTAGATTGTGCACTATAAGTTAGGGGGAAAATGTTCTTAGGTTGAAGAAAGGCAAGGAAAGGGAAAGAAAGAAAAGTGTAGATGGAAATTTCTCTGTTAGGCTTTGTTTTGGAGTACATGTGTGGTCCCTCTTTTTACTCTGAAACTAATCCTGGCTTGAGACTCGCTGGTCTGTGTGAGGGGCCCATGGGAACTGCTGTGCCATACAAACAGGTTGGCATCAAGACTTGGAGGGTGCTTAGTGCAGCAGCATTATTTCAGCAAAATTTAAGAATTCCTTTCAACAGTACAATGCAAATTCAGGATCACCTAAACTCTCTGCTCCTGCAGTATTTGGTTGGTTTTTGGTTGAGTTGTTTTTTGGTTTTCTTTTCCTAAAAGCTTTTGCGTCTAGGAGTGGATAAGTATGAATGCTATGCATAGGTTTATTGCAAAATGTCATCAACATCATCTTTTGGGAAGCAGTGACCTTGACTCTTCATCTTGAGCATGGTACATTTCAAAGTGGAAAAGAGAGACTTCTTTCCTTTTATGTCTTCCTTTCAAGTTGAGCACTGGGTTGAGTAGAGTAGTTGGGTTGCAGCAGCTTTACTTAGTAATTGGGATTACTGTAGGCAAGGATATGGGCAATAACCTACCACTCCAGAGCAGCAGAGTATGTTGATGGTGAGCTATTTTTCTGGTAATCTAACGTGAATTATAGTGGTTTTAGTAATCTCAGACTTGTGAGAAGAAACGAGAGTAAAACCCAGGAATTTTTGTCCTATCATTCAGTAAGTACTGTTACACCATTAAAAAGACCAGAAGTGAACTGTGGAAGACAGTTGTTCAGAGTGGAGTTTCCCCTCATGTTTCTTCATTAAAGCCTGTGTCTAAGGTAAACAGCTACAGATTGGTTGCACATTAATTTGCTGGAGAGAGTATCATGAGTTTACCAAGTCATTTGAATGCTCAACAGTTCTGTAAAGATAGGCTTCTTTTAAGTAAAAGCCACTGTCAAAGTCATGACCATTATAAAATTCTATTCTGTGCACCAGAGCAAATCTCGGTCTCAGCTAACTCTGCTTTGAAATGCACCTCACTTATATTTGCGAGTAAACAACCAACAAACAACTCCCTTTGCCTGAAAGAAGATGATTCTACTTAGTTGAAGGCTTATAAGCCCCACCTGGGAGCTTGCATTGCTGGACCCTTACTGTTACCCATCATGTGTTTCCTTACACTGCTTTTTTTCTCTTTCGAAGTGGTGTGCTTTTAAATAGGTGACATTTTTTACATCTAATGCATATATAAGTGTTTAAGGCATCAACGCACTTTTCATAATTTCACACTGCTTTCTGAATTTACAGGCTTATTAAAATGTTCCCAGTTGTTCCTCTTGTTTCCTGGGCTGAGAAAGAACTATTCTCATACTGTGTAACAAATAATAATAGGACCTTGAAAAGTTGACTTGTTTGAAGTTACATGGCAGGGAAAAAAGTTTTGTAGATGGAATTTATTTATTTCCCTCAAGGTACAAAGGCTGTCCTTGAATATTATTAGCTATTAAAATATAACCACCCTGTGGTTTAAACTGATATTCCCATTAATTTAACTCCCCATAAGAAAACTGTACTACTTAAAGGAATGGTTGACACCAGAAGCAATTTTCAGCAGTGCTTTGCCAAACATTCTTCCAGAATAGTACCAGTATCGAGCAATTAAGTATGCTTGCTTCTCTTTTTACATTGTTTTTACTTCATGGGTTTTGACTCTGGGATTCATTCACTGACTTAATGTAGAACAAGATTATGACCTTATTCCTGAACTGTAAAAAAGCACATACAGCCAATCTATTTTTTTCTTAAAAAAAATAAACTAAAATAAAGGAATATGTTAATGTTCAGAGTTGAAGCAGCTAGCGTTCCTGTCTGTAAGCAATATATTTGCTTGGCTGGCAGCACCATTTTAAAAAAATAGGAGGGCATGAAGTACTGCCTTTAATGCTTGTTGGAGGTAAGCTATGCTTTAACAAAGTGTACAGAGGAGGAGATGTCTGTAGGACCAAGACCCTTATGCTGAAAGAAGGTGGCATGGATGGTGCTGAAAGGGTGATGATGTAGCTTTGTGCTCTCTGAATAACCTGGTCAATGCAAGGACAGTCTCTTTCCTGTGGATAAGGATGGTTAAGGGATGCATTATCTTTGGAACACAAAACAAATTTGGAGCATATGTGCAGAGTTACACCTTGCTCTCTTTTCTGCTTCAGAGGTCAGTTCAACAATATGTCATCTTTAGTAGAGTTCTTGGCAAAGCCAATGTTTAGTTGTAAATCCTGAAACCAACTGATTTCTCCATTGACCTATATTTACAAAGGTT
This sequence comes from Neopelma chrysocephalum, assembly GCF_003984885.1. Taxonomy (NCBI): domain Eukaryota; kingdom Metazoa; phylum Chordata; class Aves; order Passeriformes; family Pipridae; genus Neopelma; species Neopelma chrysocephalum. Next base: position 2,866,409 of record NW_020897691.1, on the reverse strand, counting down.
GTTGGTGGTATGATTTTCTAACTATATAACATTAACTATTCCTGTATATGACATCAGACTCATTTTCTCATTATAAATACTTAATACTAGATTTCTGTTCATAAACATTGCTAATTAAACAATAGCTAAACAAGTCAGGTGGAGTTACAGGAATTACTTCTGTTGTTTTGGCAGACTTGATAAAAGCTTTAGAAGTTTAGTTTAGCAATCAATGAATTTCAGACCATTTTCAGATGACTATGAAGAGTGTGATATCTGCGGGCTTGGAAAATCTTCAGATCTTGACTGCATCACTGCTTTATAAGAAGGAAAAGGCTAGATTTTCATTAAGACTCTTGATGACTTAGTTTTGGATGGAATCCAACTTGCCTCAAGTTACCTGTCTAGGTGTTTGATGTTTAATCTAAATCAGCCATTGCGAGTTTTCAGATGATCCTGATGAGAAGCTGCTGTGAACGATGATTCACATCAGAATAAAGTAAGTAGTTAAGTTACATGATATCAACAGCCCTCTTTAGGGCATTTCTTACATCTCTGTAAGATGTAATTGAGCCACAGAGATATTGCTGAAGGAAAAGATGCAATGTTTTTTAGAATTGATGCAGTTACCATTTTTGTAACACTGGAGTGGTATTATTCCTCCTGAAGTCAGTTAATTCAAAACTTACCCATAGTGACCCTTTTTTTGCAAGGAAAAAAAATGACACAATAAGTTGTGTTGCTTACTCTGCATTGGCACTTTGTTCTACTAATGTAAGACTGCTGTCTGAGCTCAGCCTTCAGTGTTTTCACTCTGGCTTTGGCTTTTTTTCCTATTGCTGCATTTAGAAAAATAGGTGAGCTTTCTGTCTCATTTTCTGTTATGTCAGCAAGATGCAGAATTTCTGTAATTACATTGTTAGCTTGTAATAAATCAGGACCTTCCTTGTCTTATGAACCCCATGAAGATGATCACAGAATTTTTGTCTGTAAAGTCTTTATTAAGTAATTTAAAATCTTATCCCAGTGAAAGCCTTGCTTGGGCTGATGAGGTGAGCTTTGTTGCTTTCCAGAGGCAGCAAATGTCATAAGGCAATGCTGCTAAAGATCTTAATTGTCTCCATACATCCCGGTGTTCTTTAATGCCTCTAAATTAATTATGAATTTTAATATTAAGTCTTGGATTGTGTTATTTCAGCAGAAACATAAAGCTAATGTGATTGTGTACCATAGGAATGGAAGCACCTGTGTTTTTAAGGATTATTCCCCAACATTGCAATTATTCAGTAACTGGTTCAGAAGGTTCACAAAACATTTTGCTCAGAAAAGAGGGCTATTGCCAATAGCTTAAGTGCCTGTAGAAACAGAAAATATGTTAAATAAAACTTATTTGCAGCAAAACCACTGTATCTCGTATTAAAGGGAAAGGCAATAATAAACAAAGTCAAACTCAACAATCCCTGCCAATCTAACCTGGCTACTTTTCTTCCTACCTTCAGAATTCGTTATTGACTTAAAGATTATTTTATTTTATTATTTTATTTTATTTTATTTTATTTATGCTGGTTTTTATTTTTTTTTTACAGAATCTAAGTAGGTGCCTGAAAATTGTAGTATTGCTGCCAGCATTGGTTCACATTACTTTGAGATTGGGTTTGTATTGTTAACCTTTTCTTGAAGAGAAAAATGGTTTTCCAGTATACTTTCTCCTCTGCCTGTAACAAGAAAGAAAACAGATACGAATCCTCTCCCGAGCTTCAGAAGCATCTCAATTTTCTGAAATATTTAAAAATCTCAGTCACCTCCAATCATATCATCTATCAAAAATCCCACATCGTTTTCTTTGCTTCCCAAAGCATCACTATGAAAGCTGTATATACATGAAAAATAGAATCATCATGCTTTAGGGAACATCAATTCTACTGCAAATGTATAGAAACAGCTCTACTGCTCTTTAATTAAATTGAAATACAGAAGAAAACATGCATAGGTAAAACCCGTGGTTATTCCAGCTAGAAAATGTGACGTGGGTTGCCATCAGTTCTCAAGAGAAACATGTACTTTTACATTTTGTCTAGATGACAGCACTTCCATTACTATGATGACCTGTGAAATCACAGAATAGCAAAGCACTGCTGCAACATGGGAGTGATTATAGTGAAGCAGTCAGAAGTGCCTGCTCTTATGATATTGCTTGTGGAATTCAAAGCCTATGGGCAGTGCACAGACCTTCTGATCTGCATCAATTCTCTGTCCTGGTTCGGGTATAGGTCATGCTGCTACTTTCATAAATACATCCCATTAGAGCTTAATCTCATGTATCACCGAGTTTATATACTTCTGGAGTCGTTTACAGTGTCTTACTCATATTAACTGGTCTGAGTAAATGTATATCTGCAACAGATGTTGATTACTACTGCCCTTCGTAGTAATCAGTTCCAAGCTTTTTCTAATACGCAGAATTAAATAAATCCTGTGCAAAGCCAAACCTGTATTATCTGAGCAGAAGAGTTAAACCATGATAAGAAAGCCACTGGCTTATTTCCCCTGTCTAGTTTTAGTAAAATGCTGGGATGATATAGTATACTTTGGAATTTTGGGAATCTGATTTGATGATTAAATTCTGAAATTCATGACAGAATGTGACATGACACAAGGGTTTCCTGCCAGGGGTTTTATCTTCCCCCATATCATTCTTTTTTTTCTTCCTCATCCCTTCTCCCCACCAGCTAAAAGCTGTTTAGCTTTTTGGTTTGTATAAACATTCAAACAAAATTCAGGATATTGATAAAGAAAGAAATAGCTGAGCTGCTTTTTCCAGGTTCTATACTGAAGTTCTGTATACTAATTCAATATAAAGTTATAACAGATCTTTAACTTCAGCTGCACAGAAAACCACACTGCAAGTGATCTACAGAGGTTAACAGATTTTCAGACATAGGCGAAGGCATGTTACAATCCCAAAGTATACTTCTGATATTCCCCCATAGGGAGTCAGAAGTGTTTTCCCACAGTGAACCTTTCTCTCAGATTTTGCTCCTCAGCCCTGATGTCTGTGTGGCTGTTCATAATAACATAGAAAAACAGCAAGCAGGAAGCTGCATTCTTAGCAATGAGAAATTTTAGTTAAAAGTCAAAATCAGCAGCTTTTCCTTCACTGTTTTCTGTTATATTAGATGTTGCTGTAGTCTGTAAAATACTATATATATTCAGTCCTGGGGCTGAAGTACAGTTAGGCTTTTATACAAAGAAGTGCTATTCCTTCCTGTTATGCAATGAGATCTAAAATGGGCAACCTGCCCCTTTGAATACTGGCATCAAAGAGAGAAATGACTGCCAGACCATGCAAAACTGTCCTTGCTGAGTAGCAGAAACCTCCCAATAAAGCCTGGTGTTGTGATCGACACCAATTCCTTGGGCATTTTGTACTGTATTAGTTCAATGGGTTAGAGTGTGGCGCTAGTAATGCCACGGTTGCAGGTTTGATCCCTGTGTGGGTCATTCACTTAAGAGTTTGACTTGATGATCCTTGTCTCAGTCCCTTCCAACTCAGAATATTTTGTGATTCTCTGTGTAGCCTGTGGATGTTAATTTGGAACCCAGTCCATCCAAAAAGCAACCCTTCGGGGCACTGCTTCATGGACCAGAGCTGCTGAGTTGCTTTGGTGGTGGCACAGGGGAACAAAGTCAGAGGCTGTGGTCAGTGCATGGTATCTCCTCTCTACCACTTCTTTGGGATTCTTCCTGTTCCAGCCTTGAGTCTCCACAGGCTTCTGCCCTTCAGGTTGAACCTGCTCCAGCCTGTGCTCTCCGTGGGCCACAGGTCCTGCAGGGTATGGCCACCTGCTCCTGTATGGACTGCGTGGAATTGCTTTGTTCTTTTCTAAAGATATTTTGTCTGAGGCAATGCCAGTGTGGCTGCAGGGCTCATCCATGCCCTGCAGTGGGTACCTTGGAGCCAGCTGGAGTAGGCTGCACCTGGCATGGCATCTCTCCTCACAGAGAGCCCTGCAGCATGAACATGAATCCCCAGAGCAGAGATTTTACTGGAGGTTGTGTCAGCACTGCTGTGTTTGCTGCTGTCCCTGGGGCATGCAAGACTTTCTTCCTTCCCTTCCCAGGGACCCTCTGGGTGCCTAGGAATAGCCACAGCCACAGGAGATGGTGCGGACACCTCTGTTGCAGTGTCCCGGGGTCCTGCCCCCCATCACGGGAAGACACTTGCTCTACAAGAGCTGAAATTGAGGCTGGAGCTGGGCAGGCACCCACATGCCATGGGGTCGGCTCCACAGGGCTGCGCTGTGGGAGATGGCAGGTTTAGAGCCAGCGGTTGTATGGTCAGGGTGGCCCTGGCCTTGGGCCACACCTTCACTCCGTGGCATTTTTAGAACCATTTCTGAGCTGAAAGGGTTTAAACTTATTCTTTAATTTAAAAAAAGGAGAAAAAAAATTCTTCAATTCTGCAAATAGATTTAGTGAAATGTCTTGGATAAAGAGGTTTAACTCTGGTAAGATGCAATTACAACTGTTATTGGGTCGGTAGCTCTTGATTGTAGAGGGAGCTGGACATTTAACATTTCATTTGCCCAGAGACATAGTTTTGTATGTTTGAATATAAAAGCTGCACTGAAGCCACTGTCTGGGTTCATCTGAGAGGTTATTAAAGGTTTGCATATACATACTGTTAACTCTTGGTGTAGAAAAGTGGATTTTGGTAGGTGAGTGTGGGAGATAATTGCATCTCTTGCCAACAGCTTCTGTCTTCTCTGTGCTTGTAAGCATCTTCATTAATCCTATAAATTCTCATCAGAAGTTTCATTAGGACATTTGTTGGGTAATTTTGTGTATCCTTGATAGAAACTGAAGTTTAGAAAGAAATTCATGATTACTGAGATCTTCCTTTACTGCCTGGCAGGCATAGTTAGTAAAAGCCAAATTACGAGCCATTTCCTACCTGGATACTCCAGTGATCAAGCAGCACATTTCCATTAACAGACTTACCATCCTTTTTCAGGAAAGTCCATCTGCTTCCAACTGATAAAGCAGCATATCATTCACTGTGCCTTCAGCTGCCTTATATGATAATCCAAAATTTTACTCATGCTTTCCCACTCTCAGCTTTAACACCAGACGTGTATATTGTGTGCATAATTCACACACAAATATTTCTTCAAATGTTGAAATGTCTAATGTTTCAAGAGATTTATTTTTTCCCCTCTATTTAGAGTAATCAGAGAAACTGAAGAACACAGGAGGCAGAAACATTTTTATCAGTTGCAGAGATTGGTGGAGAAAAGGCTTTTAGTAAGGCACTCATGAATATCTTGAAACTTTTGAGTAACTGTTAATAGTGAAACCTCTATGTGGAAGAAACAGAACAGTATGTTTACTCGGGACATCTTTTTCAATTTAGGCTGCCTTCCATGAGAAGGGGGTATGTGTTTTTAGCCCATTAAAAAAATTATATATTTATATATAGTGGAGCCTAATCTCACTCTAAATGGCTGTATGGATCAGAATATTTATTGACTAAGCAGTGAATGAAAGGGATTTGTAAAAACAGTTATTATGGATACCAAATTACAATCATGAGAAATCAACACTCAGTATTCATCAAAACAGATTTAGATATGCTGTGTAATGGGTGGTGGACATGAGATACTCCTAAAGCTTACTTCATCTCATCCTAGGGTCAGGAACTAAAGTACATCAGCACTGCTGACTGGTCCTTTGGTGTGGCAGCTTTTCCTGTGTTGACTGTACAGAGTCTGTACAGCTTAGGGGCAGATGCCTGTAACTGCAAAGATATCTATAGTTTAGTGGGTCCAATTCCTAAATTATTAATGCCAATAACTGTATACCAAATAGTGAGTTTCCTGGTTCGGTCTGTTTAACCATTATTATCTTCTAGTGTCATGTAAAATTATACATGATATTTAAAAACTTTAGTGTAAAAAAAAACTTTGTCAGAGATGCTAGAAGTCAAGTATCAGTGAGCACCCAAACGAATAAAAATCTAAGAGAGATTCTAATCACTTCTCAAATTTTAAAAAGCTTTTGTGGTTATGTATCAGATACATAGAGAATTGAATAATTATTGAAGAGCGGTTAGATTGAAGAACTCTCCTTTTTTTTCCTGATGTTTTCTTTTTCCCTAACAGCTTGTTCTACTGATTCATTCAGACACTGTAGTGCACTTCCGAGATGATTTCTATGTGAACTGAACTGAGTTGAACAACTTTATGCTGAGCAGATCTGAGTATTTCCATAACAGCCATTCAACTTTGCCACTAAAACACTGAAGTCGCTATTGGAGAGTGAAACAAATGTGATTTGTCTAGACTGAATAATTTTTGAGCTATGAGACTACCAAACTAAAATCATACCTGAAATGTTTGAATTTTGTTTTACCATACTTCTTCGAAATTCAAAACAAAATGAAGGCTTCTAGTTATTCAGCACCTAAAACAGAGTTGGCTAAGTCAGTACTATGAATTGATATGTCTTCACCAAGAATATTGTCTTAATTCAGGATGTTAATTGTTAATTTTTATCTCTGTTAAACTGAATGAAAGAGGCATACAATTATTGTTTTCAGTCATTCTGAAAAACTAAAAGTTGACAAGTTGAACAAACTTGTGTGGTATTAAATTTATCCCAGCAAAGAACTCTGTTTTGAGCTAGATGTTGTATGTTTTGCTGTCTTATCAGTGGAGAGGTACTTTTCTAGTGTATAAACATTGCAGTTGAAATCTCTTACCATCCAGCTTTGATCTTGTCTTGGTCCAGAATGAACCTAACCTCTTCCTAATGACATCCAGTGAAAGAGGTGCAAGGCGGACACACTTCTTCCAGCTTGCATACTTTTTAATGTCTGAAGTTTAAGAATCAAAATATTTTCTACCCTTCAAGGTCCATTGGAAATAGAAGCTGCTGAGCTGATATTGTAATACGCCTTTTTTCTGATTTTTTTTAGTCATCTTGATCATATTCGTTAAACTATTAAAGCACCTTTTATCTATTGAGATACATCTATATGCATTTTTGAGGATGACAAACGTGACGTGTAGTAGTGTTGATTTCAGCAAGAAAATACAAACTAAATACTGTCAAATTTTTGAGACTTTTTTTTTCTTTCCAATAAGGCAAAAATTGCACAAAATTAATTAAAAAAAACAACCCATGAGATCACCTTTATCTCTTGATATGCAATCAGGTGAAATTCCTACCTTATTATGTATGAAGTTTTATCAGTCTGTGAATTTTATTTCTCATAGTGAGGAACCTAGTTCCTGTGAAACACTGGAACTCTTTTTCTCAGTACAGAATCAATGCATGCAGATTTGTCTTCTCAAGTAAGCAGAGCAGAAATTACTGTATCCAGAATTTTTCTTTTCAGAAAAGTAGCTCTCCTATGTAGAGGCCTTTTCTGACACTAAAATCTCAAGTGAGTTTTTATCAAAAATAAATAAAAAACTAAAGGCAGCACACAAATGTTCTTCTTGTTTTAAATAGGGATTCTTATGAATATAGGAAATATTCATACCATGTGATTTTCAGTTATGTACCTGGAACACTGAGCACCTGCCTGTCTGGACAGCAGCATCTTTTAAGGTATTATTATCACAGACGTATTTGTGGTACCACAAATTTCAGTTTCCTACTCTTCATAGTGTGCCCATATGTGCAGAGCCTAACTCAAATTCCTTGGTTTTGCTGCCCCCCAAACCACGCCCAAGCCAAAGTCCTGCTAGGACAAGTCTCACAGTTTTGTAACGCAGAATGAATGCCAATGCCTAGAAGCACCCCTCAAATTAAATTTTCCAGCACAGATGTAGTAATTGAGGTCAGAGATGGCTGATGTTTGCTTAAATAGGTCCAGAATTCGTGCTGATAAGTGAGGTGGTGTTTTGGGGGCGTTGTTGACATGGTTGCTTCAAATGGAGCTTGATGTTCTGCACTGTTCAAGCTGAATTATCCACTGGTTTTGATTACTGCTCATAAAGAGTAGAGTTTATTAGCTTTGTAGCTGAATATACAAACAGCACAAGCTCACATGAAGCAACTTAGTTTGTCATAAATTAAGGCAATGAATTCCAAAGCTCTGAGTCAGAACCTGCATTGTTAGGGGACTAAAACTGGATTATTGATATTAAGAGCATAAAATTAAAATATGGTAGAAAATTACTGGGAAGAAATTTTTTTATTGATAATAGCTTAAAAAGATAATTTAATAATTAATTAGTTTATTACTAAATAAAAACGTAATAACTTGATGAGAGGGAAATTATTAAAATTCGTTTTTAGTTGTCAGAAACTGCAATTCCTCAACTAAAAAGAGGCTCAACTAACTAAAAAGAGGCTTCTCTTTTCAATTGTTTTGCAGTCTTAAAAGTTTACAAGTGACTTAGCTGACTTTGATAAAGAAGCAGACTTTTAAAAATTATTTTTCTGCCCTGATAGTGTAAATGAGAAATGCTTTTCAACATTTATACCTTCTGTATAAAAAATAATGGAGCAAATAATTTTTAAAGCATTTAAGTGTTTTTAAGTGTACTTCTCATTGTTGTTTCATGTTGTTGGCGGTATGTAAGCATTCCACTAAGGACCTTTAGGGACCTCAATTAAACAAAAATTGCTACATGCTGTTCAAATTGTAGTTTTACTACATGACTGAGTTACTAGGGTGTAGATTCAGTGCTGCATCACTGGCGTGAGGTACTAAAATCAGAACTGTTCTTTTTAAAAGTCTGGAACCATCCTTCCTAAACCAAAAGATTGAGCTCTCCCACCAAAGGCTCCACGATGTCCTTACAGAGGTTCTGCGTCACTTTTCAGAGTGCAAACGCTTTCTGGGTTGGAGGCAGTTAAATAATACACATGAGCTCCCTGGCTGCTCCTTGCCTAATTCTGAGAGTTTTGCTTTCTTTGCACTGTGACCCTCAGTGCAGACACGTTTCCTTGTGCTGAGCTCCCCTGTGCATTGCCTATCTAGGAGCAGTGGCAGGAACAGATTTTAGAATAGTGGTGTAATGGCTAGGCCAAGAAATGCCTAGGAAAAGAAATGTTTCAGGAAGTGGATTTGGATCTAAACATAGTGTGGGGATTTGACCCCAAAAATCCAAGCTCCTCCACAATTTGTCTCAACACAGAAGAGAAGTTTTCAGACAGGCACAACTCAGTATGGGGGAATTATTTCAAAATTTATTACTAACACAATAAATACTATAGAAACTAAAAAGCAAATAAATACACAGTATTAATACAATTTCTACCATCCCTGGACCCTCCCACATCAGTTCAGGAGAAGTTTTCAGGGCGATAGTTAAAGTCTCTCTCTTATTGGGGTATCAGGGAAGGGGCCTTTGAACCCCCACCAGTCCCTCAGCTTCTGCTGAGGTCTCCTCCTGGGCTACAAGGGAACACTTGCTTCACCAGGTCTTCATCACGAAGTCCAGGGAGTCAGCCTTTGTGTTCTTTCTCCCCGGTTTGTGAAGGTTCCTCCCAGAGAGTAAGATGTTCACTCTTTCCTCTCCAGGTTGCAGGTTTCTGAGTCTTGCTCAGTCTTTTTACCCCAAATAGTTTTCACCAAAAGTCCTCACCCAGAAAAAGACTGCTTGATTTGGCTTCTCTCTGTTGCAGCTGCTGCAGCTTCTCAGCTTCCACATGTCATGGGGAGGCATTCCTCCCCCCCGCATTCTTCTTTCAGTTTTCAGCTGACCTCGCCCAAACCTCGCGTAGGGCCTCCTCCGAGCCCCTCAGCCCGTCTCCCGTTTTGCTTCAGTCTCAGCTCAGGGTCAGTACCTCTCCCCCGCCATTATGCGGGGGAGAGGGTAGCAGCAAGACTGCTTCAGTCTCTCTCCTCTGCCCGGAGTTCTTCCAGCTCTGCACTATCACAGCTGCTTCTCCAGGCTCTGGACCACCCCTCGGTTCATTTCTGGTTCAGCTCCAATACCTCGCCTGCCTGCCGGGGCTGGCTAGCTCCAACTCTCTGACTGGCCTCTCAAGTCCATGCCACCACCTCTCCTGGACGGGGGGGGAAAAAGCCCCCTACCCTTTTGGCCACGGGCACCCAGTCCGGTTATAATACTGTCCCAAGCTCCCCGGCAGCCTGGCCGGTGGGGAAGAGGGCCTGGTCCCTCCGCAAGGGGCCTGCAGGCCTCCCTCCTCTCGCCTCATGGCTCCAAATCTCTCTCTCACACACTGCCAACAACTTCCTTCCGGCTGTTGTAATATCCTAATTTCACAGGGGCGAAAACCAGCTCTGATTGGTCCTTCATCAGAAACACACCTGGGACCAACCAATTCCAGCTCCCCCGGGGGCGGGGTGACGGCTCAAACCAAGACACATAGGTCTGGGCTGAGAGGGTATCAAAGGCTGTTCCTATGGAAGGGTTTGCCACACTGACATGTCCAGGTTCCTTCTAATTAGGAATTGGTTGACATTGTTTGTAAGACAAAAAATAGATATTCTGACCATATTTAATCTGATTTGCTTCGTTTCCTTTCATTGATTAAAATCTAGCCTCTCCTGTTCATTTGGTTTGGGGTATTCAGATTCACTTCCACTCTAATGCATTGCACTTCCTGACTGTGCATGGACAGTGGAGGGAATGGCTATCTTCCAGGAGAGTGTTTTATCAGAGGAGGGAGAGACCTTTGTGGTTAATAGTATGTCAGAGCTATGTTAGAAGTGCTGCGTTAGTGTGCAGCAGTGTACATGGATAGTAAATGTGTATTTTCTTCCATTCTGAAAATTAACTGGAATATAGTCTTAGCATTGTATGTTAATAATCTGAGCCTTGCTGTTGTTGTTGTGGAGTTGTTGTTGGTTTTTGCTTTTTCTTTTTCTCCTGAGAAACTGAACATCTAACATAGCCAATGTCTTCTCTGGTCTGTTGCCTCCTTTTTATAACACCTGGGAGTAAAATCCCTTGGCATTCTGGTAAAGGCTAAGATACTGAGCAAATGTGGAATATCGTGATTCAGATTCACTCTTCTGTGTTATGCAAAGGAGTCTTGAAGCCTTAGGCTTCAATGGCATATAATAAGTGAGAAAATAATAGCACATGGTTCTCCTAATTATATATATTATTATATATAATAGCACATATAATTATATTTATATAAAATATAATTATATATTTTATGTATGCATAAAAAATATAAATTTTAATTTAGTATACATAGAATATAATATTGTAAGTAATGATATATATATGATATACATATATGATTTATAATGAAATGAAATATGGTGGTGCAAGGCTTGATATGCAAGCAGGTAACCCCAGGCACCGGGTTGTGGCTAAAGTTTTAAAGAAAATTTATTTTAACAGTCAAGAATGTTGCAGTAGGTATCTGAACGATACACGTGCTTTATGGCCTGCCTGGCCCCCCAGGTGGGAGCCTCCAGGCACCTCTGTGAGAATTTTATGATTTGTAGCAAGGGAGTTCCCTCTCAGTAGACAGGTAAAGAGAACATACACAGCATCCTGCACAGGAACAAATTCCTTACTGCATTAAAGCTTTTCCCTGGCAGCAAAAGTTTCCTTGAACGAGTGATAAACTCTGTCTCCTCTCTATTTCTTCCAAAGATCTTCTGCTTATAGAGGTCAGTAGTTAATCCTTCTCCTACACTTCTGACTTCAGAAATTTACAACTTCTGCAAAGGAAAGTGTGTTGATTACATTTTAAATATTAATATTTTTGCTTCCTCTGTCAACTTTTAAAAGCATCAGTGTATTTAATGCAGCTGAAAATATAATGTGTGGGGTATATTAGGAGTTTTATTTTTCTAGCTCTCTGCATTTTTACATGAAATACAGTATTTCAAACCAATTTTATGAATTGGTTAGTTTGAAAGACTGAATAATTTGGGGAAGAAAAAGAGACCCCAGTTCTTAATTCTGCCCCTGTGTCAAGCTGCTCCTTGGTCTGAATGAGCTCAGCATCCCATCTCCCTCTGTGCCTAGAGGTGCCAATTTCTGACACAAGCCAGAAAATTTGCTTTGCTGACTCAGCTGGAGACTTATAGTAATAATCTACCCAGGAAAATGATGGATCACCCAACATGGGAAACTTTTAAGATTTAGCTGGACAATTTGCTGGGCCATCTTGTCAAGACTGTTTTTGCTGAGAAAGGTCCAACCTGGTATTTGTTGATTATTCGCGCTGTCTTGGAGAAACTGTTATCTCCACTCCAGTTTGGTTACTGGGTTTGAAAAAATCATCTTAAAATACTGTGACCATACATAGCTCTTTGGAGGTAAGTGTGAGCATCCCAAAGGCTTATCAGTACCATCCAATTACCACTGCTTCGGATCTTTGTGTCATAAATGCGTGCTTGAATTGTTCTATTTTCAACTAGGTCTCTCATATTTAAAAAAAAAAGGAAAACAAAAAAAAATTATTCAGCAATAGAAAGTATTAATAGCATTTGTCATCTCTTGCTCCAAAGGAGGCCTTTTGGCTCATGTATCTGTGCCTCCCCCATTTTTCTGTAATCTATTTTAATAATTGTTCCGTCTTTTGTTTTGTTCACAGCCTACATGCTGACGCACTACCAGTTTTGTTTCCAAAAGAGGAGTTCACAGAATTACACAGTGTCTGATCCAACTAGCCGTTCTGATGATCCTCACTGGACCATGTAGGTAAAATTCAAAAAACCCTTTACACTATATCTTTGAGAGTATTCAACATGTCGGGAAACAGCTGATTTTTGGCAACAGTGCTCACTTTGTAGAATCAGAGTCTTTTGGAATTTATAGACTATGGTATAACTTATTAAGTCCCTGCAACTTGTGATGTGTTTTATTGTCAATAGATGCTCAAAAGTAGACTGTCATATGTCACAATGTGTTTGGTTTTCTTGCTACATCTTTTTTAAGTAGTTGTGGGTGCTGGCAACACTGTGGTGCCTATCATTCCTGCAGTCATATCTGAGCTAACTTTAGTAGCAGCTGCAGCGGTGAAAATTTCAGCTTAGGCACAAATCCCAGCAGAGAAATGGATAAATTCCTAAGCAACTGTTAAAGCTTGAGTTTCTTGTTATTACAGCCACACGGGTAGCAGAATAAGAGCTAGCCAAATAAGAGCTAGCCTGAACAGGTTTACATGCATGAATCTCTATGTTTGCCTTAAGAAGAGCAGAGGAGTACCATGGTACTGGTAGTCAGAGCGATGCCTTTAGGTTATCTCTGTTGATTGTATTGAGCTTCTGCACAAACCTTCAAGTTTTCCATGAGTTTCAAACAAAATAAAAAATGTAGCCAATATTTCACCTTCAGGATTTCCCTGCAGAATAATTCAGTCTTGCTATAGAAGAGGTGGGAATCCAACAATTAAAATTCAATCTTTTGAAAAGTGTGTTTTTCCTTTTTGTTTTGATATTCTAGCTGCATTTACTTTCAACAAGTCTCCTCCCTCTGAGCTAGAAGACCTAGGCAAAGAACTAAATTGTTCTGATTAAATTGCCAGCATTCGTTATTTCTTGACTGCTTTCTCCCTTGTATGCTGTGCTGTTTTATGTCTCAATTGCAGCAGCATTTAAAATAATTTACATGAATTGGTAAGCTGCAGCATTTGTGTCTATATTACAGATGGTGTTTCTTTTACATTCCTTACACATTCAAAGTTCCGCCTTGGTTTTAATTTCTAATTTTGTGGAAATGAACTGTAAATTTGGATTTGTAACAGTAGTTTAGACGGCCTGTCTTTACACATGCATGCACACTCTTCTTACACAGAAAACAGCTCTCCTTGTATACTTGTTTTAGGGACCTTAACACTGACAGTTTATTGTGATTGTTTCTGGAGTTTCTTGAGATTTCAGTCACTCAGTTGTGTCTGGAGAAAGCTTCTAACCAAGTCATCTCAGGAAAGCATTTTAAGAGCATATACTGGCTGAATCGTATAGCTTCAATTTAAGAAGTGTCTCAGATGAATCCTGAAACAATGCTTACTTCTGTTTTTGTATCTCAAAATTATAACATGGTATATTTGCACACTGTTACTCTGTTGGCCATATTCAGTTACATTTGATTTTGCCTTTCATATTGTGTTGACCATATTCCAGCTTTAATTAGATGGTTTTTAAAGTATTTTGTGTAAGGTGAAAGGTTGTGGATTTGGGCCATTTTTTTTTCTTTAGATGGCAGCATTTCTATGAATAAAATACTAAACACACATAATTTTTCTGGTTTGGTAGTTAAAATTAAATTTAAATTGTCATAATTCATAAGTGGGTTGCTATTGGAGAAGAGATTCATATTCTCTACTGTAAGTATCCAAAATCTTTCCCAATTGTAACTGATGGGGAGGAAAGCAGTCCCAAAAGACATTTATTATGCTGGAGAGGGTATCACGTCTAAGGAGAATGCCTTAGTAGATATTAGCGGCACAACTATTCTTCTTCAGGAAATATCAGAGTACCTCAAAGGAACTGGAATTGAACTGTATTCAGTTTTAGTCTGAAAGGAAAGTAACAAAGAAAATACCTCAATTCATATAATTAACTTCTGCAAATTTTGTTACAGTCCACATCTGTCTTCCTGTATAAAAACTCATTATTTGTCACTTAGACAGTGATGTGACAGTGAGGAAACTATGAGCAAAAAATAAAGAGTTAGAGCACCAATTCATATAATCCATTTTCAGAAAAGCCATGGATTAATATCTGTTGTTTGGATTTTTTTCCTAATAATAAATTAATGTCATCAAAGCCATTCATGCAAACAAATAAAATGGTTTGCTTTAGATTTACACCACACTGTCATGCTACCTCTTAAGGGATTATAGCTATAAAGAAATAATAGAATAATTTTCTTTATTACCCACAAATGTGCAGTGCGTTAAACAGAATTTGTCGGTTCATCTGAATATGTTACATTAATTGAGAAAAACAGCATTGTCTTGCTTAGCAAAGGTACATTAGATAGACTGAGTTGTCAGAGTCTTAAAGTCTTGCCTCAAATACAAGGATAATGGTCACTATGACATACTTTTTTCATTTAATGCAAGTAATGTTTGTGCTTGAGGCCCATCTTTGCGAACGAAGATTTGGGGAAAGGTCTTTTACCTTTCCAGCCTGCGCAATGGATTTTTTAGGTGAGACACAGCCTGCGCTGAACTGAGCCCACCCTTTAATCCTAAGGTTCATCTGCCGGGGCCAAGCAAGCTTGGACAATGGCAGTGAGGTCCTCAGGACGTAGGTTTGTTTAGAGTTACCTTCTCATAGATGGATGGCCTCACAGGGCTAACGGGCTACCATCTGCCCGGGGGACTGGCTGGATTCGAACCTGGGTCGCAGAGGTGAGAGTCCTGCACGCTAACCACTAGGCCACCAGGGGTCCCCTTGTGCTTGAGTAGCTTTTAACAAAGTATAGATGTTTGCAAAGGTGATGGTACAGCTTGGCTCTGTAGTATATTCATAAGATTATTTAAAAAAAAAAAAAAAAAAAACAAGCCCAATGTGTTAGAATTAATTAATATTTGTTTCATGTAGTCATAAATTTGATTATAGATTTGGGGAAAGGTCTTTTACCTTTCCAGCCTGCGCAATGGATTTTTTTAGGTGAGACACAGCCTGCGCTGAACTGAGCCCACCCTTTAATCCTAAGGTTCATCTGCCGGGGCCAAGCAAGCTTGGACAATGGCAGTGAGGTCCTCAGGACATAGGTTTGTTTAGAGTGACCTTCTCATAGATGGATGGCCTCACAGGGCTAACGGGCTCCATCTGCCCGGGGAACTGGCTGGATTCGAACCTGGGTCGCAGAGGTGAGAGTCCTGCATGCTAACCACTAGGCCACCAGGGGTCCCCAAATTTGATTATAAATATTTTAATGGATTTAAATATCTACCTGAAACTTTCTGATATTGATAAAATCTACCAACTCCATCAGAAATTTAACTCCAGAGCATGATCTTTGTTTTATAGTTACACAGAAATATTATCCCTTGAAAACAGATTCAAGCTCTTAATCTAAAGCTAGCGAGAACTAGTATTTTAATTTATTTATCTATTTATTTATTTATAGTCTGTGGTAGTAGGTTAGAGCAGAAGAGTAGCTTTGATAAAAGAAAGAAACAATTCAAAGCACTTGTTATCTGTCTCACAGCTGTCATGAGTTCATGCTGTAAGCAGTTGCACAGTCAGCTAAATCTTACGCTGCTTACTTGCCTGGTCCCTTTGAAGTGACTTGGAGTGACGTTATTTGAGGAGAAGCATCACAGCTTAGACTATTGTGTATCTGTGGCTGGAGCGTTGAACTCATGGTTCATCCAGGAGGATTAGGTACTATTATGCTTTAAAAAGATGATTAATGGCCAAAATTCATTTTCTAGAGGCAGTTTCCTCTTCGTGTCTAGTTATTTAACCAACTCTATGCGGTAGCTATTAAAGGTGAGGAGAGCATTCCATTTATTCGTTCACAGTTGTAGCAATTTTGATTTCTTGGAGGAGAAAAGTGACACAAACTAGGCATTTGTAATTTGCATCATGAAAGAAAGTGTACTTTTTATACTAGAATTAAATTTTTAAGGATTTATTATTTAAATGAAAGATGGAAATATTTATGTATTTAAATTTGAGTATACAAAATATAATTACTCCCAGCTGAAACTTCCTCTAGGGTATAGCGTGAACAATTATTCTTTCATTATGTGCATTAAAAACTCAAGTGAAGTGATTATGGCCGAGTTCCATTCCCTCTGAAAAAACATAACTTTTATCAACAAAGATCTTTCAATAACTTCTTTTGGAGGAATGACCATTAGTTTGCAGAACAACAAATTTCTATTTCCTCTGGCATTTTAAAAAATCTTGGGTTTTCTTGTCACGCACTTCACCAGACAGATCATGTTTAACTTGTGAGGACTGACTAGTTTGCAGCTGTAGGTGGTATGTGAGATACAGACTTCAGGAAGAGCATGATTTCCATAACCACTTCAAAGGAAATACATTATAAACAAAGTACATTTCTCTGGGGGCTTGCAAAACCATTCTGTTTATAATTTAAATTACATTAAGCTAAATAAAATAGTACAACAAAACCCTCAAGAGAAAAATACTTCATTTAAGTTTGAACATTACATTACTTCCATTATTTGGAAGTATTTTACTCTCTCTGTAATAGTTTATTTTTCATTGAATATATATAATTAAAAGTATTGTCATTACAACAGCATTTCTTTCCCCTTTTGTGTTCCAAGCCCTTCTGTTCAGTAGATCACTATAGTTTTATTTGCCTGCATTCCTTCATTTCTCACGGCTTTCTTACGGGTGACTTACCCGTGCCAGACGATTACCATTGTTGTGTCATGCATGTTCAAATTTATCAAACTCATACTAGAACTGAGTCTCTCAACCAGCCTGAAGTTTTTTGGCAAAATAAAGTGGCAAAAAAGTGGAGAGAGTGAAGCTTTCTTCTGTTGGAATATTTTTTAAAGTCTGCTCATCCAAACTATGCTGCTTGCTTCTTCCAAAGTGCTTGCAGGACTAACTTGATCATAGACTTGCAACACAAGCAACAGAATCCATTAGCCTCCCTATTCTATAAAGGCAACTTGGAGGCAGAGGGGGAACCTGATAGGATATGACTATAATATGTCTTCCAGGAGAGGATGACTAAGAAAGTCTTGTAAAACCTCAGTGAACTATCTAATTGTAAGAGTGTTTTATTTCACCTTCCCATTTCACCCTGTGACAAGAGACCCTACAAGCTGAACCAAATCAGGCTATCATTCCTAGCAGCGTTGAGGGCAGCCAATCTGCAGTGCCAAGCTCCTCTAATATTGACAGCTTTGCAATATGGGTTTCTGTAGAAATAGTCTAAGCACATATAAACTTACAGAAGCTGAAACAGGTTGTATAATAAAAGCAGTCCAGTCCCCTATGCAATACTTATTCCCACTTTAGTGTCAACTTTAAACTGACCGCTAACTTCAAATTAATCTCCATTTAAGGTCTAAAGCATGCTTTTTGTTTCATATGAATGAATTTCAAGTGATTAAAAATATTTTTATGTGGAAAAATAAATCTTTGCAGCTAAATATTAACAGTATTGAAATATTAAAAAAAATCGTGCACACATTTTTCCTTAATTTATAAAATTAAAGATTTTTTTTTAAAGAGCACTTTTAAAAAGCAATAGTAATTAAATCTAATGCTGGATTGAATAAAAACTTTGATGATCTGAGAGTTTCATGTTAGGCTGAGTAATCCTTGAGGAAAAGAGGTACTACAAAATATGAAAGCTTAGACATATTTTCTATTAACTCAGAACCTAAAAGTTTTATGAAAAAGGTAAGAAGACAGTCACAAAAGTCTAAAGAAATAACTTCTACAGAATATTTTCTGAAATTTTTCATTATTGTTTAAATAAGTTTACAAATTCATAATATATCCTAAAGAAATATTTTTTTTCCTTTCTGCTTTATAAGACTTTTTTCCCTCCAGTACTATTTGTTTGTGTTTTAAAACTAGTTTTTGTTCCTATTCTAAATGGTTGGCAGGTGATTAAATAATAGAGGTAATGAACTCTGTAATGAAATACTGAATTTACTATACTGTGGCAAATAGGAATAGTCCTTAGTTTTTCTGTATTGTTTTTAACTTTCTGGTGGATGAAAAGCTGAACATAAGCCAGCAATGTGCACTTGCAGCCCAGAAGACCAATTGTATCCTGGGCTGCATCAAAAGCAGCATGGCCAGCAGGTCAAGGGAAGTGATTTTACCTCTCCACTTTTGTGAGACCCCACCTGGAGTGCTGCATCCAGCTCTGGGGACCTCAGTACAGGGAAGACACGAACCTGAAAAGAGTCAGAGAGCTGTAGCACCACTGCTATGGGGAAAGGCTGAGAGACTTGGGGTTGCTCAGCCTGAAGAAGAGAAGACTCCAGGGAGACATTGCAGCCTTTTAGCACTTAAAGGGGACCTACAAGAAAGGTGGGGACAGACTTTTTAGCAGGGCCTTGCAGTAGGACAGGGGATAATGGTTTTAAACTGAAAGAGAGTAGATTCAAACTAGATATAAGGAATAATATTTTTACAATGAAACAGTGGAACATGTTCCCTAGAGAAGAGGTGGATGCCCCATCCCTGGGACTCTGAGCAACCTGATCTTTTGAAAGATGTCCCTGCTGATTTCAGGGAATGTTGGACTAGATTATTTTGCAGCACCTCAAACTGTTCTATGATTCTGTGAAATTTATTCTAAAATAATTTTCATTAGGCAGTTAAATTACACCATGATTATTTTTTTCCCATTCTTGTCTCCTATGTCTTTCCACCAACGTTGAAGTTAATAGATAATAATGTTATGATTTTAATAAATGTATATGCATATATGGCTACATATTAAGAATAGGTCTCTGGCTAGGATGGATTGTGGTAGGCTGAATAAAAAGGTAGTTCTTCATTAAAAATCTGAAACTGTTGTTTAGTGAAAGTTCACCTTTCTGTAGGTAAATGTATGTTTGTATCTCCAATAAACTCAATATGCTGAGATGGTTCAGGTCATACTCTTAGGGCTGATTGCCTGATCATAACAAAGAAGGAAAAGTCCATGGAGAAATTCAGGTTGGTGGCAAAAACGGGAGACATGGGGTAGGAGGGTAGCAGTCCTTTCATCCCCTTCCCCAGCTCTCATTACAGATGTGTCCACCTTGCATTGCCTGCTCCTCTCCGGATCCACAGTGCATTAGGTGACAGTCAAGTTCTCCTTGTAAACCTTCATGTGCAAGGACTTAGGGAGTAACTTCTAGTCATCATCATAGTAATACAATGTTAGGATTTTGCTGAAATGTCTGTATGTTGTTGTCATAGAGGTGCATAGATAAAACTGTGAAGTAGCTGGAGTTCCTTTAATGAGAAACTACAAGGCTTTGAAACAAGACTTTGTTTGGAATTTGCAAATTTTTCCATTTGACTAGTTGTGCATTTAATCTGTCTTCATATGCACACAGCTGCCACCCGGACATGCTCTGAATGACAGTAAGGCAGTAGATTGACAAGTTTTATTCAGAATACAAGTCATAGGAGAACATAGTTCAAAGTTCACTGAATCTGTTGTTTCACTGCAATTAAAGTAAAATCAACTTTCAAATCGATAGTTAATGTATGAAGGAAAATACTTTAATTCCAGAATGTCCAGAAGTTTCATTACAAAATATTTTCAACCTTCTGTTCGTATAATAACACCTCACCTGGTCTGTTTTTCTATTTACATTGCTCTGAACAACAATCTCATCTTATATTTGCACCTTTCATATAGTCGCTCATGATGTTATAGCACCATCTTGAAATATCCCCTCAAATCATACTTTTTTTTTTTAATCATTGTTTTGAATACTGTGGTGAGCAATCAAAAATGAAAGATTACAGTATTAAAGTCAGATGTGCTTCAGGATATGTTAAGTTGCTTAAATGCTTAATAATGTAATGTAAAACATAAAACATTTATATAGATGTTAGCCTTTTTTTTTTTATCCTGTCAGTTTTCTGGGTAATGTATTGTGTCTGATGTGTTGGTGGTTGCTATCAAAATACAAATAATAGCAGATATCATATTGGAAGTATCAGTCCAGCTGCAGTTAGTAATCAATGTTGCTTTGAAGCAGAGAATGTAAGAGGAAAGGAAATTGTCCAGACAAAGAAGCTGCATTTGTACTGTTGCCCTGGGATTTTTTCAAGCTTTTTTCCATTGTAGACTTCACAAGAATAAGGGGTTATAAAACTAAACTTTATACTCCGTTCTTGGGCACAGTGCATCACTCGTGCATGAAAGCTAGAGAGGTTCACAGTCAGCTCTAGCAAGATGGTCACTGCTCATCTGCCTGGTGCTGGGGTGAATTACAAAGCTTATACTCTCATGCCGGTGCGTATCTTCTGAAAAATGCCTGAATATTTTTGGGATGCTCTTGCAGAAATGATCATGCTCTAAGGTATAGTGACTCTCAACATTAGCCACTGTATTTATCTAAATCTAGCAGTTTTTGCATATAAAAAGAAAAAAAAGAAAGATTTCTCAGTGTTCAAAATGTTTTAAAATCTCAAATTTGTTTGTGAGGTTTTGGAATAGGTGACTGACTGGAGCTCATTGTTTCAGAACAAATTAAGCAGGTGCTAACTTAGGCTTGCAGCATGCACTGATACACTAGGCATGAGAGAAGAGTTGGACTCACGTTCACTGCAACCTGTAACTACTTTGTTGGAGAGCTCGTAAAACTTACCCTAGTGATTATTAGAAAAGAAGAAATTGGTAGTGTCCTCTACAGTTTTTGTTGTAGAAAATGTTCTATCTCCTATATTAATTTCTATTAACAGGTTGACTATGTTGACAGACTGCCACTAAGGAACAGAGCTTAGGGATAATTTTGTCCTAGGTGGAAAAGAATTGACTACTGTGATTCTTCAATTTCAATATTTTTAAAAATTAATCAATTAAATGATTAATTTAATTACATAAAATAATTGTTTTTGTTGCTTTGATGATTATCTTAAAGTGAAATGAAAAGTATGGTCAACAACAGCACAGCAAATTTGCAGTGTCACACTGTGGCTGAGGAGATGCCCAAGACAAGGTATTGCAGCACTTGGGAAAGATCAATCGAGATGTTGTACAACAGAGAGCAGAGTTTTGTCTGGCAGGGTAAGAAGGACTCGGACTCAGATGCCTTCTGCTTCTATTTATAAATGGCAGTCAACCAAAGCATTTTCAAAATTTATTTCAGTTTGTCTTTTTTCTCACTTTTTAGCATTTGTCTCAGATTTTTTTCTACTGCTTTGTGACTTCTGTGGGGTCTGATGGCCGGGGTCCCAAAGCCTTGTGTGTAATCATTGACCGTTCCCTATGGAATTGCTGGGTGACAGAACTGCAGGCAAAACAGCTTTCAAGAGAGAAATTCTCAGCCTGATTTCTGATTTTCAGGTGAGCTTTAGGCACCACTCCTGTACCACTTCATCTAAAGTTATTGGAGCCCTAGTGTGACTATGCAAAGGGATTTGAACATCTGGAGGCTCAAATGGGCTGAAAAACCTGTACTGGGCTGCTCATTGTCTGGCATTTACCAGCTTGACTGACTTGTAAAACAAAACTTGTGAAGCAACTTTTTGACATAAAATTTGTCAGTGACATCTGTAATAAATGAATATAATGTCTATCTTCAAAAGTAGTGGGCCAGATCTTCAGGCTGTGTTGCTCTGAATAATTTTAAAACTGTATCTTCTTCCCTTCTGAAGCATTAGCAGACATTGAATTGCTAATAAGAACTTGGTGTACTTAATGGTCCCTGAGGAAAGAAACACCAGGTGTTTCATGTCGGTCTTTTTTTTTTTCATGTGTGGAACACCAAGCTGTAGTTTGGCTGTGTTATACTATATTGTTTTATTTCTCTCTCCATGGGAAATAAGTTGCATTGTATACCAAAGTATTCCTTAGTGCTTCCTAGGGAGAGGATATGGACTCTTAAGTTTCTGGTCTTTTGTTTGTGCAAGCCAGTGCCTCTTTGATGGACTGCATTTCTACTTTCCTGACATGAATCCATTCCTAGGATTCCTTTTCCTCTAAATAGTACCCAAGATTTTCCAATTATTATTGTACATTATCTTCATGCATCTTTCTTTTTGGGACTGTTTGGCTTATATGCCTAAAACCCAGTTAGGATTAGGAAAGGTTTAAAGTACTGGCAAATTCATCTTCTTATTACTCTGTTTATTTAACTGGGAAAAACTCAGAAACCTAAGGACTACCAACCCATAGATCCCTTTTTCTCTGTAACCAACGTGTTGGTTCTAATTGGCATTTTTTTGATTATTTGTAATTGCTGGAGAAGCCTTTGAAACTGTACCAAGTATCTACCAAAATATACAGGATTGTGTAATGCATTAGATGTCATTAAATAATTAAGTTAGATCCCTAGTGCACACATGTACAATCATTACTACTTGTAATATGTATTAACAGTTTTAGCTCTAAAAATTTAAGCTTAAGCTCTGTAGTAGGCACTGTCATTAATTTGTTCATAATTTCTCAGTACGCATAGGGATTTGTTGGAGAGAGTCAATAGTTAGTGGGGTATTTGCTGAGGTTTCTTCCTCTTTTTAAAGATAGTTTTGAATTTTATTTCAATTATTTCAGTGAGTCTGGTTAGCTTTTTGAAATTCAAAGAAATTAAAAGTGTACATCTTGAACAGGGAATAAATGCCTGTATTCTTTTGGGCCCTGATTCTGCTAATGCTGCCTGTGGAATAGAACAATGCTATAGGAGAGTGTCTGTTATATTAAAATAAAGAATCGAGGAAATAAAGCTTCAGACTTTCAAGACTAGAAGGTCTTAGCTGTCTATAAAAAGAGGAATATATTTAGAAAAATGATTTCAAGTTGCTAGGACTTATTTCTAAGGGGAAAAGAAAAGAGAAAAAAGATGTTGTATTTAACAACAGTTAGAGGAACTAGGACTTCATCTCTTAAAAGTCCTGTGGAGGACCCCTATATGCTAAGCTACGCAGAATTTAATCTACCTCCAAAAGATGAAAGGATGAGGTGAGCCAGCCGGAATTTAAGCCTCTGCTTCCAGGGAATCTGGGGGTTTTCGCCTTAGTGATTAGATCTCAAAGGTACTTTCTCTGGCTATAAATCCCTCCTAATTGATAAAAAGAATTGTATACAAACTGAGTGTATCTCCATGAGGTAGTAAGGCGCTTCCATTATTTCAGTGCAGCAACCAAGAGGATTGAAAGTCAGGTATTTGAGAAAACCATAGATTATTCTTGGTTGGTTTCTTCTTGCTCAGCCCTTTTTCATTTAGGATACTTGTTGCATAAATAAATAACACATCTTTGATTTTCCAGTTCAGTTTCTGGTATAAAGATTCCAAAATGTAGTAATTTATATTTCTTATACATCAGATGTAGAAAATTCCCTGAAGATTAGGCAAAAGGGATTCCTTTCTTTACCTATCTATTTTTGTATACATGCATTTGTTTATTTTTTACATTTACCCTCATGGCTAAAAGTTTAAAACCAATGGAATTCTGTTCTTCCACTTGTGTGAAGCTTGAATAAGCATATGGCAATGGAAATACAGAAAAGCAGGTGATTGCTCTTGATCTGCTAATTAACTCAATAGTTTAAAAAGGCTGATCTTGGTGTTCAGAATTTTAAATATAAAAGCAGTATAGGATTTTTTCCAAATGTATTAGTATCATATAGACCTATAATGAATGAAAACATCTTTTTTTCTTGAAATTTATGATTCAGCATAATAGCACATTTTCATTTTAGGAAAGTCTATACATTATCATCAAAATCTGACTTTCAACGTAGATATATCAAATGTTTTTTCATCAATTTTTTTTGTTTGTTTTAAAAATCTTATTATTTTTTTCATTCTAAAAGTATCTAAAGGAGCTTAAACTTTCAAGGAAAAGTTTTAGACTATTTTTTTAGAATACCATAATACCCAGAATACCATACTCAGTTGTAAGTGAGGATTGGGTCAGAGAGGAGAAGCACATGATTTTGAGCTTTGTGCCAGTGGGAGGGGATATGAACCCAGGATTTTTCTGCCCCATTTACAGAGAGCTGAGAAGCAGCAGCGACAGTATTGCACTGGGAAAAGCTGTGCATTATTTCATTTCTAACTTCTGTGCAGAAGTATGAAAAGCGGGGTGGTTGGGATAGTCCAGCATATCTATTTTTCATCAGAAGAAAACAAGCACAATCCATGGTTTTATATGTGCAAACACATCTCTTGAAAAAATATCTCCCTCTGCCTGACAGTGACCAAATGAGCCTATACGTTTGTCTCACAAATGTAATAAACCAAGGAAACAGAACTTTTATATGATACTATTAATCTCAGAATAGCACAGGATACTTTTATCTGTGACTTCTGATAATGATTAGATAGGAAGCATGGATAAACTGTGGGAGATTGCCAGCTCAGACAGGATCTTGCTAGGCAAGGACTTGACAGCACAGTTGTCTGAGGGCAAGCACAGCACTCTCTTATTCACAGGTATGGATGCCTGTATCTAGGTATCTGTTGCTATGCTTAGCCCTCCACAGAGGGCTATAACAAGTGGGCTGGAGTGGATATGGTCCAAGCTTCAATATGATTTTAGAGGAGGTTAACTAATTACCATAGATAATTGCAAGGAAAAAATTCTACAAATCCAACATGATGGATGCATGATCTGTTCAAAGCATGACTTAGAGCAGACTGCATTTAGAGCAAGCTGGCAGGTCGTACAAGGGATAAGGTTGCTGTAGCACAAAAATTGCACAGAAGTACAGCTGTCTAATGTCACTATGATTTCATTATTCCATTTTAATAGTTGAAAAGTGAATTTTGTGTAATGTTCTTCAAAGGCCACTAGCAAAAATCTGTAGTAACAATGCTGTGCTCAGGGTCCTTCCCTGAGCAGTCAGGATTGGTTGTTATAAATGTATGATTTTTTTTTATTAAAAAAAAAAACTATTTCCTATTACAAAGTCCGAAACAGGAAAACAGTAGCACATAACTTGAACCTCTTAGTCAGGGGTTGTTTAGAGATTTTTCTATATTTAGATCATAATACACAGTCCCGTCTAGTAAGCAATGTGGTTTCGAAACACAAATCACTTTGTGTTTTATACTGGACATATTGATTGCTTTAT
Source organism: Neopelma chrysocephalum (assembly GCF_003984885.1). Classification (NCBI taxonomy): domain Eukaryota; kingdom Metazoa; phylum Chordata; class Aves; order Passeriformes; family Pipridae; genus Neopelma; species Neopelma chrysocephalum. The sequence goes on along the minus strand of NW_020897691.1, from coordinate 2,840,769 downwards.
AGATGCTGTTCTCCATCATTTTTAATGCTGTCCTTCTCATAGCAATACTTGTATTATCTTTTGGATGTAATTTGGTTGGATATTACATATGCAAATAAACACATGCAGTATTGTGTTCCATTGCAGAAGGTGTTAGCTGAAACATTCATGCTACTAAGGAAGGATAAAAAGTGTTGAGGCAAGATTGTGCTTGTTCTTTGTTTCTGTGGGAATTCATTCCTCCTGTTCTGGCTAATTTTTAGGAAAACTTTCTCTACTTCCCATGTAATCAGTATCTCCATGGAAATTTCTGTTATGGCAAAGCAGTGAAGTTATATGTTTGTAAAAAGGCCAAGTTCCTAAAGGACAACTTGAAATATTACTCCCAGATGGATCAACCTGAACAATGCATTGTGAAAATGTAACCATGTTTAGGGACCTGCCCACTAAGCAATACTGCCATTAGCGTTTGTGACATTTTTGTTGTGCAGATGAAAATATAATGCAGTATTCTGTTCACTATTGCATGCCGTGTAACACTGAAGTCCTATTTTTGTTTTGCATGACATTTCTCCAGTAAATTGCTTTCCTTCAAAAACAAAGCTTCTGCCACCCAGTCTGTCCCCTCCTAGTCAGTACCAAGAGGGACAAGTTTGTCACAGTGGAAGTGGTGGAAGAACTTCAGGAAAATGGTGAGCAAATAGATTAACAGTCTGAGCTCATTTGCTGCTCATAAGCATGCAGGAGGAACAAGCATAGTTTAAATCCTTGATTTAAAATCAAGGAATAAATTGCTTGATTTTCACACATGAGCAGGCATCAGAAACCTTCACCCTACTCAAGATTTCTGATATGTCTAGGAAAACTCTCTGATTTACTATGTCTACATCAGGCAAAGCATCGGCAACTGGTCAAGGAAGGGGATTGTCCCACTCTTCTCTGCACTGGGGCGGCCTCACCTTGAATATTGTGTGCAGTTTTGGGCACCACAATGTAAGAAAGATATTAAGTTGTTAGAAAGTGTCCAAAGGAGGGCAACAAAGATGGTGAAGGGCCCTGAGGGGAAGCCATATGAGGAGCAGCTGAGGTCACTTGGTCTGTTCAGCTTGGGGGAGAGGAGACTGAGGGGAGACCTCATTACAGTCACAACTTCCTTGTGAGGGCAAGAAGAGGGGCAGGCTCTGATCTCTTCTCTGTGGTGACCAGTGACAGGACCTGAGGAAATGGCCTGAAGTTGTGTCAGGGGAGGTTTAGGTTGGATATTAGAAAAATCTTCTTCATGCAGAGGGTGATTGGGCACTGGAACAGGCTCCCCTGGGAAGTGGTCAAAGCACCAAGCCTGACAGAGTTCAAGAAGCTTTTGGATGATGCTCTCAGGCACATGGTGTGACTCCTGGGGATGGTCCTGTGCAGGGCTAAGAGGACTCAGTGATCCTTGTGGGTCCCTTCCAACTCAGCATATTCTGTGATTTTGTGAAATGCTGTTGGCACTCACTCACAGCCACTAGGAACCTGTCTTCCACTAGATTTTAACCTTTAATGAGGTGGTGAGGAAACATAATATTTGTAAAAACAAAGAATTAAAAAAAGGGTATCCTACATGTGTGCCAGTTCTATTTTTTGCTGTTTCTGTTGGAGCAAGGTCACCAACTTTTAAATGAGAAAAATACTAATTCTAGCTTCACAACCCATGAAAATGAAATAGTATCTAAAAAGTGCCTCCATAAAAGCATCATCAGCATGATAGTATAGTTGTAGTAACTTCTGAAGCTGCACAACATATTTATTCAGTCCACAGGCCAAAACACTTAGTCCACTAACTCTGAGAATTCAGGTAATCAAAATAAGATCCTTCCATCTTCTATGCTTTCATCTTCTATTCTTTATCACCTGTAGTTGAGGTTCTTTGAACTTACCGTAAATCAATTTTTATTCATTGCCTACTTAAAAGGTCTTCAGTTATACCTGTGCTTTTCACAGCTGCTACCAAAGAAATCTTAATATAATGTGTTTCAGAGCTAGCAGAGGCTACATACCTTCAAATGCTAGGAATCTGTTATGAAAGATATAGTATTTTTTATTATATGAATTTTATGAATTCTTAGAAAACTTCAGAGAATGTTGAGTCATATGCTACTTCATTTGCATACACTATCCTAATTCTGTTCAAGAAATGTGTTCTTAGATCTGTATAATGATTTTAGCTGCATCTCATTTTATCTTTTGAAAGAATCACTAAAATCGCCAATCTGCTTTATCCCCAGTCTAAGGTAATTTCATAGACCCTTTGTGAGGGCTTAATATGAACCTGTATCCCCTAACTGCTCTGTTTCTGTGTGAGCCATTTTCAGACTTCTCACAGACCAAAGATATTGCACATATGTAAAGTGGCAAACCCTCCTAATGTGCAAGGTTGTAAGACCAACCCCTTCAGTTTCTCCAAAAGTTTCCAGATATGGGCAAGAGATAAAGTTTTAAAACTGTACCGTTATGCCCATTTAAAGAACAACTCTTTCTGTTACACTAGAGCAAAACACTGGCTGCATTTCAAAGTTGAAAACATATTTTAGCATTTCTTAACTTTTCTATTGCTGATCCTATTTTTTTCTTTCATCATTTTAATGTAGACATGCTAAATGGATTATCATGTGCTCAAATAAAAACCTTCTCAAAGGGGATCCTGTATCTGTATACTGTGAGTAATCTTGATATCCTGCTGCAGCCTATGTTTTCAGCCTTGCTTTCCATCTTTCCTGTTCTGTCAGCCATAGAGAAATATAGTTAACACAATCATTGCTGTCTTATTCACAAGTTAGGATCCTGCTTTGTTTTTTTAAGTCTTATGCACAGTAACTGTGCCTAACTTGAATTCTCTGTGTGAGAAGGGTAAACAAAAAAGAAAAAAAAGAAGTAAAAATAATAGATGGGATTCAGAAAAATTTGGAATTTATTTTTGGTTTGGTTTTTGGTTGGTTGGTTGATGTTTTGGGGGGTTTTTTTTACATATCTGTACTATTTTAAATATTGTTTTCCTAATGTTCTAATTCATGAGTCTGTGAAGAAGTTTGCCTCTGACTCTTTTTCTGTAATATTTTTTTTCTTTTTAATACGTATGAAGCTATTTGAAAACTGTCATCAAATTCGCTTTCTATGCATGCAGAGCTATTCCAGGAAGAAGAGGACAGTTCTCTCAAGTGCATATCTCCAGTTTAAAAACTAGTTACACCAGTGTTTAGATTAGCCCCTTACACATACTTTTCTTTCCAGAATAATTTCCTGCATGACTTTGCTCTGGTTTAGATAACAGTTAAATGATGTTTGTAGACCTTCTGATCCATGACTATGAGATTTTTTTTCTGAAGTAATACATTATGCCAGGATGGAATCAAAGTAGCTGAGCCAAGGACTGATCCAAAGACAGACTGACTTTGGAGGAGTACAGAAGAAAGTGGGGAACTGTCTTGATTTCCTCCTCTGTAGCATAAGCAGATGCTGAAAGCATCTATGATCTCATATTCTCTTAAGAGCATAACCTCTTCCAGATTTTGCAGAGATTAAGAAAACTCAATCATAAATTCTAGGTTTGATACAATCTTTACTTCAGACTCCATAATCCCCAGGTAGAATTTGTTTCCTTCTCAAATGTGGTTCCTGCTATTACTGCCCATCTGGTTTTTGTCTCCTCTCTGCTTGGTCTGCATGACCAGGATTGGCTTGGGTTCTCCTTGCTGTCACTGACCTTTTGACAGAGTAAAAAATATCCAACTTCATGCCTAGTAAGCTAAAACAGCACAGCATATTTTGTGTTCCTGACAAATAGTTTTGTCATGAGGGTGGCTCTTCAGTTTCCTGTAGCAAAGTTGTATTGCTCTTGAATTATTATTAATTATTTAGGAAGAAAATGGTTATTAATTTTGTGGGGGTTATTTTTTTTCCTTAAAATCCACAATAAAATAAGTAAAAGTTAGAATAATCTATAAAATTTCATAGAAGTAAACTCTGAATTTCTGTCTGTAAAGAAGGTGGCAAAACTGATGAAAGGCTGCTGTTATAATTTTACTGCAGTTCTGACTGCCTCTGAATAATTTTTTGACAGATCTTTCATGGGTTCATGGGAGAGTAATTCTGCCACCTGCAAATACATCTTAAGAGGGACATAAACTCTTGCAGCATTGCAAGGTCTGGAAGGAGAAGAGTAAGGCACAGCATCTACTGGTAGTGCGGAACTACAAAGTACCTAAAGCCAGTTTACATTTCCAAGGGCTTCTTTGGACCAGGGGCAGCTTACTGTTGCTTTTAGCCTTGTTTCCTAGTAGAGTTCATGCAATCAATAATTCCCTGTGGTGCTCTGTATGAAGCTCCTAGTAGGAATGAAAGGTTACGCAGGACAGCAATCATGAGAGCCTTGGTGGCAGCACTGGGAGCAAGCGGCAGCCTCAGAGATGCCATCCTCTCAGTAAATAGTAACTATTACTTTTTTATGATTACAATCATCTTTGTTCCTGCATAGATAAGGAAATCCTTAGATGTCATCTTTGTTTAGAGAATAATTAGTTCCATTTTGCCAAACTTCTTGATGACACCACTGATATTTAAGGTAAGGAGAACTAGAGCATTGATAAAAAAAATTATGTAGGATCATAGAATTTTTTAAGTTGGAAAAGACCTTTAAGATCATCAAGTCCAACCAGTAACCTAATACTGCCAAGTTCACCACATTGACCACATTATAAGCCAACACGTCAACCGCAAAAGGTATTTAAAAAAAAAAATCTGCAAATTAGGATCACATAAAATGAAACTGCCATGCAACACTAGCACTTCAGAGATAATTTGTCTTATGTATATTTCATCTCAAAGATAAATTTAGGGTTTTTAATTAGTAGTTTTTCCTTCTTAGCTTTCCATTAGCAAGGTGAAAAGAACATTGTGGCGTCATGAAAAGTCCTGTGAAATGTATATTGGTCTGTTTTCAAAATAGACTGTGGAGTTTTTGTCTACCAGACTCTGATAAACTGATGACTATAGCTACAGTGTAATCACTCGAGATAATGTACCTCGTATAAACATCCCACAGCTAGTTTAGGATTGCTGGATCTGGGACAATTAGAGAGTTCAGTTCAAGTTAGCAGCCTACATCCATATCTACCAAACTTCTCAGGCAGATTGTACAGTCAGTGTTAACTGACCTTGGGCTTCAAGTCTCTATGCCTGTGTGACTGTTAAAGCTTCTATAGTTTTAGTTGAACAGGGAACATGAAATGGACCATCAACAATGGTCTTTGCATTGATTTTATGGGGCATGTGCATTCACCACCTCGCCAATGGATTTTGGGGCCAAATGGAATCAGGCAGCTGTTGTTCTGCTTGGACATTAGAATTGAAAATGATAATAAAATACTTTTGCATATCTTCCTTAATCTTGAACTTTATAGCTATGCTTAAAGGTAGATGCAAGATGAATAAACATCACTTAAGAGTCTTTAGTGTGGTAATACACTGGATTCCTTTTAATTTAAAGCAGTGTGCTCTGCAAATAATACTGGTATTGGCAACTTTGGATTTTAAATTATGCCAATTACTCTGCAGTGCCTCAATCCATGAAAATATTTGCAGGCTTCTCTTAGGCTTTCTTTGGCACTGAATAGCCAAGATCAGGGTATGTATAGCCAAACCTGATGTTTATCTTTCATGTAATACGTCTACATTCTGAGCACCACCAGAATACGTTTTTAATTAGGGTCTTCAACCTCAAACTACAAAAGGTGAACCGTGTTGTCATCTCTGTACAGAAAGCCAGTCTGAGCTGTTCCAGCAGAAATTCCGGGCTGAATAGAAGATGGCTCTTCCGGAGTTTTCAAGCTTCAGAGGCTAGACTTTTCCAGCCAATCAGCTAAGCAGCAATGACAGAAACACTGCACCCACTGACACAATTCAGAATTGTGTTGCAACAGGAAGTTGCCCTGTGATCTTATGGACTTCAAGAGACATTTATTTTCCTGCTTTTTGGTCTGTATGCACATGCTGGTTGCTTTTCCATCTGGCTGATGAGTACAGTTTGGTACCTGGTTAGTGTGCACGAGTTGCAGCCTTCCATCATCACTACCCATGCTTAGTGCCCTTTGGAAGAAGCTCTGCCTTTGTGATAAATGTAGTGCTTTACAACAGCCATATGGGCAAATTCTCTGTGAGTTCCCCTCATAATCCTATGATATGATATAAGCAAAATTTAGTGATAAAATATGCGCTGAAGGATTCAGCATAAGGTGGAATTCCTGCATGGCCTTTTCAATTTAGAAGAGCATCTATATTTGATTTATTTGGTCTTTTATGTTTATTCTTTGAGGTTTTGGGGTCCTTTTAAGCATTCTCAAAGACATTTAACTCTACATTCACATTTTTCATATGTGTCTTCTGTCTTCTGCCTCAGTTGATACAACAGCTGTTGATACCATAAATTTCTTGCTTTACAAGTTCATTTTTGGAGGAACATATTTACCCCTTTTACTCTCATTAAATGGGAATAAAACATTTGTATATTTTTTCCTGGGTGCAAATAAAGGAAAACTGGTCTCAAAAGAAAACTGATACGTAAAACAATCTTCTGTCTACTGATCTTTCCTGCTCTCCCATCTCAAATTGCAGATTAAAAATTCAATAACCCAGATGTATTTATATAACATTACAACATTTTTAAACTTAAAAAAACAAAAATTAAACCATTGTTTTGCTGAACTTTGATGAAGGATAAGTTTGGCCTAAATATTGCCTTTGTGGCAGGTGTTTTTTTTTTTTTAGTTGTTTGATTTTGTTTGTTAGGACTGATATTATATAAACACATCTAAGTTATTGCATTATTTTATTTTTAACTAGAGAGCAGCAGGAATCAGGAGGAAGCAAACAACAACTCTGGAATGAGAAATACCACTGAGAGGATTCAAGTGTCAGTAGCAGGTGTCAGCAGGGCACTGGGCATGAGCACAACGTTCAAATCATACTCCTGCAGAATTGGGCTGGTACATCATGATTTTGCTGTATCCACTCTTGTGCAAGAATCTGGCATGTTTCTGACCCTTGGATATCTTCCAGAATAATCTGCTCTGGATTAAAAAAAAAGAATATAAAAAGGAAAGTAGACTTTGCAAAACTGTGTGATGTGCCTGCAGAATTCACCATCAGAAAGTGTTTCAAGATACAAAGTAAAATTAGATTTTCCCAGATTTTGCATGTTACAGTAGGTCTTCCTTGGTTCTAATAAGAACCACTTTTTCTAACTCAGTGCAGGGATTACAATTGGTATGAGCTCTTACTATCCTTGCTTTTGTTTATGGTTATTAATTTATATTATTACCAACTCTTTTTTGAGGGGGGGACATAAAAGAAAATGCAGAGGGCAGTGAATTAATATTACAATCAACAATCAAAAATTTTCTATATTTTACATTCATTCATCTTATCTAGTGTGTCAAATTCATCTTTCCCTCTGCCTAGAAAGTTCAGGACATGATTAAGTTAGGGAATACACGCAATAAAGATACTAATCTATGGTAGATTTCTCAAGTAATGCTTACGTTTATAATGAAAGCTTATTTCACTGAAACTGAACACGTATTGCTTTATATGGACGAAGAAAAAGCCAAAACTTAACTCTTGAAATTATATATTGTCTATAATAAGAAATTTTTAAAATTCTCTAATCTTGGGATTTATGAAATTATATTTAATGTGTTCCAGATGCTACAGTTAATCTTAAAAAAATGTATAGAGAATTGAGAAAAGACAAAACTTTATTGATGTCCTTTCAATTACAGCTGAACTGATTTGGGTCCATATGTATATCTTCAGGTACATGTTTTTGAAGGTAACTTATTTATGGAGTATTTATAGTTAATTCTGTCTTTTGATCAATCACTACGGTGGAAACTATGTAATTATCAGGACCGAATAATGTCAGACCAACTGTTTTATAATCATTGAGTGGTTTTAAGGGCCATAAGAATCAAATAATGTTGCATTCTTTGTATTATTCCACCAAATGCAATATATCTAATACATGTATATAAATATATTTCCTGTCTCAAAGTTAAAATTATATGAAATAGTTACTTTTGATTTCTAATTCAGGTTCTTTTCTTAATCTTTTGACAAGACCATAAGCCTTAGACATGGCAAGACTTTCCCAGCTCTTCACTACAGAACAGATTATTGCAAAACTGCATTTTTGGGTGCTATACTTAGTTATGAGAGCTTAAACTGTAAACCTAGCATCTTCTAGAGTATATAGGAAAAGACACCTACAAAGCCATCACAATGTGTGAGAATCTCCCTAAAAGAACCACCAGGAAGTGCTGAGGAGAGAGATGGGGTCTGTAGCACACCTTTCATGCAGAATAAAAGGAAACTTCATCTTGCACTCCTGAATTTTTTTCCTATAGTCAGTCAGCAGCATTTGGCACACACTGTACTTGGAAAAGTATTTTTTCAATATAGGTTTGAAGAAAACGTTTTGCTTGAAGAGAATTCATGCTTCCTGCTCCCAGAGAGTGTCCCAGCTCTCTGGGAGTGAAGCATCATGGTTGGGCTTTCCCCAGCAGTTCTGCCACCAGGACCCTCCTTTGCCTAAAGCAACAAAGCTCAGTGCTGCCTGCAGAGCTGAGGCATCCTGGCCTTCAGAGAGCAAAGGGTCCCCTCCCTCCTGAATAACTTGAATATTTTCATGTAAATGCAAAGATCTGCAGTTTGTATCAGCTCTTGTTTATTTTGCCTCTGGTTTGGTGACCCCAGAGAAAGGTGTCAGAGAAAGCCAAAGAAAGGGCTGTGTGTAACTCCCTGTATACATGTTGGGGGGGGGGTTGGTGTTTTAGGGGGTGGTTTTGTGTGGTTTGTGAGGGAATTTGTGGGTTTGGCTTTTCAATTCCCTTTTAGGGCATCATTTTGAACTAAGTAGCACATAATCAGGCAAAGTTATTGAATTCTGTTTAGTGTCTCTATAACTCAGTGTTATGAAGAAAACCTTCAGTCAAGCATGGTTTTAATAACTGCAAACTGATGCCAAAATTAATGGGTTTAAAGGATTTTATCCTCTCAGGTCTCCAGAAGAATAATTTAAAGTTTTTATTTTTCCTTGAGCACTGTTTTTTTCTTTTTAAAAGCTTTTCATTTTCAAATATCAGTGTGTTTCCTACTTGTTTTCATACATTTGAAGGGGTTTTATCTTTTGTCAGCTCTCAGTAAAAATTAAGGTCTGTTCAAATGACCTGACTATCCCTCTGAAGTGTTATTGATAGAGGGAAGGAAGAGGAGTGGGAATGACAGCAACATAACAAATGAGAGAAGAGAGTGTCAAGGCTGACAGATGTAGACTAAAATCCCTGTGTCTAAGGCTCCACAAAAATAAGTTTGAATTCTTTCAATAAGTTATGTCTACATCTCACTTGAAACCTCAGTAAATAGGATGGAAGTTTTGTTTAGGGAATGGTCAATATTTCACTTATTTGACTTCACCCCAAAAGCTCTCTTGTTTCTGCAGACTTTTAGATCGATGATACTTTTGCCTGTCATATCCCCAGGGAGCATTGCAGAAATTAGTGGTGTCTTCCTCCACCTGCTTGTCGCAGAAGGGCTTTTGCTCACACCTGAGGGAGATTTCTTTACATGCTGGGACTGACGTTATCAGTTGTTGACACCCATGGCTTGGTTGGAAATGATCTTTTTTCTGAGCATCCTAGGTTTGCTCCCAGTTACAAGGATTTTGTTTTCACACTGTTTATGGGAGTTGCCTTCTTTTTGAGGAATAATGTGCTTCCCATGTGTCAGGTTAGATTGAGATCGCTCTGCATGTTTCACCAAAAATTGTGTTGTCTGTAGAAAATCAAAGACTCCTTCGTAATTGCCATAGATTGCTTGTGACTGTGGTGAGGGCATCTCCACCTCAGAGCTGCTCTGCCCTGGCCACTCTCCCAGAAAAAGCAGGCTTAGCAGGACTTCTGCCCTGCCCCAAGTCAGCCCTATGCTGTGGCCCCTGCTCTTCCATTGGCCCCACCATGCGTGAGACCACAGGAGGCTGTAAGGGGCCTACCAGGCTGAAAACTAATCACTTCAGGCCTGAGGAATGAGGGGCTGCAGCAACCTGTGCTTCAATTAAACTGCTCCATAATTGGGACTGCATCTGCTCTATCCCATCCTGAAAGCGCAGTCCCTCTCCTCTCCCATGTATGTGTTTCTTGAAGAACCTTCTTTATTCTTTCTGCAGGAGGAGTGAATCTGAGTATAGCTATGGCTGTGGTATTTACTCTTCCACTTTCTTGTGTTCCCTAAATTGGATTATAGAATCAGAAACTTCCTTTTCCAAGAGATTTTATCTAAATTTACATTTTTAATGTATTCTTATGTTGTGATTTCTTTAAGTGACTTCTCGTTGCTCACAGTGTTTTCGTAACTGACAGAGTATTTTACGGACGACAGGCCATAAAATGTGCATAATGGGCAAGGTCTACTTCTTAAACTGCCCTAAAACCGTCCATGACAAACTGATGGTTGAGGTGTCAAGTTAGGAAGTTGGAGTGGTTTCCCCATGGTTTCTTTGTCCTACTTTTTCAGCTTTAGGAACATGTAACATTACATGATCAGAGATTCCATTTCATCTTCAAGAGGGCACTGCTTTTACAGTCCCTGTGCATTGAGCTCTTCCGTGTGAGTCCATGGCCCTTTTTCTCTGAGTTACAACTGAATGATCAACTCTGTAAGGCTTCAATTATGTTTAATGCCAACATCCAAAAGTAGCCTGGGAATCATTTTACATTCAAGTAAGGATAGTGCAATCTTACGAACAGTGATTAGTTTCCAGTTCACTCCTCTGGTTCACAGGTGCCAGTGGTAGTACCATGACAGAGCTAGAATACATGGTTAGTGACTTGAGGAACAGCAAGCCCATTGTATCCTTGATTTAAATGAATTGTAGCTGCTGTGCAGCCACACTAGAAATTTATATTCTGAAGTTGCAGAAAGGTGACAGACCAACCAATATACCACCAAAGAGAACTTCCACTTCTGCTTTCCTATTTCCAAGATTCAAAGCAATGTGACATCGTTTGTCCTCTGTTTTTCTTCTAAAGGTAGAGGTAGATTTCCCTTGCACAGGACATATCACACATCACAGCAATAAACTGGTGTGACACCATTTCTTTTCACGCTCCAGAAAGAATCAAGCATCCCTTGTTCCTGATAAATCCAATGTGCTGGGGTTGAATGAACAAATGAAGCTCTGGGCTGAGCACAGATCTGGGCTTTCACTGAGAGCCATTGCTTTTATCATTGTACAGATTCCAGAGACAAACATCAGTTTACACATGAATATGGAGTAAAATGGTGGTACCTACATTGCACATGACTGTGTCACTAGACTCAGAGTATTTATATGTTTCTGGGAATGTGTATACTTCCTCAGTCTCTTGAGTTTGATTTGGAGCCTGATTTGTGTGTATAAAATCTGTGGGAAAATTTAAATTGTCTTCATTTTCTATTTAAAAGAAGACTTAGTGCCAAAACAGATTTCATCACCAATTTTGTATTAAATGATAAGTATCTGCAGAACTACTGTGTGCTATAAGGTCACTAGTAGAAAATAGTGAAGATTCCACACCAGAGACTGAATATTGGCTACATGTCTTAGCAGCAGCCATGGGAGAATATTTCTCCATTTGGTGTCTCTGCCAAAGAAGTGATGCAGATCAACTTTTTACAACAAACTCACTGTTGTATGCAATAGTACCCACATTTGCATGTGATTGAAAATTGAGATAGTTTTTTTATGCTGGTTGATTTTGTAGTTGTATTCAGGTTGACAGAAGGAAGTTCAGTCTTTCGTGACCTTCCAGCTGTTCCAGAAAGAGCCTACTAAATGAAACACTTTACCATGGTATTTCCTGTGTTCTGAATTTATTCTTTTTACTTAGAAGAAAAATTACTTCTTAAATAAAGGTAAATGTGTCTATGTATCCCTAGCCACTGATCTTAGCAGTGCCACAAGTGGTAATAAAGAGCAGACATAGAATCACTTGTGCCACTACATCAATGCCAGGATAATCTTTATTTTACTGCTGCACCTTGACACTTTTAAGAATCCACCTCCTCTCAATTTATGCAAACATGAAAAATGATTTTGCTGTATTGCAATGTTTGTTATTTTTTTGCTAAATTTTATTTCTCGCGAGATAATGGCAAAATGTTTATTTTTGTTCATGTAATATATCCATAAGTGTTGGCACTAAAATCCTATGGTTGTATATCCAAAATCTTTGTTTCAATTTTGTGAAATAGTACTCATCATAACTTCTTTTTCCCTGTGGCTACTTTCTCCTGACTTATAGATAATGCAGTTAATACAATATGAAAAGTAACCATTGTCCCACTGTTAATGATTGCAGCATCAGGATATGAAAGGAATATTAGCTATATTTTTTTACTAATGCAGTATTAATGAATCCTAAAGTGCAAACCTTTTACAAATGAAATAGCAGATGCAAAATGCTGTAGCTCAAAAAGGGAAACTGTCCAAAAGGTCAAAGCAGGCATGACTACGTGCAGGAGCAGAAACCTCATGGCTTTGCAGAAAGGTACAGAAAACAGTGCTGGCTGCTTTGGTTGATAACATACGTACTTCTATACATGCAAAAACCTTCTTGGGGTTTTATTGGATCCATCTGCCCTTGATCCAGAGGTTTTTGTGACTTTCCTGGAGACACAAGTGGGTATGAATGAATTTACTATGGGATGTCATTATCTCACTCTTCTGAAAAATCTCAGTATTTGTTCATTAGAGATGCTGTGTTTTTTGCTGATACACAGACTAAATTATGGAAGTGTTTCTTAGCATCCTTCTTTCATGGATGGTGTTTTAATTATTTTGGTAAATTTAAGAGGCAGTAAAACAGCAGAGTAAATAGAATATTCTTTTCATATTGAGAACCTTTTGGTTCCATTTGGGAGATTCCTCTCCTGAGAGAGAGTTTTGGAAGTTATGCCAATCCATTCAAAATTATTTTAATTATTTTTGCATAAACATTATACAGAATTGTTCAAAGGAGAACTCTGGATATGATAAATTTCACAGTACTCATTTGCGTGGCTCAGAAACAGTAACATTGCATTTCCTGTCCTAGTAAATTTAGCAGGTATAGCAGTCTAAGTTCATGGTTTGTTTGTCAGTTGTACTTTTGGTCCTCTCACATTTGCCGTTCCTCTAACAGATACTTATCAGTACGCAGTCTCTAGATCAGATCTGAAGTAAGCTGATTTTTGTCAAGCCACTGGGTAATTCTGAATTTTTCATTTGACATTTTTTAGTATTATGCTGTGGCAGCTGTCCTATGTAAGTCAGGGATTCCTCTATCACCAGCATACTGAAAAATATCTTGGAGCATCCTTTCAGCACATGCTGAAGGTAAGGGAGGGAAATGCTTTCTGTGTATTAAAAATGTAATAACTGTTATGTGGAATGAGGGGATAAGCTCTGTTTTCATTTGGGTTTGTGAAGGCTTTGAAGGAGCAGCTGTGTGGGCCTGTGGTAGTATCACATTAGTTTTGTGTAGATAACATGCTATTGTCATTGCACTGTTCTTCAATCCAGAAGGAATTTATGACAGGTTCTTCTTGAAATCTGTTACACTACTGGGAATGTAATAATTTAATGGGGCAAAACGATTAATTCCTTGCGTCAAGGGGCTTTGTCTGTACAAAATACCTAGCAGCAGCAGTGTTCAATATGTTCTTAGTACTTTTATTTCAGCTCAGAGAGCAGCATTTTCTCTTAGTGTGAGTGCTGAAACAGGCAGTATGTTTTCCTTTGTCATATTTAGTGCTGCATGAGGAGTACATAATCCTCAATTCAAGCTGATAAGCCTGAGAGGGATTTCAGCTGCTTGTTTTAGCAAAAAAATCTTTTCTGCACCTGCTTTATTTTTCTGTTGGTCATGTGTTCTTTTGATAAACAGTTTGTATTATCAATACAACAGGAGGGTATTTTTTTGTCTAGCGTGACAGACACTCTGGCTGGCTGACCCATCAGTTTGGTGTGAGATACACCAAGAAAAATAACAAATTCTGATCAAGGCAACAATGTGATTATGAATCATTCTCATCTTGTCAAAAAAATAATGTCCTCTGTAGAAAGTATCATTTCAAAATCAGCTTGTAGAAAACTGCTCCAGCATAAACATATACTCTTAAATAGACACTGCATCAGCCACGAAACTCACATGGCAATCCTTTCTGATTAAAGACTAAGGTAGTCAGGTAATCAACTGGCTTTTGTATTAGAGATCTTCTCACGCTCCTTGCCAGAGATTTATGTCAAGAATGGGTTTCAAAACTTAGCATATAGTTTGCATAAATGATTACTGTTCTGGTGATGCCCTCTCTCAGGAAAAAGGGCACTAGTTTCTACAACCAGACTGAGAACACTTCATTTTATAGATCCTAGTTTTTCATCAGCTCTGTAGTGTGGAAAATTCACAGGAATTCTTATATGTCAGTCTGAGGTGATTATAGCGTTTAGCTCTTGTTCTTTTCTGAGTAGCCTTCTGAAAGAGTAAGATGGAGAATAAAATGTTTTCTTCTACCTGAAAGCAAATTTTCCTATACAGTTCAGCAAGGAGAAAGTCTTAAGTGGTGCTGAAACTGCCAGCTCACTACCCCAACTGTCCCAGTGACTGTCTTCACTCCCCGATGGTCTTGATAACAATGGCTGGCAAGCTTTGGGTCTGTTTTACAACTTGTATTTTAGGCAAAGCATTCTTAGATACTCATTTTTTTAAACCTATTTTCACTTTTCCCTGTTATGAAGATATGCCATATTAAGCTTTTCTATAAAGATTTTCAAATACTCCAAATTTTTCTTTCATTTGCCTTTGTTAAAACAAAGGCAAAAATCTCTGGTGAAAGCAGACTAAGACAGGCTTTTACATTAGGAGCGTTATAAAGTACATTGCATAGTGCCATTTGTGCTGATATGATTTTATTAGATGAGAAAACCTGAGAGAGAAAGCCAAAATCATATTAAGTCAGAAACACTAATACTTAAAGGAATATGCACTGCATATTCAAAATAATAAATGATTTTTCATATAAAGAGCACCACACATTGGAATTTTTAGAACTCCCAATTACATGAGTAGGGCTTTTGCATTTGTTTTAAAGAAAGACTTAATGTTTTAAATAGAAATATTGGAAAGAAGATAATGAAGATCCTTCTGCAAGGTATTTCATTTGAGGAAGGCAAAAGGAAAAGAAATGCGTTTGATGGTTAGGTTGGTTTTTTTTCTTCATTAGATGTTTACAGGTGAAATTGCATTACTAGCATAAACTATTTAAAAATCAAAATATAGGTGCAATTCCTTTACTGTCTTTTCCACCAAGGGATGACTTTCTATGACTTTTTTTCCTCCAGAAAGTGAGCAAAAGACTTTCTGTCAGGACCCAATCCCCTTAATAGTACTTGAATTTAACTTCCATGTTCCAAAACCATCACCTACCCTTCACCTTGAGTAGCATATGGTGCAGATGCTCATGCAATAAGCTGGTCAGGAAATGCAAATTCTAATCAAATTTTTTTTGTCCCTCACTGGAATGATTTATGTTGTGTATTTTCTATTATTAAAAAAGCATCATCACAGTGAAAAACAGCTCAAAGCCTCTTTATCATGTTGCCTGTGAATTATGATATTACCAGCCAAAATTATGGCCTCAGGAATTCTTGCAAGGATCCCCCATCCATTTCAACAGAAGAAACTGCCCACCAAATCCTCTTGATATTTCTATATCTGAACCAAGATTTAGAAGGGAGATGAAACAGGGGAAAGAAACAGAGGCCAGGAAAAACATGATCCTGTCTCTGTAGCCTGGTATAATATGGCTAAAACAATCTTTCAGATGATATAACATTTCTAAAATACATAGAAAATAAAATTGCCCAAACTCCTGAGCTCGTGTGCTGTGGACGAGCACAGTGCAGTGACACAACATCTAGTTACTGCAGCTCTATTTGTTTGTTGTTTTGCTTGGAGTGAAGCCCGGGGACCTGTAGTTTTACAGAAATTACTGAATACCCTCATGACTTGAACTGGAAGACAGGTCAGAGCTTTTTAGACCCCATCTCAGTTCCTCTTCAGTGGTGCTTAACTTGGCTTTGAGTTCATGCTTGCTCGGTACTGTTTTCTCATCCCTCTCTGAAATTTCTCTCAGCTGCTCACAGCTTACTATCCCAGCTAATTATGTGACAATGTAATAATTGATTTGTAGGTGCTTGCTAATTAAAGTTAATTGTGTATGCACAGTTGTGATTTTCTCTCATTTCAAAGGAGTGTGATCACAGCCAATGAAAAGATGGAAGGAGGGAATGATTCAATGTGTGTGCATAAGTTTCTTGAAAACCATATAAATGCTTTTCTAGTTTTTAAATGCCGTAGATTCAGCTACCAGTTGAGCTGAAAATGCCGCCAGGGACTGAAAAGAGAATTGGTATGTTAGGATATACCTTAGGTATACCAATATTAATCCATAATTTCATGTTGTGAAAATCCTGCCTGAGGGGCTAAAAGCTGGGACTGGGATTTCTCAGACAAATCTCCAGGAGTATTAAGCTTATATATTGGTGATGGGAGAACTGGGCTGTTCAAAATTTGTCAGTATCAGCCTTCTTATGTACATTTCTGTGCCTGTTTTCATTCTTCATTCTCCAGCCTACAGTTTATCCCGTAGGTGTAAAACAGTGAGAGTTTTAGTCTAATACTAGTCTGTAAATGTCTATGGTTCTCCTGTCCTGAGGTAAGTGTTCGTTGGTAAATATATCCAAGGTATTTTTGAAAATCACGGAAAGAGCATTGTGGATGTCTTCCTTGTCCTTATGCCAGTGAATCTGAACTCTTTATGTGGGGTTCTAGACCATTGTATTTGAATTTAAATCTTGCTGTGTGTTATTCCTGCTGCAGTTGTAGGTGGACTTTGTTTAATGATGTATTTTTCCATGGCTTTTAATCTCCCCTGGACTTTCATAAGAAAGGAACTCTCCTGTTAGTCTTTTGGAAATAAAGGGGATAAAGGATATATAAAGTACTTTCTTCTTTCCCCCCCATATAAGAAAAATATTATTTTTAATTCATCTGGTAACGTGGATTGAATTGGTTATGAACTTGAAAAAATTCATCCTAGTGTAAGGAAATGTGGGCTTTGTCTTTCCACTGTGGATATGGCCATGAATGGTAGAAAGCCACAGTTAGGCTGAGAGCGTAAAAGGGTGTGTGCTGGTGAAAGTGCGCAGTTGTAGCTGAGGAAGCCACCTTGTTAGCTCCTGACCTGGATAACAGGTGATAAGTTATTTCCCTGTTCCAAAGAAAATGAATGGGTAAGGAGGTTCACTTTCACTTCCCAGCTCAGAAAGGGGCTGGCAGTCAGCCAGACACACATATAACACAGGAAACCACATGCCTGCAACTGAGGAGCTGTGGATTAGTTTCTCACACATGTAGCAGGCCTGAAGTGCATTTAGTGCTTTTGCTATGTCCCTTACACCTTGCTGGATGTTCTGCTTTTCTCATTCCTGGGTGCTTAGTGCTGAAGTAGGTGTCCCTTTCTTACTGCCCAGGAATTGTCATGAAGTGTTCATAAGAGTTTTCATTTGAGAGTGAAGTGTGCTAAAGTACTTCAGAAAGCTCAACTTCAGTGATGGCAGTGTCAGTGCTTTGCTGAGCAGTGTCTTACAAATTGTAGGTATGCATTGTAGACCCATTGTTTTCCAGAAATTTTGTGGTTTGGGTATCCCACCCTGCCCCACCACCACCCTTTTTAGTTACAGCTCTTAGTAACACATCCGTAGAATTGTTCGTTTGTTTGTACAGCCTATATTCACAGCTCCCAGTCCTGCCCTGGCTCTGTGCTGGACTGCAGCCAGGTGCAGTTGTAGGACAGGAATCAGGGTTAGTTATCCTCCTTGGTAATGCACTGGCTTTATGTTGAGGAGCAGCTTCAGGGGTGAGTAACAACATGGAAGTAATTGTATATGGGGTTAAGTACAGAATGGATCAAAGAAGCAGTAGGGCAACTAGTTATCTTAATCTTACAAAACTGCTAGGGAAGATGAGAGGACAGAGATGTGAAAAATAGGAAGAGGTTTTCCAAATTAGTTTGTGCTACATTCTGTGATAAGTTGTTCTGTGCCACCTTGGTGATGCAGAACAGCCATAAAGCTGGTTTAACAACATGGGTTTTTTTGGATTTACTGCTTCACCAGAGCACTGCAAAACAACTGGAGTGTAATGATGAATCGGTCCTATTTATTTAATTTTGTTTTGCATACTTGAGCTTTACAGCAACATTATTAATGGCTAAAACTTGAGAAACATTCATCTTTGTTTATAGCAGAAGCTGAAATAGTTGGAAAAAAAAAAGATGTTTTCCCTCTGGTTTTTAACTTTTTCAATTAAACTGCATTTGAATTTTCAGGCTCTTGAGACGCATTCTTCAATATCTTTTCTCATGGTTGAACGTGTGTGTCATTTCCCCAGAGCTGAATTCCCTAAGGCTAAGAGTTACTTTACATATTCCTTAAATACGAGGCAATAAAGAACAAATGCATTGAACAAATAGAAGGGAAGAACAATGCTGTAAAAGTAGTCATCATCTTATGCAGTTATAATTATTACATGTTGTCTTCTTTTGTATCTCTGCTTTACCTTGGATATCCTCTTACATAATTTTATGTCCATATGTTGTACTTAACTGTTACTTACCAACATAGTGTACCAGTTCTTTAGCAAATAGACTCTGATGATGGAGGTTAACAATGTTCATGTTGTGAGTCCTGCCAAAGACTTTAGACTGTTTCCATTGAGTTCAAAGGTGACTTTTAGCAATTTAAACTGTGGAAATGAAATTTTGAAGTGTGGTGAAAATTATCAGCTGGATTCTTTAGTAGCGTCTTAGAAAGTTTTGGTTCAATGCAGATCTTCTCTTGGGCCAAAGAGTTTGGCATTTTCCTTTGTATTACTTTTATTGCTCCACTACTTCTTATAGCAACAAGCGACAGCTAAATCTGAAGCATCTCTCTATTTGATTGCATTTGATTAGTAGTTTTCTAAGACAGTAATTTTACAAGCCAAAAGTTGAAAAATGGGCTTTACATATTTGTGTTCAAATGGAAAGAGTTTTTCTGTACCCCCTACCAGTTTATGGTGGTTGTGTTTATTCATTTTCAACCAGCTCTTAAGGAAAAACTTAAGATCATAAACACCTAAAATTGAAATGCAGTGAAATTTAGTAAAATACAATTTCTCATTAATGCATCAAGTATTTTTTCCCCTATAGATGGCTTCACCATCGTGGTGAAATTTGAGGAAGGGTCTATATTTGTCACTTTTCTAAGAACTTACAGCCAGAGCTAATCTCACTCAATTGCAAAAGATGGGTCCACAGAGGTTATCCTGCAGTGTTATGAAGCATGCTCCCATCCACCAAAGAGAATCCGAGAAACTGTAACTCTCAAGGTCTGTCTGCAAAACATAGCTGCCAGCTTAGGGGTTCTTGTACAGCAGAGGTTTTACTCCAATGCACCGTGCTCCAGAATGCTTAGAATGATGGATACATAGTGTTTGCAGGGGGAACAGAGTAGAAATCACATAGATCAAAAAAGCCAGATATCCTCTGCCAGAAATAAATCACACTGATTTTTTTCAAAACAGCTAAAGATAGTTGTAAACTCTTTATTTACCTTTGGATTTTTAAAATGTGATTTTAAGTGAAATACAGAATATTCACATTGCAAATATATTGAACTTAAGTTGAAATTTGGATTTCATGGCTTTTGGTGTCTGTGGTTATCCGCTTCATTATTAAGAGCAAACTCTAATGGGAAATAAGTCCGTTACAACATTCTGACATTGACAACAGGAAGTCCATTGGTTCATTAAGCAAGTACCAGTAAGTTCTACTTCCCATCTGAAATATTTTCCATAAGATGTTATTGCAAACGTCTGAAATAAATCCACGTAGGAAATCTGATTTTTCTTAAAACTGCCAGTGAATAAACACACATGGAGAGACACATCTTACTACTAGTCCTTTTTTTTTGGGTTCCACTACTTTGAATGTTAAAGTTAGATTTAAAGCATGCATCATTTTGACTCATTAGAGAAAAGGCACCCTCAATTTCTTTAGAAGAATCCATGTAAATTTAAAATTTGGGTGTATGTATAGCTTGTGATTTTCTGTCATCTTCTGCAGTTAGTGGTATTTATTTAATAGAAAAGTGTGTACCCATAGACACAAAAAGTTAACTTTTTGGTGGTACAAAGGTTTAGCTCAATTTAGCTTGCTTGAAAGCAACAGGTTTCTTGTTTGCTTACAGTAAGGAGGCTTTAGAGATATCCAGGATGCGTTTTGCCACTTATTCTTTGAAGCTGGAATGTCACCCTTTGTTTCGTTTTTCAGTTTCCCCCTCAGTGAACTTACTGTGCTGATGGGTCTCAGCATCAGCCTTTTCTGAATTCTGCATCCCCACAAGTGGCTGCTTTCAGGCACACTGGCAGCAGGGATGCCCACATCCCTCCTGGCACTGGCCCCTGGAGATCTCGATTCCCAGTCTTCACTGGATGTCACCAGCATGTTTTGGGCAATGCTGTGAGGGTGAGGGGTATGTGCAGCAGCTCACTGCACTGCTCAGCCATCCAGCAGAGATGGAGGTGCCTTGTGACTGCTTCCAGACTGAGTGTGTGCAACTGGGCTTTAAACCAAATCCTTTCAGCCTGAGGATCACTCACACAAAGCCTTCCAGGTTTGCTTTTAGAGACAGGTTTGTGTGTGGGTGGAATTTTAAAGCATATTTATTTGATAAGGCTGCAGTCTCTGGGTACAGAAAGCACCCGTTCATTGACAGCTCCTGCTTCCCTTTGCTGTGAAGCAGCTGGACTGCTTGGGAGAGCCTTGCTGGCAGGTGGCTGCAGAAGCACTGGCCTGTGCCCCTACTTTCACCCAGGCTGTCAAGACACACTGAAATTGGGTGTTCACTGAACAGCTCTAGGACTGGAGCATCGAATTGACACAAAGCTGCCCTGATATTCCCTTCTCTGTGTGAGGTAAAGCACTCAGTGCAGTACAGTGAAATCCTGGCTCTGTACTAGTGCAGGACAGTGTTCAGATTTGCTATGCCAGTATAGAGCAGCCTGGTTTGCACTGACAGGAGATACTATGGCAGTGGCAACTGGTTTATTCTCTTCCATTTTTTTTTTCATTTTCAATCCTAGCTCTCCAGGGGCCTGCTTTGAAACCTGGTGAAGCCCCTTGGATGTTGTATGCATTCAGAATGAAGTAAAATAAGTAATATTTTGCTGTTTTGTTCCAGAGGAGTCACTGCCAAAATACAGCTCTTCTAAAACACGAACTTTTGAAGTTGAAAAGTTGCCTTCTTTCTAATGTATGACCCTTCCAGCTTGCTCTGGTATTTCCTCAGGTACATTTAAAGAGATTTTGTTCTTTTTTCCTTGATGTTTATGGCAGGACTTCTGTGTAAAACTGTAAAGATACTTTGGTAGTTAATTCAATTAGTGGCTCTGTATTAACAGCTTTACAATTACTTGATTTCTTATTTGGAGTCAAAGTTGTCATAGGTGTTACCAGACTTCAGGTCTCTAGAAGTAAAGAAGCAGTAGTAAATTGCTGTACAACTTCATGGATTTCATGAACAGAGTTGAAACACCTTGATAAAATGAACATGTGCTATTTTCTGTGAAAACATGCCTTTTTTTTTTTAATCCTTGATAATAGTTTTATTCAAGAGCTCGAGTCCAAGAACATTCTTTGAACACAGCTATAATTGCTTATGAATATTCCAATTATTGAGAAGGCAGTGGTAAATCATCTTGTCTTCATAGAGAAAGAGGAGTGTCATTGTGTGATGAAGACTGTGGGTGGGTAATCAGGACTGTAGAATTTGAAATACTCTTTTTTGCCATTCGCTCTGACTTTCTTGCTTCAATTCTTCTAAATATGTCAATAATAGAGTCACCTCAAAGGGATAGTTAATAATTGCAAAATGCTTTTCAGCTTGTAGCGGAAAAATGCGAAGACACAAAAATAATTTCTTAACTTATTAATTATTAATTTTCTTCTTTTATTTGTGATATATTAAAATGAAAAGGAAGTTATTTTTCAATGGTTTCTTTATGTAAAAATGCTAATAATAAAGATATTTTCATGATCCTATGGATATGCAAATACTGACACAATAAAAAGTAATATGGCTTTTTCTTTTATATGTGAAGTTCTGTTTTTTAACTTCTTTCCTAATAGCCCATTTTGGTTCCTATTTAAGTAACAGTAAACTCAGTACAATTATCCATTGCTTTCAGTAGGGAGTTCAATAACATCAAAATTAGAGGAGCAAAAATCTTGAAGACTTTCAGTAAATTATTAAGAAATAATTGAGTACTCTGTGACCAAAGGAGTTTTGAAAAGGGTTTTCACTTACTGGCAATTACCTTGTTGTTTTCCTCAGTTAAATAGGATCGGATGTATCTTGCATTTCAGTACGTTTAACTGTGGTTTTGTGCTTTTAATTATTTGTAAAGCTTGAAATGAGAATGCAGTGTCTAGGCAGAGTTAAGACAGAAACTGCATATAATATCTACAGTAAACATATTAGAACTACACAGAAGTCTAATGGACCTTGAACTACAGGTGAAAAATGAATTAAATTTTTTTAATGTAAGCTGTATGACAGTCACCAGATCAGAGAAATAATGACTAAACAGCACTGATTGGTACTGACTCTTATTAGTGATATTCTGATCTCCTAACATGAGAAAGACATAGGGAAGGAGAAAAACCCCATACAGCTCACAACCCTCTCAGTGTAACCCCTAGTGCAGTGCTTGAACTCCTCTCTCCAATGATGTGAAAGTTTTTGAATTTTTTTCCGATTCTTTCATCTTCATTTTTAATCTCTTTATAATTTTTAGGTTGATGCAATCAATATTTCTTCTATACATTTTCTAAGATAGACTTGTTTTAAATTAGTGCCACAGAGATCAATTCAGGAGCTTCAAGTACTGAAACCATTATCTATTAAAATGTGAGACTCAAATTCAGAAGAGTACAGGGTGGATCTTGTACTAGATACTCCTCTCTGGTTCACATAGCCAGTGGGGAAAATTTCCTGATTTTGTTTTTCTAATCACAGTATACTTTTTGTTTAGTGTGTGGGTGTTCTGTAATGGTTATAATATCTCCGTTCAACTCTTACTGCCTGAAGTTCACTGTTAGTGTCTTAAGTGAATTTAGTGCCTGAAGTGAATTAAGTTTGTCTACTGATGTGTGACTTTATCTCTTGTTTTATCAAACACCCTGCACAAAACTGATGAGAGGATTCCAGGTGAAACGGACCAAACACCCTCCTAAGATGTAGCCTGAATTATTAGAAGAAATGCTTAAAAGACAGTTTAGTCCTTCTTTGAAATAATTAAAAACGCTTAGGACAATATCTTCAATATAATTCCTACACTGGAGAAATTCTAAAACATCTTCCAGAATTTATGTAACATTCTGAAAAGGAAGTGTATCTTTCTCATTGAGTGCTATGAATAGTATCAGTTATGGTACAGCATGCAATATCATTTAGAGTTCCAGAAAATAAAATGCCCTAGGTCTGCTAGCCTGAGAGAGGAAAAAAATCATTTATTATCTAGGAGCTTCCTTAAGATATAGAAGCACACAGCATTACAAGAGTGAAAGAGATGTCAATTAACCATATTTACTGTGTTTTTATGATGGATTGTTATTACTGAATTGGATTGATGCAGTAGTAAAACATGAAAATAGTGAGATCAATTCCAAACGCCTTTATTTTGTAATTCTTTGGTTGTAGTCATGTGTTTCAACTGACATCTACTTGATAAAATGAGCTGCTGCTTTCCCATGTGCCTCAACCCCAGCTCAGCACCACTTTGCAGAACACAGTTTGTGAGATAAACATAGGTTTACTATGTAAGAATTATTAATGTGTCTCCGAAAGTGGGATTTATGCCTTTGGGCTCTGTCAGACAAGAGCCCAGACACGTCCTCAGCACTTTTACTCAAAGACAGAAGGCACTCACGAGACCAGCAGTCATATCTGAGATACAGAAAGAAAGTGCCAGAGCACAGAGCCTGCAGTGATGGAATTTTATTGCTTAAATATGTACATGATGGCAAAAGAAATCAGTAAACATGTGCAAACCTTTATGGCAGCCCCGAGAGGTGATGGCCATTAAATCCAACTGTGGAGTACCATGTCTGTGATAGAAGTGTGGCACCCCTAGTCCTCACAGGAGTCTGGGCTGTTGATATGAGGAAAGCATCATTGCCTCCCTCTCAGCATGGACTAGTATACCAGATGTGCATGCAGTAATCTTGGTGAAGAGAGAGGAGGTTATTTTGTACTCATAGACTCTAAGAAAAGCAATTAGTTAATATGAAAACTGTTTTTTTCTGTGTCTACAGAAAAATAAAATTGTTACCTCTGAGCATTAAATTTGTGTTAACCTGTATTATGTGAAGATACATTGCCAAAATATACCAACTCAGAAACAAAAAGGGCAAATTCTGTACATAGGAATTTATGAAATAATAAAACCTAGATGTTTATTATATGGTGGACACATAACTTCACAAAAGTTCATGTAATGAACCTTTTATGCATGCCTTTGTTGATCATTGTTGATTAATAAAATCATGAAGCTGTTGATATTGTATTTTGAATTGGTGATTTGAGATTAATAAGTTTAATGATATAGCTTCAGATATTTTTTCCAAAATGTTAATTCAGTACTCTTATGTGCAATAAAGAGATAATATCTAAAACATCTTTAGTTATACTTATCATAAAAAGAATTTTTAACATCACAAGAGAGCCTCTTCTCCTACCCCTTCTTCCTACTTCAGATCCTGCTTTTTCCTCCTAAGGCTCCCCAGTTTAGGTCACAAGTAGATTCTTAGTAAAGTTGTGCTACTGGTAGATCTTGGGATAGCAATTAAGTATAAACAGATAGGTTAGTCAATTTCTATGTACTGTGTATATGCATATATGCATATGTAAATATGTTTGTATATATACATTCATGCACTTCTAGTATTTTGCTAAGCTAAGATGCTGTTTCTATTAAAGTTTTACATCCAGACTTGACAATTATAATAAAATTCACCATTTCTTCTTTTTCACTGAAGTACAGTTAGTGATATTTCACTCTGCTGAAACTATTAAGGCACGTAAAATTTACTGACAAAAAACCCCAAAATTGGGAAAATGCCTCCACATTATGATCTATTAAAAAATGCTTTGAATTAAGTCCTTCACGGGGATGCGAATTACACTGGCTCTGTTTTTAAGAACATTTCTTTCAAGTAAGTTCCAAGTAACCTTATTTATAGTGGTTGAGTTAACTGCAAAAGCAAAATTGGATTTCAGTATAAAAATGGATGCTGTGGGAACAAACAACAATAATTGTGCTGCCACCCTAATCACTGTGGACAGGAAAAAATGCTTTGAGAAAAACATGTTGCATGGTAGCATAATACATATTTAATTTTCCTCATTTGATGTGAAGAAAATTAGAAAAATTGATATGATCTGTAAATCCAAATTTAAACCACATGTGTGAAATAAATTCGGACAATTTATCAGTTGAACTAAGTGTACTTTTCTCTAAAAAAGGTATGAATAAACTCAGCACATAACCTTTTTTATACATAGAAGATATTATGTTGAAACTATACTCTATGGAGTTTGTCTCACAACTAAATACATGACCTATTTGTAATTTTTCGCATGTCATGAGTTCATGTTGTTTAAGTCTATCAAATCAAATGTGAGATTATGGATTTTTCCTATCTTTCCTAGAGTCCAGTGCAGAGTAACTTTCTTGTCAAACTAGCCAGTGGACACCCTGACAACATTTAGGATGTGCAAATAAGGGCAAGTATATTCAGCAGCAGAGGAATTGCAGGGACAGCAAAATATCTCCAGTTTCAACGAGGAGCTGTTCAAGCCAAGCTTTGTAACTACAGGTTTTCATGATATTGGGCAAGACTGTTAGTGTAAGTAAATACACATATAGTTACATGAGTTTGCAGAAGTTTAGTACCTTTCTTAACTCGCATGAATTTGTGTTTCAAAATCCTACCTCTTTCACCCAGAACTAATACAGGTAGAAAATTAAGCACATTTTAAGCTCAAGTTCTCTCCCAGGGCTTTTCCTCGTGCCTGTAACAGAGATGTAGACTGTTGAATTTCTTTTCTCTAGATGAAACTCATGCCTGCGCTTCGTTTTTTGGCCACCTGCAGTGGAGAGCAGCATGCTTCTTGGCCCACTGATATGATGAAATTTCATTGGTGAAGTAGTAAGAGGGTATGTGCTGAGTTCTCTCTGAAGCCTGGCAGACAACTATTCGAGTAGGAGAAATTAATGTGAAGAGAATACGGTGGGAAAAAGAGATATTTTGTGTTGATAATGCCTTTCTCATTTACCTGACCTAGGAATGCTTGTCCTAGGTCCTTGATCCTGAAGAGGATATTTGTTTAGTGGCAGTTCCTCTAGTCTTACACCACTGATATCATGCAGTCAAGCCTCTCTGAAGTATTGCTTTTGAAGATAAGCATTACAGAATTATAAAACCTGTGAACAGTGATGTTGAGTACCATTCATGTGTTGCCAACCTGAAGCATTGCTAAGCCTACACAGACTTACGCACTGCAGGCACACTGGGACCAGCATCTGTTCAGCATGCCCTGCATGTGTGCTCTGCAAGCTCCCTCTTTGAAGGGTTTCCAAGAAAACAGGAACAGAGTTTCTCTTTGTTCGTGCTTAAGACTTACTTTTTAGTTTGGACATTGAAATTGTACGTAATAACCTATTCCCACGGAGATGCTTCTAAGACAGTTCCTAGAAATAAACCTGGCCTCCTCCACGTCTCTCATAAGAGTTTTATGTAGAGCCTTTATCCATGTATCTTTTCCTCATGTTCTTTGAGCAGAATTATCCTGTTTTCACTGCAAGCTTTTTCTTTCCAAAATACTGCTATCAGCAAGTCAATCCCAGTCACTCTCAAAAGGATCATTATTTATTCATTAATTATGAATTATTCATCATTCATTACTTATTACTTAACCTTCAAAAGCAAGCAGAAGGTCACACGACAATAGGACTTTGTGCATGTGACTTATTTACAAAAGCTGGTAATTGAGACTAGAAGTTCCCTCCCATGTTTGTTAGTTCCATATCTGACAAGAAGAAAAGATCTTTCTTGCTTTCAGGTTCCTTATATTATCCTGGTCAAGCTGACAGCTTTTGCGATCATTGCCCTGGAAGCCTTGAACTGTTCACTATGCTTCTGGCTCCACTGCTTTCCCAAAGCCCTGAAAGGTCCAATATTCCCTCATGGGTCTGTCCTCTGCCGTAGCAGTTGTGTTGTGGGCTGGACAAGACTAAGGAGTTGTTCTTCTGTGGCTGCTGGATTGGCATTTATTATTTGATTGGGTGCCCCTAAGTAGCTTCATTGCTTTTCTTTCTATGTCTGAAAACCTGTACCATTTAATTTCATAGCAATTTGCTGTGGTTACAAACACACAGAAGTTGCCACCAAATTCAGAAAATACAGCCTATTTTCATAACTCTGCAGTGTTTCCTTTTTCAGCTTGACTTTGCACTCTGACTGAATAGAAAAAGATAAATTTGAAGATAGTCATAAAGGTATTGTTAATAAAGAATAAGAAACAAAGAAAGAAATACTCGTGCTATCTACATAGGAAGAATATCTTTTACCAAAATAGGTGAATGGCAATGAGAGAAGACTCAGCTTCAGCTATAGTTTACTGAGATTGTTAAATAGCTGCATGCTAGTCATATTAGAAGAATCTTCTTTTAAAAAGCTAAAAGAAAAAAAATTATGCAGGGTCAACTGAAAGGGAAGGTCTGTGAAAAGATGGGAAGCCTCAGGGAGATTGCTGCAAGGAGCTGGGGTTCTCTTTGTCACTTTCAGAAAGCCAAACTTTCCTCAGCTGTGAGAGAAGTTATTAGTCACGTACATCTATGTAATTCTTGTTTGGTTTTGTACCTGCTACAGATATTTTCATTCAGAACATTCAGAAATCATTAAATTTCACCAAGTTATTCTTGTGTTGATCTAAAATGTTTTAAATTAAAAAGTAAGTGACTTTCTGAATGATGAATAAGACATCAAGCGATAGAGGATCAGTTGCTTATTTTAATAGATTTCCTAGTAGATACAGTCACTATACTCCATGACAATATGTGCATTTTGCTTGTTTCCAGACATTTATGTAGTCTTCAAACCACTAACTCTAATAGTGCTCATTAATAGAATGAAGACCCTTTTAGTATTTTCTCTTTTTAATAGCACAGATACACTAAATACATTGTGAGCAAGTTTTCTTTTGATTAAGGTAAAGAAAATACAATTCTTGGGAAAAAAAAAACAAACAACTCTCTATTCTGCAGCTACTCCTAATTTTCTATTTCTTTTACAACATTTCCACCAGAATTGCATGTATTTGTTTATTATAAGTTTTCCCAATTTTATCTGCAGAGATAAAATTAACTCCTCCTTATGCATGTATATATACACATCCCTTGTTAATATGCTTTATTGATCTTATAACCCTTTTATGAAAGCATTCCTCTAGGAATATCTCCCACTCTACATGAACCAACGTGTCTTTATATTCACTGTTTCTAAGTTGCGTACCTGCCTAGTAAATAAAGAACACCTTTAAAATATTTTTTTTCATGCAGACCCTGAAAACAGAGCCTTCCAGACCAAATGCTCCACCAGAGGAGTTCCACAGACTTCTGTGGAACTTTCTGTGGGATCAAAGATTTCCTTTCATGGAGATGATCACAGGAACAGGCTTTGTCCTAGGTGTGTAACTCATCTGGTAACACTGAATGGAAGAAAAACCTCAACCCACAGTGTTGCCATTTGTTAATTTGGCACTGTCAACTGTAATTGCTGTTGGTTAAAGAGATTTTTTGTGAAGTGTGATTTTCACTGCCTCCTCCCTCTGTGCTTGGGGCAGAGAAAGTATATCAGTAAATATTAAAGAGCAAAGCTGTATTATGACTGACAGTTATCCTAATTCTTTGAGATACACTGGTATCAGTAAAGTAATGTCTGTTCAAGAATGAAGTGCCTAATTTCACTTTGTTTTGATTGCAGAGCTGATTTGTTTCAATCAAGGAGTGACAGTATAATTTTTAAGGCAGGTGTCATATGTGCTTTATTTTTTAGTTCTGTGGTCCAAAATTGCAAATAACTGACTCTCGGTGGCGTGATCATATCTAAATATAATTATATAAGAGCAATACAAGAACAAATCAGTGCATCAGATGCATCCAGCAGAACCTGTTTCCAAACGCTTCTTGACCTACTGAGGAATTTTTCACCAGCTTCAGGGCAACCCTGTGAAAAAGTCCAGAGCATTTAGCCAGCTGTTGTTGCAGGCTACCTATGGGTCATGCTCACCTACATTTCTCCTTTTCTGCTTGAGCTGTCCCTTTCTTAGTGCCCCCTTTTCCCCTGGCATCCCTTGTCAGCATCTTGTTTGCTCTTTCCCATTGCAAACCTAACATTTGCTGTGATTACATTGTTCACAATGCTCATTTTTTGTATCACTTTCTCCTCTGGTACCTATATTGTTTACCTAGTCTATAAATTCTTCAGGGTAGCTATGGTCTTTTGCTGTGTATTTCTGCATACTACAGAATCCTGCGAGGCTCATCTTTTGCATGGGTTTAGGCACTACTGTAGTAAAAATGATTGATAATACTAAAACCAACTGTAATGTACTTGGTTTATAACTGTACCGTAAAGGAAAATTACTTCTTCACCCAGCTACTGATTATACTTTGTATTTTGTCTACTGTCGCTGTAGCTGTATATATGTCTCCCTCTACAAAATAGTTAAATATCTTTTTTTTTTCTGGGCTAAAATTTAACACTGATCTATATCTTAGTTATTTTAAGCCAAGAGAATTCAACTAGTTTGACCTCACTGAAGTTCATTAGATTGCCCCCAAATCAGCTTGTCTGATTATAAGAACGTTATTTAATTGTTAGTATTTCTACAGTGTGTGATAGGGTGACCTTGGCTGGATGTCAGGGGCCCACCAGGCTGCCCTATCAGTCCCCCTTGTCAGCTGGACAGGGGAGAGAAAATGAGATGGAAGACAACTCGTAGCTTGAGACAAGGCAGTTTACTCAAGCAAAAGTGAAAGATTGCGCAAACACAAGCAGAGAAAAAAATTATTCTCTACTTCCCATCATCAAGCAGTGTTTGGCCCCTTCCTGAGAAGCAGGGGTTCAGCACACGCAGTAGTTGTTTCATAAGGCAAACATTGTAAATAACGAATGCCCCCCATGGAATATCCCTTTGGTCAGTTTGGGTCAGCTGTCCTATTTGCATCCCCTCACAGGATCTTGCCCACCCCCAGCCTACTGATGGGAGGTGAAATGTTGGAGAGACAGGGCTGATGCTGTTCCAGCCCTGCTCAGCAGTAGCCGAATCACTGGTTTGTTATCAACATCTTTCTAGCTACCAGTGCAAAGCACAGCACTGTGAGGGCTGCTCTGGGGAAAATTAATTCCGTCTCAGCCAGACCCAATATCATTCCTACCTCTTATTCCATACAATTTGCATAATACTTGAATCTCACATAATTTTTATATATATACATAGATAAATATATATATATCTTCTGACTATTTATTCCATTGTATTTATTTCTCATTCTTGAAATCCCTTCTTACTGGCACTTACGACTTAAATTACATCCTTAAACCATCTTTATACCCCACATAGAGATTTATACATTTTCATTAACTACTCTCCCCTGTCTTTTCACAGGTAGATATTATTTTCCCATTTAATGAGCTTTCTCCACCCTTACAGATTTTCAAAAACAGGTCATGACTTGGGCTTCATTCCATCCAGATGGGTGCTCAGGACAGGAAAAGCAGCAGACTTGATCATTGGGCACTGACACCAGCCCAACCTGGGCCATTGTTGCACACTCCTTGGTCCTGGCAAAATTCACTCTTCATTGGTTCATGTCATTCCTGCTACTTTACATCCTGCAACATAGAATTTATGTCACAGATTATTTTTCCCCCAAGGTTAAGTCTGCTTGAGACACACACTGTGTCTCCCCATCCTTCCGTGTTACTCATCAAATACACCCAGGCCCTTGAGCGAAGTCAGTCCCACAAGTAGGTTTTCCTTTTCCCATGGGAGGATAAATCCACATTGCCTTCCGCAATAACTTCTCTATCTGTAGTATAGGGTCCTAATCTCCTCCCACAGTATGTAGGGGGTTTCTTTGGGCACTCAGTTAACAGATCCTCTGGTGTTAACCAGCCAAGTGGCTTCTCTTAAATTTGCATCCCAATGCTTCCATGACCCATTGTCTAATGCTCTTAACATAGTCTTTAGCAGTCCATTGTACCTCTCAGTCTTTTCAGAGGCTCATAGCTGATAGGGGATGTGATATATCCACTCAATGTCACAGTTTCTTTGGCCAAGAATTTATGAGGTTATTTTGAAAATTAGTCCCGTTGTCTGATTCAATACTTTCTGGAGTACCATGTTGCCATAAAATGTTCGAGGCCTAAGATGGTGTTTCGAGCAGTGGCCTGGTTTACTGGGTATGTTTGCAGCCAACCAGTAGTTGCCTCCACCATGATATCTAACACTTGCCTGTTCGTAGCAGTCATCTAATACAGTCAATTTGCCAGTTCTTGTAGTATTGGAAACCCAGACACTGTCCTCTGTTCCAGGGAGATTTTTCTCAACTGGTTCACTTGATTGCAGCACATTTCACATTCATGAATGACCTGTATGATTGCCTCCATGGTCAGGTCCACCCCTCTATTATGAGCCCATCTGTATGTTGAATCTCTTCCTAGATGTCCTGATGTTTCATGAGCCCATCAGGCTGTAAAGAACTCACCCTTCCACTCGCAGTCTAAGTCTACCTGATCTATTTCAATTTTGGCAGCCTCATCCACGTGTTCACTGTTTCAATGTTCTTCAGTGGCACGACTTTTGGGCATGTGAGAATCGACGTGATGCACCTTCAGAATCATGTTTGCTACCCATACAGTGATGTCCTGCCACAATGGAGTAGCCCAAATGGGTTTAACCCTGCATAGCCAATTCGCCTTCTTCCATTGCTGTAGCCACCCCCACAGGTCATTAGCCACCATCCAGGAGTCAGTATAGACATAAAGTAAGGCCATTTTTCTCATTTAGCAATCTTTATGTCTAGTTGAATGGCTTTTAATTCTGCAAATTGGCTTGAATCCCCTCTCTCAATGGTCTCAATGACTTGTCAAGGAGCTTTTTTTGCACAAATCAAAATAAAAATACTAAAAGAAAAGAAGATAAACTGTCCCACTGGTTTAGAATTGATTTTAGAGAAACAGTGAAAAACTACTCTCTATGTCCACACCAGATGCACAGTCTATATACATTGGGTCTTTTGGAAGTTGTCGTGGTGGAGGAAAGACATTTAAGGGAGACATTAGACTTAAGGGAGACATTTTGAGGAACCTAAGCAGGAGTGGTTTTATGATTTCTTTGATGCTGCCCCAAGTGTTTGAGGATTTCATCTGTCAGGGTACTAAACTGTCTCCAAAATCTTAAGAATTGTAATGTTAGCTAGAAAAAAATGTTTCATGTTCCCTTGCAAACCAGTGAAGAGCTGTGGGCTCACACAGGGCCCATTGTGATATAGCACATCTTTGTGCTCTAAGTTATGGTGAAATTAGGTCTGGCATAAAACCAACATAAAAACTAAGGGAGCTAGTATGGCTCCCTTGATACCTCAGCAGCTGCATGTACTGCTTATTGAGAACAAAGAAGCAGAATTTATGCACTACTATCATTATTAGGATGATGTGCATGTTACCCACACCTATCTATTTCTCAAAATTCTATGGAATATCATGAGTCTCGGTAACCTGTCTTTTATATGCTCTCTTAACAGTCTTAGTCATATCTCTTCCCAATGTGAGTGCTCCTCTTGCATCAAGGTAATCTCATACATTCATTTCTTGTATTTTTGATCTTTTGTTGTTAAAATAACATGGTTGTGGTTTCCTGCAGTAAGCCATTACAGAACTCATTTCTTATATTACTTTGTTGGGAAAATACTCATTTCCTTTAAGCTGAATTATGCTGCTATATTGTTGTAATCAAATTACTGAAATTAATATTTACCAAAAATCCCATATTTATTCAACTGTTTAGGCAAACAAATTAAATGATGCACCATATCTCATAAGTGGTTTTTAGTATTAAAGACCATGAAAGCTTGAAAATAAAATTCTGCCACAAATATAAAGCTGTATATGTTGTGTTTATTACATATGCAAGTCTACTCACAGTTCTAGTACAAAGGGTTGCTTATGGTGTTGTTGGGTCCAGTTGAAATAATGGCTTCACTACCAGATTTTAATCTAAAAAGGAAATCCTGTGGTCTATAGCAGAATTGTAATTTTTACAGTTGCTTGAGAATTCCTGCAGTTCTCCTGTTGATGTTCAGCTGACCAACCAGATTGGTTGTGAAGCCCTTATGCTGACTGAAAATATATATCTGTCATAGTGCTACCTTGCATCTGTCCAGGTATAGTGATAGTCAGGGCTTCTGAAAAAGGACCTGCTTATGATGCTTTTGAGAGCCCCCAACTGGCTGCACGCGGAACAGCTTAAGAGAACTCGTGCTTCCAGCAGCAGCAGTAACATGTTTATGAGAAGCGTTCTAAACTTCTGCAAGTTAGAATAAAGGCATTTCAGCAAAATGAAAATGCAAATTCTATTCAAAGCCTTAACTTGGCTTCACACCTTCTGAAGGGTGAGTGATTTGCCTTTATTTATGGAAGAGGAATGCAAGATCACACTCCGACTGCAATATTATAATGAAATATCAGCATGCTAGAATAAATCGCTGTCACCAATGCGTAAGAACCCTCACTGTTTAGCTTGGATTAGACTTAGAAACTATTCTCCTTGGTAGATATCAGATAGCATTTCAATATGCCATGCTATCTGAAATGACATCTTAATTAGCATTTACTTTCTAATGTGTGTTTTCTGAAAGACCTTTAAGACCAAATTTTGTCTCACACAGTCGTTCTGTGTGATTAAAAGGTCATTAGAATCTGCCTGTACACCTCCTTCTGCTGTTATTCTCTCAGGCCTGGAAAAGGTTAAGAGACATTTGTTGGCTCAGTGAGGCAGATGACTCATAACTTCTGGATATAAGAGGGGGAAGTGGCTGCCTGAAAAGATAGAATCTAGGGTGTGGGCTCAGAAGTCCCAAAGTTGTCATCTTAGCAACAGGCTCAATAAAATAAAACAGCATCAACAGAAGGTTTGAGCTGAAGTTTTTTTACTTTTGTTATTAATAAAGACAAATCCCTGAAAGGCACGGGAATAGGATTTTTTTTAAATTGTAGACTCTGTGGAGAGCAAGTGTCTGAGGTATCTATTCCCCAAAGACTAATGCAAAAGGTTTATGCCAGATAGGCAGAGCAAGATCAGAATACTGACTACACCAGTAAAATTGCAAAACCCAGTTTATACCCTTCTCTTAATTGTTTTGGGGTTTTTTTTGCAAAAATGTTGTTGAAATTTCTATTTTCCATGATATTATCTGATGCCTGTGTCCTACCTTGGCCTCACTGAAGCAGGTACAAAGCATGCAACATGCCTAAAAACAGAAATATGCCTTTACTTTTTTTTTTTTTCTGTGTGGGATACAAAAGAAATGCATTCAAAGTGAACATAAGAAGAAAATAAGAGAAAAGTAAACTGAAATAATTTAGCTGTATTTTTCCTCTGCAATTCTGATTTCCCTTGTGGAAAAACATCTTGGTGTATATCATAAAAATAATCTCTTATATGATTATCTCCATGCCACTGATAAATTCAATTTACCCTTCTTTAAAGCATCTAGTTGCTGAGCAGTCTTTTCTTTGTTTCTGAGCACAGATTATCTCTTCTGTCTGCAATCCACATCAAGTTGAATTTTTCTCCCATTCCATCATAACACTTTTGATGAGATTCTTACTCTCATTATCTTTAGAAGACCAAGCCTGACTGTGTGCCTGCTTTTATAAAGTTCATATGTTCCTGCAGTCACATCTCCTGAAGAGATACTGATTATATTTTCCTGACCACAGCTGAAATTCATGACAATGTTTAGCAACTGCTGTCTTTGCTATACATGGATTCCATTTTTGCTAACATACTTGGACTGCATGCTTTGTAGTAAAAGGAATTGCTTCTAATCTCTTGTATTTTTTAGTTTACAGCTTAAAATGGTTGTTTGAAATTAAGGCATATATAAACCTTCCAAATCAATCATCATTAGTAACATTAGCGTTATAGCGTAAGATTGAAAGGTTAAGTAGAATGCAAGAATATGTAAGGGGAGGACAAAGCTGTTCCTGAGCCTGTGTTGTGCAATGTGGAGAACAGAGGCAATAGGACATTGGTTTGCAAGCTGTTCACTTTGCAGCAGTTCAAAGTCAAATCAATATGGTTACAGGATCTAGGAGATTTTTATCAATTTAAATATTTGTATGCAGATAACAGCAGTGAATGCATAGCCAGAGCTTATTGTATTACACTAGTACCTATTTATTACTACATTGATGGATTATTGAAGTGGGAATATATTCTAAGGAAGTTGGAACTCAGAATATATTCTGAGAGAGAATAAATGTTGCCTTGCATTCACCTGGGATTTACCAAGAAGTCTTGTACTCTAATTTGAGATGAAGCTCTAATTCAGTCTGCCATCATCCTAGTTGTCTTTCTTCTCTCTGCTTTTACAGCCACTGTAAACTATTTATTTCTCCAGGCATTCTAGCCCATATCCTTCTGTTACCATGTAAAGTCAGTATTCATGTATATGTGATTTTAGAACTGAGGTTTCTGCAACCTTTTCCTTTTTTTAATTCAATGAGATTTTATGTTAATATGTAGCTCCCGATTTCTTATGAGTTTACATTAACAACTTTGATCTGCCAGGTTAACCCAAGAGTGCCATTCCTTCAGTCATTTTTTTAAAAATTGATTTCTTTTTCTTCTTCAAGAAATATCTCAAATTGCCCTCAGTTGAGTAGTTCTAATTAAGAAATATGAACTGCATTTCATATAGCCATCTCTTTGGCAAAAAAGATGGAAATTTGCACCTAAGCAATCAGTTCATTGCATAATTCTTGCTTAATTTTCCCCTTATGAGTGTTGTAAAAGAGACAGTGGCAAACAGGTGCAGTCACTAAAGAGTATGGCTCATACAAGTGATCTCTGTCAAGCACAGAATTCTTTTTCTAACATTTTCTGAGTGCTTCAGAGTCCTAGAGTCAAAATCAGAAGGAGCTTACTGGTTTTTAAAGCCTAAACTTAGAAAACCAAGTTACTCTGTTCCCCTCCTAGGGCATGTATGTCTCAATTAGCTGAACATAAGCCATCTTTGGTTTACATTAGAGTGAGAATGGAATCTGTGAGGCTGTCTGCATAACACGATACTGACATTCAGCACCATAAATCTTTTCTTTTACCACACTGAAGTCATCCCCAGGCCTCACTCAGGTACGTTCTCCCACAAAGTGTATCAGCAGCACAGTCTGCTCAGCAGCTCAGCCTTGCTTGTGCACCCTTTATTCCAAATATCACATCATGGCATCCTCACAAATAATCTTACTACAACAGTCTGACTTATGCCCATTTAGGAGGGAGGGCTGGATGGATGTCTTACTAAGTTGTGAGTGGTAAAATGTCAGGCAGCATTCATCTGAGATTAATAATATGCTATGTCAACATTTTTTTCCTGTATATCCTAGATGTAGATAGCGCTTATAAGAGTTAGTGATCTCAACAAGCTCAAGAACTGATCCATGGAAAAGGAATCTCATGAGGTTTAACAAGACAAGTCTTAACTAGTGCCAGGTGCTACCCCTGGATCAGGGCAACCCCCCAGTATCAGTCCAGGATGTAGGATGAACAGATTGAGAGCAACCCTGCCAAGAAGTTCTCAGGGACACTGGGTGGTGAGAGGCTAGACATGACCCAACCATGTGTATTTGTAGCCCAGAAAGACAATTGTGTCCTGGGCTGCATCAAAAGCAGTGTGGCCAGCAGGTTAGGGAGGTGATCCTGCCCCTCTGCTCTACTCTCATGAGATGCCATGTGGAGTACTGCATCCATCTCTGGGGGCCTCAGCACAGGAAGGACATCAATCTGTTGCAGTGAGCCCAGAGGAGGGCCACCAAGTTGATTAGAGGGATGGATTCCTGTGAGGAAAATCTGAGAGAATTGAGATTGTTCAGCATGGAAAAGAGAAGGCTGCAGGGTGACCTAATTGCAGCCTTCCAGTACCTGAGGGTGCCTACAAGAAAGATGGGCAGGAACTTTTTACAAGAACGTGCAGTGACCGAACAATGGGAAATGGCTTTGAACTTAATGACAGTATGTTGAGATTAGATATAAGAAAGAAATTATTTACTGTGAGGGTGATGAGATACTGCAACAGGTTCCTCAGAGAAGTTGTGGATGCCCCTTCCTTGGAAGTGTTCAAGGACAGGTTGTATGGGGTTTTGAGCAACCTGGTCTAGTGAAAGGTGTCTCTGCCCATGGCAGGGAGGTTGGAACTAATTGATCTTTAAGGTCCCTTCCAACCCAAGCAATTCTGTGATTCTATGATTTAGATAACTCTAGTTGTCCTGCTGGTTTGCATTTGGGACAGTAACGGTTGAGTGTATCTATACTATATATACTATACTATACTATACTACCTATACTGTATCTATAAAGTTGCTTCTCAACTCTAGGACCATTGGTAGTAATAAATGAAATTTTTCCATTATTGGAATATTTTATGTGACATTACAAACACAGACAGAGAGAAATCACAGATAATAATCTCTGTCCTATGTTTTTGACTGTCCATTAAGTAGTAGCACAGGAACTTTTAACATCTGAGAGAAGAAACAGTGTATTAATTCTTCTCTCCTCCTATAACACTATCTCCTTCACGATTCAGTGCTGGCCACCACAAATGTCATCATTTAACTTCATTAGCCTGAAGAAAATTGTCTTATGTTTCCTGTTGTCTTCTGCTTTGTACTTATTTTATCACAGGCACCTCTGAGTGGAAGGTCACATCTTTCCTTAGTTACAGCATCTAACATATACTGACAGGTAGATAATGTTAATCCTCTTGGTCTCTCACATCCAAGTATTCAGTCACTTTTAACAAGTGACTCACTCTGGCAAATGCTCTCAATGCAGTTTTGAGGTGATTCATAGAGACTTTCCATGATCCTTTTAAAATCCAGTTCACCTAGGTCCAGAAAGAAGAGTTCAGAACATAGGAGGTAACCATGACCTTGGCAAGTTGAACCTTGTACAGCTTTCACACATATATAAGGGGGGGGGAAAAGTAACCCTTTGGAGCACCACAGGTACTGGATCCTACAGGTATGTGTACTTAGGCACAACAAGAGGGGCAGAGAAGCATAACTTCTGGACCTCTTATTTCACGCTTTGCTATTTCCTGAATATATCTGGTCAATATTACACAATGTGGCAGGAGGACACTTTGGAAAAACTGTGTGAATTTCCAATTACTGAGAATATTCAAACTTCGATGGGAATCAAGGTGTTATTTCCAAGTGGGCATAGAAGAAGGTTCTAATATCTGCTAATCTTCAAGAAAAGCGGTGCATGCTGTATGATTTATCTATGAAGATACTGTCTAGAGTGATACCTGCATTTGGTGTCTTTACTATGCCCTATTCCATCAGGAGAGACACCAAATATGAAGCTGTATTTCGAAGAACTTAGTAGTATTAGGTAGAGCTGTCGACCCTTATTCATGATTCACACTATTAGTTGCAATAGAACTAGTGGTCCGTATATTAAAAGCTATGGTGAAAAAGCTGTTTGTGTTCTTTCTCTACCTGATTTCTGTCACTGTGGTTCAACATTGGGAAAATACCCACGGAGCAGCAGTGACTTGAGCATGGGCACTGAACTGGCCTGACTGAATTCTTGGAGATCTTAGGAAAAAGCTTGGCAAGCAGAAGTAGAGCACCGTTTATGTGCGTTAGTGTCAAGGCTGCATCATACTTCATTTTAGACAGATTTTTGTTTGTTTCCTAGTACAACCTATTTTGACTTGTTTGTTATAATAAAGGTGAACAAAATAAAGCACTTATTATATGAATGTTATAAATAATATTATTTATGTAACAAGACATCAAGGAAGGAAACTTGCTGGCTGAAAGACTTGCTGAGTGACTTTATAGTCAGCCTTTAAGGAAGGAAAAGTAACAGTCTAAACTTGCCATACCATCCTGGGAAATCTGAGCCTTAAAGTTACTGCGGACAGTCATTCACTAAAGAAGTAGTGGAAAAGTGCATGATTTCTGTCATCCAGCCCACAAATAATGTTTGGAGTCTGTGTATCTCATCAGTATCAGCTACACATCATCTCAGCTACCTGGTCATTGCTATCAAAGTGCTACTAGTGCTGAAAAACGGTTTTAGAAATACACAGTAGAAATAACTCCACTCCTACCGGAGATGGGCTTGAATAGTATTTTCCTAATCAATTGGCTTTATAACGTTTCCTCAGTCGATAGGGATGGAACTCTTCTGAGAGTTCTAATGAGATTGGCTAAAGATGCAATGAAAATGATGCCCAGAGGGATTGCAAGGCATAGCCATTGCAGTTACACAAGTGTTTTTTCCTCATTTTAAGCAACATAGGGATCACTGTTCCTTCTCCAAATCAATTTAGAACAACTGAATTCTGCACAATTCTGATCAATTCAAATCAATTCTGAACAACCATAAGGGTTCAGACTTGCATCTGATGGTTTTTCCTGCTTACATCTGAGCACTGTGGAAAAGTGTGGAAAATGTTCCTACCAGTCTTGGCAACAGCAATATCAAAAAAAACCACCTCACTCTTCCACATTTGTAGTTGCCACAGGTTGTCTTGCTTCCTCACAAAGACTTGGAATACTCTTGATGTTTTATATCCCTCATTCATGTGAATCAGGACACTCTGCCTTGTTTACAGTCATGGAAGGAATGTGCTTGATATTGCTGTTAGGATTGTAATGCAACTCCTTATAGAGCTGTTAAAGTCCAGCCTTTTGTAATGGTTCATTTTCCACTTTTGTGATGTTAGTAGTGTTGTCTCTGTGGGTGCCTGTTTTGATAACCATCACAGTAATGGGGCTCAAAACTTCTTTAACAGTTTTTCAGTTCAATTCTATATAGGATCCTATGCTGATGGGCAGGCAGCACATGATTCATGCTGAGGACAGTAGATCTGATGACAATATGCCCATTTGTGTTCATATTTAACCAGTGTTTTCCTTTTGAGGATAAGCCATATAAAACAATATAAAATGCAAATCAGTCTTCTGTCAGTAAATCAGAGCAGTTAGAAGGAGACCGAAAGAAATGGGAGCTAAACAGGGGAAGCAGCACTGCTGGCTTTTGGCACAGCTCACTTGAGGTGTTCTGCCATTCAGTCACACAATGCAAAGGCCACGTAGAGCAGCAGTTTGGGGGAAATCCAGCCTAAGCATCACAATTGGCACCACTGTCTTCACATTTCCTTCATCTCCTGTGATGAGACTTGTATTTTGTCCTAATATTCCATGCACTAGCAACTAACATTTGCTTCTCTCCTCTGCTTGTGGGATGCTTTCCCAAGATGAAATTTACTCTCTTTTGGAACCATAGTAAGAATGAAATAGATATTAATTACACTGATCTGCATCAGATCAGGGAAGGAGGGCTGAACCTGATGCTATGACTCCAGCAAGGTGTAGGGATTGTTAGTAAAGTTTTACTTTAATTCTCAGAAAAATCTAGTTCTCCATTCAGTAAGTATGACTGGAAATCTGCCCTAGAGGATCAAAATCACTGTATAATTTCATAAAGATATTATGCTTGAAAAAAATACAGTTGTTAAGACCACATTTATGTAGTGAAATACAATTAGGTAAGTATAAAAAAAGAAAATCATATTTAAAAAAATCACCCTCAGGATCTCTGCTCAGTGTGTTGTAGATACAGAGACTGATCTGAGCCCTCTACAGTCCATGCAGAGGACTTTCATTTCAAAGGACTTTTGGACTGAAACTGTGAGTGGCAGAGGACTGGAACAGTACACTCTACAGACAGGGTGAAAATATTCTGGTCAGGAATCATTTTTGAATACTTCAACACTTTTGAATACTTCAACCTTATTGCTTACACTCCATTTGAAAAAGGGCGGTGCATCTTACTAGCTGGTTTACACATAAGTCTTTCCATGAAAAAAGTTCCTTCCACCTCTGCATTGTGTGTTCAGTAAAGCAATCACTTCCTGTCCCAAATACTTGGAGAACTTTCTTGCACTACTTCACAAATGAAAACACCTTTCTCTTTTTTTTTTTTTTAAACCATTTTAATGTGTTTGTCTGGTTAGAAGCATGTAAAGTAGCATATGAAAAAATAGAAGTGCTTGTTCTAGGATGAAAATACTTATGCTAGCGTGGCAATTGTTTTATGGAAATACTAAAGTAAGGTATTTCTGAAACAGGAATTTTACAAGTGATTATGTGTATGTTATACCTATTTATATGTGTTGAAAGGGCTGAAATCCTGACTCATTATATTTGGACTGGGCAGTGCAGCGTATCCCTGAATGGCTTTGCCCCAACATGGCAGTGGAGTGTCTATCACTGTCTCTTACAAACAAGGTTGGAAAATGTTTCATTAAAAGAAAGAAAATTAGAAATCATCAAGTGAAAACTACTGACTGTCAGTTGCAGCTATTGTGTTCAGCTTTCTGAGAAGATAGGTCTTTGTGCTCTGCAAGTTGGCCATTACATGGACTTCCCAAACACAGGAACTCAAGCCAAGGTGGGGATGGTACTACTTCAGGGAACCAGGTAAGAGAGCCATACTCTGCAAATTAGCCATGTAGAGGTATACTGAGCAAAGAGCAAGTGCTAAAAGCTTGATTGCATTTTTGAGTAAAACACAAGGAAGGAGCAGTGTTTTGCTTTGTTACCCCATGAGCAGCCAAAGAGATTGTGCCTGTGGAGCCACAATACTTACATACCTTTTGGGCCATTTCCTGGCCCAAAGTAATTTTACATCTGTCCTGCATGTCTCGCATATCAGCAGCTAGAACAAGAAAGGCTGAACTGCACCTCACTTTCCCTTGCAAGAGCTCTTTGTTGGTAAGGTCATTCTGAAAGAACCCTTGGGTAGCTCAGTAGGATGTTTGGTGAACTGAATGTGTGCATGAACTGCTATAAACATTAGCCATGTGGAATAAATAAGTATATTTATTTATTATTTTTCATTATATATTTATCTGTATTAAGTATAGACAGATCCTTGTCATGGATATTTCTCAACCTAAAGAACGTTCACTGAAAGTAGGTAATAGTAGGAGCAACACTGTGTGTTGTGGTAGGTGTGTGAAATATAATATGCTAGAAATCTGCCTTTTTGGGGGAAAAAGTTAGTATGGATGAGAGAAAAGAAAAATTACTGAACCTTGATTCAGGAGATAATGACCTGTCTAAAGTTTTAGTTCCTACCTACATGTTCCAGAGGAGACGCAACATCACTCAGGATACCTAAAATGATCCAGTACATAATCTTTGATTGGGTTAAGATGACAAAAGTGACAAATCCAAGGACTCAGGCAATAATTTGAAGAAAAATTCTCTCTTCTGTGATCTAAGTATTGTTCTCAATATATAGCTAACTAATGTTTGCCTGGTTTAGCTTCTTAATTGTATTGTTTTGTTTTTTCATGTGGTATTTGCATGCCCTACTTTCAAAATATTTGTTAAAATTTAACATATTAAGTTTTATTTGGATTAGTGATTCAGTGTCAAAAATTAGTTCCTTTCCTTTGAACTCCGTCTGTGTTTAATTTGTATTCATTCCATGAATATTCTGGCTTAGTGTGTAGTACAGTAAAACAAGTAGGCTCAAAGCTAATCTGTTTCTAGGAGAATCCTGGAGAGCTGGTAATTCTAGGAAAGCAGAGGAAAAGATTCAGGAAAATACAAGTTTAAAGAACCAAGGCAGATGTAAAGGAAAGTTCCCTTAGTCTATGGACTAGTTAATCTTCTCATAATTATGACCGGGGAAATTACCTCTAAATAAATGTGTGTTTATATACATACTGTATAAACTGTTCATCTTCAGAAGTAAAGATCCTTATGTGTTTTGACTAATCCTGACTGAGTGGAAAACAACTGATGTGAAGCATTATGCTTCAGAGCCTTGCCTGAGAGTGGAATATTGCGTAGCTTCACCTCACAGTAGACAGGGAACACAGATGTATTTGGCCCTTTTGCAATTTCGAAGTACTCTATGATGAAGGACATGCTCATTTTTACTTGGAATGAATAAACGTGTGTTAATTTTGTGACTATTTAATTCAATACAAAGTTTAGTTGGTAACCGTAGTAATAGTAGAATGATTTTCATAATTTAGAAAGCAGTAGAATTCACAGGAAATAGGTTGTTCCCTGGAAATTGTGAATGTTCAGGAACAGAAAAACAAACGTAACATTACATTAACTATTATGTATCTTAGAGAAATGAAGGCTAATGAAATAACAGATATAATTCATTAGAAGAAAAATATATGAAACAATATTTTAAAACAATTTAAAGTCATTAATGATCAAATAATTTAATTTTTATAGTTCTTTTGATACTTCACAGTAAAAAAAGCTCATTAATACCTCTTTAGGGAGAGGAGGAAATGGGATCACCTCATTTAATCAGAAAGCCACAGATATTTGACTGATCAGAAGGTGAAAGCCTTATCCATAACTTTAAAAAATATTCTCTTTTTTGGTAGATAAATTTCACTACAACTGTGTCTGTGAACTCCCTGTGTTTCCTTATTTTATCTTTAAATATTTCCATCTTCTTGCATATTTTCCAGAGAAGACACAACTTATACAATACAATTTTTAAACTATCTGACCAGTTTTGCTTACTTCAGATTCTTTAGCAGCATATTAATTTACAAGAGGAAAAATATTAGTCACATAGACTGAGAAGAACGGAAGCGATTCATTGTCCCCAAAAAATCTGCTGTAAACTATGGTAGGAATTTCATTTCTGTATTATTTCAACAGCTTCAAAATTACTTAATGGTTGTTTTACCAGTTTACCAGTTTTAAACTTTTAGTGTGCTTGAGTTTAGTAAAGGCTCTGTTACTGGTTTTATTTGGGGGGGAGGTGGGGGGGGCGGGAAGAGAATTAAAACTGTACAGTCTTAGGATATCTTAAAGATAGGTGCACAGTCCATCAAAAACAACTTAGTTTAAGAAAAGGAGAATTATCCTTTCCGTGAAATACTCAGTTTGTCTTCATACAGGAAGCTGTGAGGACATGGAGCTTTTTGTATTGCCCAGGAGGTTTTCTAAATGTGATAACTGAGTAATGAGCAGAAATTTCAAAGGGATACTGTTCTTATTAAGTTCAAAAGAAGTTTACTTGACCTTGAGATTAGTAAAATTGAACCTTGTATTATTTTTATAATATATTTACAAAGCAACTCATTTTGTGCCTGCAATATGGTGCTGTCCGTGGTACATTGGGTTTGCTTTTGTCTTGCTTGAGCCATCTTAACTATATTTTGCTACCCACAACAGAGCCTCCTCCTTGTAGCATTAGCAGTCATTTTCTTTCTTTCTTTCTTTCTCTTTCTTTCTTTCTTTTTCTTTCTTTCTTGCTTCCTTTTTTTCTTTCCTTCTTTCTGTCTTTCTTCCTTTCTTCTTTTCTTCCTTTCTTTCTTTCTTTTTTCTTTCTTTTTCTTTCTTTCTTTCTTTCTTTCTTTTTCTTTCTTTCTT
Source organism: Neopelma chrysocephalum (assembly GCF_003984885.1). Taxonomy (NCBI): domain Eukaryota; kingdom Metazoa; phylum Chordata; class Aves; order Passeriformes; family Pipridae; genus Neopelma; species Neopelma chrysocephalum. The sequence continues at coordinate 2,795,787 of NW_020897691.1, read as the reverse complement.
TCTTTCTTTTTTCTTTCTTTCTTTCGAATTAAAATTATTTACAAATTAAAAATGTTGTTTTCGTTGTTCCTCCATGATCAGAACTGTTAGCTAGCATGTGGGATGATGTTGCAGTGGTCCTTCTGCAGAGCTGACCAGTGCAGCAGGAGCTGCTTCAGAAAGGAGTTGCTTGTGAAGGATTTCCACGTAGCTGGAGCTAGACTGGAAGACCATTCAGAGCCTGCATTTGTAAAGAACTTTAGTGTAGCCTTCCTTTTGGAGGGAGAGAGGGGGGAGGAATTATATGGGGTTGGAGCTTGATGTGTTTATGGATTACAATATTTGATTTTTAAACATTGCCTTTATGATCCAGAAGATGCATTCTAGTTCTGTTTCCCTAATATAAAGTTGCATTATGTCTAGAAGTTAAAACAACTGTAATGGGGAAATACTAGCAAATAAATACTGTAAGAAGTAAGAGTAAGTGTACTTCATAAGATGAAATAGAAACTCTATAAATACATTTATAAACCCCCTTCACATTTCCTTGTTCTGTCCTTTAGAGAGGCCACTAAAATTTGAGAATGAAGGTTACATGCAAGAGCATTAGCAGTTTCTAATCTCTCTTCTAATTCACAGAAATCCCAAATAGCAAATCAAGAAGCTAATTAAAGGCACAATTCCAATTACAATTTCTGTGCTGAAACTAAAAAATTGTATAATGAGCATCAATTATCTCTCAGTGATTCCAGAACTTCTGAAATCACTGAGAACAAAAGATAAACCAACCAAAAGGTGAACTTCTTCTTGTAAAGTCTCACTCTGCAATACAAGTCTGTGATTTTAAAATGAGATTTTAAAGCTCATACATACTTTAGTTGCTTGCCAGTCCTTCCCGGAGTGGCACAGTGGCAGTTCTGTTCCCTATGTTATAGCTACACGTCATGAAAATTTGACAGGCATGAGAATTGAGCACAGTCTTTCTTTCCCACCTATCTTCCCACTCAAGGGTTTTTATCCTGCTGGGTACATTCCTTCAAGCATATGCAGATCTGAATCGGTAGCCTGTGGTCTCCCCATCAGTATATGGTGCTCTGTTAGTATCTCAGATGTTCAGTGTCAGACCTGGTGGGCTCCAGTTGTGTGGTCATTCTTCAAGAGGGATGTCCATTCATGCTTTGGAAAGCAGTGCTTATAATGATAAGAAAAAGAATACTTAGTGTGCAGGTAGTGAGATTAAGACAACATAAATTTAGGTGCCTGTGGGTGGATGTCTTCATATGAATGAAGTAGATAATTTTCTACTATGGCCAATGGTGACCTTGCCAGTACTCAGAAATATTTATTTTAACTGTTTTAATTGTTTACATAGGCAATTAAACCACCGGAGCCATAACACAAAATCTATGAATATGTGCTCCTTATAAAAGAATGTTTAAAATCCACGAATCCTACAACCCAAAGTGATTATACTATATCTCTAGCATATTCAAGGCCTTCTTGGAAATTTTAGGAAAACATCAACTGTGACCATCTATGGATTTCTACAGGCAATTGACTTAAAAAGAATAAAAATACTCAGCCCCTGTTGGAGGCTAATTTCCTCCCAAATAAACACCTTCTATTGAGATTAAAGCCAACGATCATCACCATGAGATGCATTTAAAAGTTATTTAGTAGGTGAGTCTAGAAAGTGAAATTCAAGCCTTCTCAGGTTACCAAAAATAGTGGACTCAGCAGAGAACTTGATTTTATGTCTTCTTACAGTCTTTCTGCTGCCATGTCTCTCTATTTCCAATACCAAAACCTTTCTGTGTCACAAAGTCTCTTAGCCTGTCAGTTCTTCTGGCCACAAACTGTGCCACCTGCCTGTTTTACGCAAATAACTGAAGAACATTGTAAATTTAATTCAAGGACCCTTGTCCCTGACCTATTCCAACCTGGGATTTTCCTTCATCATAATAGCTTGGATGCGGTCAAGACAACATCTTAACCACATCAGTAAATCAATTAAGAAAACCAAACCAAAACAAAGAAAAAAACACAAACAAACAAAAAGTCACCTTTCCTAAACAGGGATATTTTTTTACCTGGATTACATCAATGATAAAATGCACTATGTGGCCTGTTACCATTTGCAGTGCAACAGTGATGAGTGTGAAGAGTTGAAATATAAGCATAGGATATTATTCACACTAACTTCCTTCATGAAGAAAATGTCCTGTGTAACGCAGAATGTAAAAGTAACCTCCTTTTTCCTAATTATCTCAACTTGTCTAATAGAAGGTTAGAAGATAAAGAGATTACATATGCCTTCAGGCTGTTTCTGGTCTTACACCATCACAACTGCACAAAGGCAATTTTAAAGAAAAAAATTTAAACTTTTTTCAAATTTATTTTTTTTTAAATAAATAGTACTTTGTATAACAAAAAAAACCCAGTTGAATAAAAAGCTGGATATTTTATAAATTCATATTTTCTTGTATAGCAGGTATATTCAGTATTATACTTTTTCAGGTGGTTTAAGATTCACAGGTATAAAATTTGTTAAACTTACCTTCAGTAGTTCCTCACCCACTATTGATATCCATGTAAAAAGGTAAGCAAATTTGCTAACCATCTCCTGCAAACTGTTTGAAAACACATTGTGCTTGCTCATAACTCTTACTTGTATTTCGCATCTCAAATAAAATCACAGTAGGTTGGAGCTCTGATCCCATTTTATGAACATCTTACTTAGTATTGGGTACATCTCGTGCAGCTTGCTTCATATTAGTATTGATTCAATTCTTAGTGTAAGGTTAGTAATATGAAATTAATTACTTTTCCTGTCAGCAGTCACTAATCCAATTCTGTTATTGATGTATTTTTCTGTCTCCGCCCTCTGATTTTTTCTGGTTCTTTTTTTTCTCTTTTAGAAAGAGAAACACAGTAAGTACAGCAGGGCCGAATTTACTGGGCAGAAGGCGAAGGTTTGGAGATAGCTGTGCAGTCTGAAGCACTGTACAGGTGATAAGAAGGGGAGCAGCTGGGGCTCTTTGCTGTGTGGCTCCCACATGAAGGCTGTTTCCCCTTTCCCTGCTCATGAGGCAGCTGTTCCTGTCTGGCAGATTATCTGATATGTGGATATGTATAAACTGAATCTAATTTCCAAGTGCATTACCCTCCTTCCTTAAAGACTATGCAAGGGTAAATTAAATTATTTTCCCACCACATTGCTTAAAAAAACCAATTGATTAATGAAAAATGAAATATTCTTATTTTAATTGCTCTTGTTAGTTACAGAATTGGCTTAGATTTTGATTTATATTGCATCGGACTTTTAGTTTTAACAGTGAACAATTTTAAAAATTCCACCTGAATTCACTTTTTGTTTGGATGTTTTCTGCTTTTTTCTCATTAATTTCCACCAATGTTCTTTCCTCATACTCCACAGCATTCTCCACTTTTTTCCTCTCTTGTTTTGTAGTTCTTTTCATAGTAGCCATTTGAAAATAGTGTTTTTCTGGTAAGACAGTTCATATTGAAATATACTAAAATATATAAAAGTTTTGTGTGATTGAACACCAGAGCAAAGACAATGACATTAAATGCTGCTCTATGAAAGGTAGAAAAACATATTCTGAAGAATATTGAGGGCTTTGAATTGTAGTTTGATTTTCTATCAGAATTGAGCCTCTATTTATTCATACATCCCAGTAAAAACAAAATCTTCTTTAAAGTGATCAGTAAAATCATTTGAAATTTTGATGGACTGTCTGATGCTTATAATTTAGCATGTTATGCAAACATAAAAAACAGATATAATGCCAAATTGAGAATCACTATATTTTATTCATGATATGTTATAACTGAATCTTTTAATACTTTCAATGCATTTTTTTAAAATATTATTCAAAATGTCGGTAATATTGGAATGGATTAAAAAAATTGACAGTCCATTTAGATTTCATAGATTTGCATTTTATAATTTGATAGATTTTTTTAGTTGATAAAATGGTTTCTTTAGCATTTCTAAGTGTTCTTTCTGCTTGAAACTTTGTGACCTCTCATGTCTTCACTTACGGTGCCACATGGCACATTTACATAGAGCCACATTTACTCTGTACATGTGTATCTTAGGTATTGCTCGATTTAGATTCAGGATACTTACTTCTCTTGCTCTGCATAACTATATGCACATCTATCAGATCTGCAAAATTAGTGAGGTTACTCTTCACACAAATGTATGCGGTATCTCAACTAAACACAGGGATATTACGGAAAATATGAACTTCCAGGAGGAACAATTAGGAAGAAAATGGTTTCATTTTCTCACAGCTGTGTTCCTACTGGGGACTTCTTGAGTTTCATAAAATGTGAATTCATATTTTTATTTTATTAAGGTGTCTTCCATGATACCTATATGCCAAAGTACTCTCCGAATCAAATGCCTGGAATAGGGACATTTGAGTTTTTGGGCTTTCCTGTGGCAAATATGCCTTATGCTTTACATATAAAACAGAAGGATGTCACTGTTTATGAAAAGTGGTGTTTGAGTGTTCCTGCCTGCTGGAGAAGTCTGTAGTAAGGAGAGAGGCTAAGCCAGGACAGGTTGTTTGCATATTTGTGGGGATAAGGGAGATGCTTCATCCATCAAATGTGGAATGGAGTTCCCAACATAGGAGGTGGGATGCAGGAGCTTTCCCTGAGTTGGCTGCAGTGGCACATCAGCCAAGGACCAAAGGACGAGAGGAAAATGCTTCTAAATACTTCCCAAAGCCTGCAAGCTCAAAGGGAAGTCAAATGTTTCTTGTGTGCCCTTTTTCTTCACCCCTGTGGGGAACTCAGCAAAAGGGGCAATGTGTCATTCCTTGATGGAAAAATGTATTGTGAGCTGTGTGTGAGAAACCACATGGGATGGATTTGACTCAAAACCAACTACAGCAAAATGTACTTAATCAGTATAAAATCTTATAATACCATCCTTAGATCGACAATTAAATGAGAATTGAGGATCTATTAACTTTGGCTTGGTCCAGCTTTCTCTTTGGCAGATTGCAGACACCAACTATAACCATATAAGGACTTAAAAATAAAAATAGTTCACAAAGAGTTTCATGCCAGAAGCCTTTCTTTTTGAAAATGCAACAAGTAATCAGATCCTTGAAGCATTCCTTTGATAACTAAGCATAGGCATAAATTTATATCTATGTGTATTCATACATTTTTTTATTATTTTATGGTTGTCCTTCAGTGATAGTATATTCAGACAGAGTTAATAGAAACTCTCTAATGTCTTTATCAGGTTATTTTCTAAGGGTTAAGATCCTTGCCAGTGTGTATATGTTTTACTGACCTTTCTTTAATTGCCCTGGCATTACCATTACAGCATTTGAAAATTGTCCTTAGTTTACTTGCTGAGTCGCCAGTGCTTGTATTATGTTTGCCACCTACAGAGAATCACAGTAATACTTGCTGATAATATCACACATTATTCTTGGCTGTACTTTGGCTCAAAGAGTAGGGGGACAGGGTGAGGGGGGCTGTGTGTCTTTTCTCTAGCTTCAGTGTTCTGTTTTTTTCTAAAGAAAATCACTTAATGAAATACAGTGTCCCTTTCCACCCAAGAGGCCAGTTTAAAAGCTCATCTCGTAGACATTACCATGTTTTCTTCCTGTTTTTAATTCGATGTTATTTTCCATCTATTCACATTTGAGTTTGTGTCACTATTTCATCAGATGGTGGTGTGTTAAACCATATTTTATCATGATCCAGAGTGGATTTTTGCAAACTTTCTCATGAAATTTATTAATCAAAATCACAGTAATTCAGGCGGATAACCAACCTGTGGTATTTAGCTCCAATTTATATATATATATATATATATATTATTTTTTTTAAGTAGAATCATGGAAATACTTTCTGCTGTGGAGCCACCCACAGTTGATAGATTCCTATTTTCTATCAATGTATATCAGGCATAAAAAGCAGGTGGAGAGTACTAATCATCACTAAGTACTTCCTAAAACTTATCAGAGTCTTTTGGAATACCAGTTCCACCACTCTTTGTATTAACCATATTTTTCCATCTCTGGGATTTTTTTTATTATTTTTTTCATCAGTACCTCGGAGTCTTCCCAGTCAAGGAGCATATTTTCTTTCATATGTAACCTTTTCTAAATTTGAAGAAACTTGGCATTTGAAATCTGAGACATGGCACATATATTTAAGATCAGGAAAGTTAATATATTATGTTTTCATGCCACTAGTAATAGTCTGCACATCACCTGCTCCTTCAAAACACTGTTTCTGATGATGATAGTTACCTATTCCTTTTAGCTCCTAAAAAGCATACAAAAAGGTCACAATACTAAATTAAGGGCCTCAAAAAGATGGATTTGTGTATTTAAAAGTTATTTTATTGGGGAAAACTGAAATCTAACCTTTTGCTGTTGGAGGCAAACGTAACTGAATGAAAATGATCTAGAACACAGACTTTTTTTCTATTTCTGTATTGCTGAGGATCCTTAGACACTTATGCATCTGGACCAAATTGTTTCAGCTGGTTTACAAAATACAGAACAAAAGAACAGTGCATGTACCAAATATGAGAATTAACATTGAAACAAATTAATAGAAAAAGCAATGGGGATGTGTGTTTGCAAAGATGTAATGTGACTTGCTTGTGTGCAAAATTTTAACAGGAACTGATTACTAAACTCCTAAGTAATCAGAATATGATTTTCCTTATGGGAGCTCATGACCTGTGCTAGAGCAGCCCTGTGAGTTTTGAGGAGTCAAAATAAAGGAGATTTAGAACTAAAGTATTTAATCATAAGAAGAATTCAGAACCCAGTTCTCCCTGCCTTTGTATCAGCACGAGGACACTGTGCAAAAGCAAGCTACACAGCTGTTACTTTGATTCACCCAATAAAGCCCGGGTCTTCGTGTTGTGTAAGGAGAGATGCAGGCACTCATTTATCCATATAAATATATTTTTGGGTCTACATACCTGTCTGAAGTTAAAATCCAAGAGAACACTTAGAGAGGGCAGTTGTAGGTACTTTCAAGGCTGGACAGAAAATGAGGTTGAGAGAGCTGACTCACTGGCTAATAACCTCTTGTTCATTACCTAGACTTACAGCATTTTAATTTTATTGAGATTATTATATTCCATCCTCACTTATTCTGATACAAGCTAATGGAGAGTTAGACGGTTTTCTGTTTTCTGAGAAAAAAAGGTAAATAATAATTACAGATGACATTGTTCCTTAGAAGTAGGCACTTATTCCTAATACATTTAATATTGCATCTGAGGAAGTATGCTTGTCCTGACTCTCGGTACTTGTTCTTATTGGCAAAGCATGCCTTCCTACATTGTATTAAGCTAGTGAGACAGCTTTTTCACTGTAGCAGATTTTTGAGTTTTTTCAAGTCTTTGTATGAAAATTTATTCTGATAACTCCAAGTTCGGTCCATCATTTGCGATCTGTTCTCAAGTTGCTAAGCAGTTTATTGGATTTCCTACCTCATTTTTAAAATTAAGATATTTGATTTTTCAAGACTTTGGGTTTTTAATGCTTTTTGATCACTTCTCACACTATCTCTGCAAAACAGAATATTCAATATGCAAGGCAAAGTTTTATACTTGACTGTTGTCTTCCTTGAAATTGTGTCTGTACCTCAGCATAGCACCAAATAATACCAAACTGAAATGAGCCCTGCTCATGCTATATGGGTCTGACTTTAAATTTCTGGAGAATTGGGAACTGATACTGCATGGTAAATACATGCTTTACTTGTAGTTCTATGCCTTCCCAAGTGAACAAAGAGTGACTATGATATACAGTATTAGCAGGAAAAAGGAAAAAAAAATATATAAGAAATTAAATGAATTTTCCAGCTGATATATGTATTCAGATGAGATTCTCTGACTTTAAAAAGATAGCGATTCTGATGGGGTTTTTTCCCTATAGTTGATACATTTTTAATACCTCTTTGCTATCAGAGCCAGCTCCTTTAGCTGGAAATTCGAGGATCCTTACATCCACTGCTCTCTTTTATTAGTTCTGCTCCACTATATCAAATAGCCCTTATTGTCTCCTATGTTACTTACAGATCTTCTGTGCATACATCTCTGCCACAGTGCAGAGGAGGGCTGGTAGTGAAGTCTTCTTTGAAGTCATATCTTCCACTGGCTTTCTTCAATCACTCCTGAGATGAAAAAAGTGAGAAATTAGGCAAATTTAATTCTTGATTTTAATCAAAATGTTGTTTCCCTTTTGCAGACTTGCTCTCTCAATATGTCAGTTCTTCCTACCACAGAAATTCTGAGCTTGTATAATTAAGACATAATTTCAGATATTGAGGTCTGCTTTTTCTGATTAAATCAAAACAAAAATGGAAAATGAAATTCAATATTTGACATTAAAATAGAGTTGAAAGACAGCCTAATGTTTCACATAAAACTCGGCAGCCATATGCAGAAGGGATGTTGGTATCTACTGACATGAAGGCGTGTTGGTAGATACCAACGCTATTCCCAGCAGTCACTGAGAAGTCCTGTATAGCTTAATCTACAATCATCCAGAGACACAAATACCATTATCTCTGAACATCTTTTTTCTTCCAGGACTTCATCCGAAAGGGTTTAATTTGGGTTACTTTACCTGGGTTTGAGAAGAGGGATCATCAAGTCCCATCTGCCCCACTGGTGCCCCACTTCTCACGTGGCTGCAGTTTCTTACAGTGCAGGGCTGCAGGATGCACACTCGCCAAGGGTTACTGAGAGCTGGCAGGGTATGAGGTTCACCTATAAAGAGACTTCAGATCTCAAACTAACAATCACAGAACCATAGAATGGCCTGGGTTGGAAGGGACCTTAAAGATCATCTGGTTCCAAGCCCCATGCTGTGGACAGGGACACCTTCCACCAGACCAGGTTGCTCCATCCAGCCTGGCCTTAAAAACTTCCAAGGGTGGAACATCCACATCTTCTCTGGCAGCCTGTTCCACTGCCTCACCACCCTTATAGTAAAGAATTTCTTCCTCATGTCTAATCTAAACCTACTCTCTTTCCGTTTGAAGCCATTCCTCCTTGTCCTGTCACTACATGCTCTTGTAAATGGTCTTTCTCCATCTTTATTGTAGGCTCCCTTCAGGTACTGGAATGCCACAATTAGGTCACCCCAAAGCCTTCTCTTTTCCATGCTGAACAATCCCAATTCTCTCAGACTTTCAGCATAGGAGTGGTGCTCCATGTGTCATGCCTACTTCCTTTTTCTTTCCCCTCCTCCCCTTTGGGAATTCAAACTCTCAGACAGGGGGACATCAAAGATCCTATCAGTCCTGTCTTGTTTCCTCAGAGGAACTGGTGGACAGATATTGTTTCTGTGAAACTGATATTTTGATATTTGACTTCCAGACATAAAAATCAAAACTTGCATTTAATTGTATTTTTGCTTGGAATTAATGTGGTTGTACTGTAACCTAGAATTTTAATGAGCAATAAAATGTATAGAATATATAGAAATCTAGTATAGCACATCATATGCACTTTATCACATATATTACTTCAGCTGAATGAACATTTGATCAAAATGAAATACTGTATATTGGAACAAAATTCTTTTGAAATTTTCCCCATTATGTAATCAAAGACTTGTGTTCCAACAAAACATTTCAAGCCTCATATAACATTTTCTAATGAAAATATCTTCCATCAATTATTTTTTATCTAACATTATCTGGCTATTAAGTATTGTTTCTTGTAGGAAGATTATGACATTTGTTTCACGTAATTCATACTGATTTTGAGGGGATACAATACTGACAGATATCTTCAATTAATGTATGACACTTCCACTGTGATATGGATAATGTAATGTTGCCTCTTTCACTGTGATGCCTTGCAATAATTGTACCTGCAAAAAAAAAGGCAAGGCAGGAGCTCTTTAGCTAATAAAGGAAGAACATCATGGTAGAAAATTCTCTGAAAAGTAGTGGCCGTTTTTCTCCTTTTCACCAAACCGAAGTTTCGGGCCACCAATCATATTTCTCATTTGGGTCTATTTCTTGTGATGAGGTTTGAATGAAAATGGGAGGTGCAGGGCTTGTCTGTGATAAAATTTCAGCTCTGAGTATCAGTTTTTCAGACTCATGCACATAGTTTTGTATGCACACCAAGAGTCTTTATTGGCTGTATTTTAAATGGATATAAGTTGATATGCTGAAGGGGAATGGGAAAGGTGAAGAAGGGTAGGGTTACCCAACAGAATCTAGCAAAGTTTAATGGGCATTTTCACCAAGAGCTGTTCTGCATGAAGCAGAGTGCTGACCCTGATTCTATGGAGCAAACCAAGCACAGCAAACCACTTTTAGAGCTGGCAAGTGTGATGGCAGGTTATAGCTGCTTTTAGACAGACTGGGAAAATGGCAGCATCACATACATGTGACCTTGGCCGCATTGAAGTTTACCTGTGTTCTGGATCAAGTCAGAGTCCTCCATCTGAGTAATTCTGTGTAGAGAGGGCTCAGAGCTTCTTTCCTCCACTGCTAGTTTTGATACCAAACCATTACAGAGGGAAAATAATTTTCAGCTTTAGTTTTCAGAAAGAGGCACTCTTTAAAAGAAACCTCAGCATTTATAAAAAGGCAGTGTTGGGGGCAATCAATTGTTCACCTAAAAGAGGAGGTTACTTTTTCTCAATTGGTTCTCTTCACTGCCTTATAATTTAGTGTCAGTATTTGCAACATTTTTTGTATTTCTATGATCACTGCCATCTAAAGATCCTGAAAAGCATCCCAGTCCCTCAGTTGCATTTCCCCTTTTTTCTCTGAATTCTTTTACAGATAAACATATATACACAAAATTGCTATGTGACTGGTATCCTGTCCTAATGTCGTGTGCTTGATACTGCATCGAGACAGGATGATAGAGCTCATAGCCCATGCCTCCAGAGCATACCCAAAGGCATCTTTAGTCTTTTTGATATTTCTGTCATTTTAGTTTGGTTTAGGGGTTTTTTGTTGTTTTTTTTTTTTTGTTTGTGTGTTTGGTTGGTTTGGTTTGTGGGTTTTGGGGTTTTTTTGGGTTTTTTTAGTTTACTGTCATCGTCAACCCAGAGTGGAAATTGTTCAATATCTCCAATGGTTAAATACCCTCAAAAGGATTGACAGCTTTAAATGAAATGTAACCTCTTTCCTTATGGCTGTGAATTAACTGAGTTCCAACCTACTGAGGTTTCAAAATATTTCTAAACTATGAAATGATAAGACTTCAAGCATCATAAGACATTTCTCATTTCTCTAGATGGTGACATATTACAAATTGTGAGATTAATCTTCAGTTACTAGCAGAGGAAGAAGTCCGAGCTGCTTTAGTTCAACTCTTCGGTTTTATAGCTCTTTCATATGGCTGAAATTCTGGAGATTAAGGAAAAAGGTCTGAGAAAGGAAAGGTTCAGGACATTCTTTTCAATAGCTATTTAATCAGTTGTCTCACAGGGAAAATAGTCCGACATAAGTAGAAGTAATGTCCAGGTATCTTTGTGCTTCTATCCTACCTCTGTATGTTTTCCTGTGAATTAATACACATTAAACCATGTTTTGTTTTACAAGCTGCAGTATTGTAAATACAAAATAGGATGAAAGCTGCAGCCTATGGTCATCCGTGTACTTATCAAGAGAGACAGCTACAGGGAAACCATTGGTAGGAAATGTTAGATACAATATTGTATTCATTCCTGCGCTTTATCCTAGGCTGTTGTAAAGCACCATTGTGTGCTGTTAAACAGCTGATGTGTTCCACCTCAGAAACACACTTCATTTCACTGAACAAAAATTCATCAAGATAGCAGAGACCATGTCAGGATGAGAGCACATGGCTGCACTGGCATCTGCGCTGTGCGTGGAGAATGTTCCCCCATATGGTCACATGCTGGTGATGTGGCTGCATGTACAAGCATTGTCAGATAAAACTTTGACTGAATATCAGCTCCTTTCCCCATTGTAATTACAGAACTTTGTGGCTCTGTGACTTTATGGGAACTAAAATCCTACTTTTGTTCTCCTACATCGCTATTTCATTTGTAAACAGAACAGTAACTTTAATGGATGGTGTAGCTGGGTTGTTTTTTTTTTTTTTGCTTTCAACTCCAGGGCATTTCATGCATTTTTTAATCTTAAAAGAGCACATCATTGCACACATTCATGGTAGGCAATTGATGCTTCTTCACTCTGAAGAAGTTATGACTCTTTTAACTTAGAATATAGATCTAGTGAAATTCATATTGAGTGACTCAAGTGAAATGTAGTGTGCAAAAATGGTAGCAACATATTAAATCAAGTCACATTTTCTATCTGTCTTGGGATGTATAATGGAGAGCAGATTTAAACATATTTTGATCTTTTATGGTTATAGGCAAATACTACCATAGATGGTTTTTATCACATGGAACTATGCATTTGCCCTTTTTTAGGGGGGAAGTCCTTAGCTAATAGTCTGTAGTGGTAGTGCTGGGCTGACAGTGGGACTTGATGATCTTAAAGGTCTCTTCCCACCTTGATGATTCTATGATTCTGTGTTTCTAAGTCATGCTCCTTAGTCTCTAGCATTACTCTACTCCCAGGATGAGTCCACCTTGTTCTCCTCACAGGTTGCCTCTGGTGCTGTGTTCTGTGGTTCCTCCTCCTTGAACACAGGAGCCAGAACTACACAAGATATTCCAGACCATTTCTGCAAAAATTGTAGAATCATAGAGTATTTTGGGTTAGAAAACACCTTTAAGATTAAGTCTAACCATAAACACTGCCAAGTCCACCACTAAACTATGTTCCTGAGTGCCGCATCTACATATCTTTTAAATACCTCCAGGGATGGTGACTCAACCAGTTTTCTGGGCAGCCTGTTCCAATGCTTAATAGCCATTTCCTTGAGGAAATTTTTCCTAATATACAATCTAAACCTCCCCTGGTGCAACTTGAGGCTATTTCCCATTGTCCTATCACTTGTTATGTGGGAGAAGAGGCCAATCCCCACCTGACTACAACCTATTTTCAGGTGGTTGTAGAGTGGGATAAGGAGCCTCCTTTTTCATCAGACTGAACACCCCTGGGTCCCTCAGCCACTCCTCATAAAATTTATGCTCCAGGCCATTCACCAGCTTCATTGTCCTTCTCTGGACACACCCCAGCAACCTAATGTCCCTCTTGTAGTAAGGAGCCCAGAACTGGACACAGTGCATGGGGTGTGGCCTTACCAGAGGTGTTTTGCTTAGCAAAAGAAGTATTGCTACTTCTTCTGTGGTAGAGGTATAACCCAATTTCAGTTTAGAACACATTTGGTGTCTTTAATAATGCATCTTTTCTTGACCATCGCCTCAGTTTCTTTTCCACTTGATTTCTACTTGGAAATTATATTTTGCAATTTGACTTTTTTTTCCAGTCTCTGGCATGCGGTATGTACCTGTCAGCTTCCACACATCACGTAGCTGCAGTGCACTTTCATTTCCACTTCTTCCTGACCATACTGCACTTCTGCAAATGTGCCAATACTGATGTCTTTGGGAAAAGCATCACCCTTTATGACATCAAACTGTCTATTCTGTGTATTCTGTCTATTCCCTTTCTTAAAGGGAAAATTTTGCAGCTGTAACATCCTGGTATGCATGGCATCTTATAGAATAAAGTGAATGGACAAGCAGTGATTAATGACATTTAGTGTAGACTGTGTAATACCTGTGCTCTTTGTAAGTTAAGAAATTTAATCTGTTCTATTAAAAGAAGAATGAATAATAGACCCTTTATGGTCAACTGCTCTTACCCCATCAGTAGGAAAAGGACGGCCAAACTCTCTGGAAAACACTAGTGTATAGGTAGGAGTCTTGGTAAGGGAAGATTGGGTTATATTCAGCTTACCTCTGCTGCACCTGCTTGGACTTTCTTTCTGCAGCAAAATTTCTGTGAGTGGTGAACTATGCTTTTTTTCAACAGTTGCAAGTGAATTCCTCCATCCCATTTTGTAGGGGAATTACTTGTTGGTTTACAATGGCCAAAATGTTTATTATTATTTACACCTCCGCTCAGTGTCACACATCAAAGTTTCCTAATAGGCACACAAATAAGCAGTAGTGTTTTGTCCATTTTAAAACATAAGATATTATCTACATGAACTTGGGCTTCTCCAGACATTCATTTCCTTAGCAGTATTTTTTTTGTCTTTGCGGTGGTTTCACTCCAGTTTTATTTAATTTATATTGGTTTTCTCCTTTTTCAAGAAAAAATAGGGCACATTACAGTGTACTCTTCTTCTATTTGGACAGTGTTCAATCAGAAGGATTATTTTTCCCATTTGGATTAAGCAAGTGATGTTTCTGCTCTGTTCTGTGCTTAACTCAACTTTGCTCATTATTTATATGAAACATGTTGTTAGCCACATTCTTTGGGTTTGCTTAAGATAAAACAGTATGTATGGATAGAAAAATTCATAATGTTGCAACTTAAGCTCTATCATACCTTTATAAAGAAGCTGTAAAAAACAATTACAGAAAACTGTTAGGCTCCAAGCTCACAACAACATCTTTCCAACTGGGGCCGAGTTTCACTCAGGAGGTCACCAAATTAAACACTGATAGCCAAACCCCAAGTATAAATCTCTGCTATAGTGACTAAGGCCCTAAAGACGTAACTCCCCATTCTGTTGTAAACTTGGCTGTATAACCATCACTAAACAGTTTAATCCACCCTTCTTTGCACCGAACAGTTTAATCCATCCTTCTTTGCTTACAAAGATACTTCTAGACACAGGGTGTTGTGTCTAGAAGTTGTTCAGAGGCTATGGTCATAGTTGCCATATAAACATGTAAAAATAGAGGAATTGCTATCTGAAAATATTTTCAATCCAGAAGCTGGAGAAATATGTTGATTTTATCCCCTGAAGGGGCATGAATTTACCAAACCTCCTAATTCCAATATTCAAACATTAAATTCCTTTAGAAAGGAATTTCTGTGAAGTCATCTGCATGGTGATATAGTGCCTTGGAGATCAAGCATCTCATTCTTGGATTTTTCTGTAGGGTTTTTTAAAATTATGAAAGTTCTCTCTATATCAGAGTAAGAACGAGAATATTTACTCTTACTGCTCAGGAACTATTGGGGTGATTACAGATTAGTCCACTAGATCCCTTTTTTTGTTTCCCAATTTAGTTCCTAATGGGTTTGAGTTCTAAAAAATACAGTTGTCTACTTAAACTCATCATCTACATGGGGTGATGGAACATGCTATCAAAAGTCTGTAGCTCCTAGACAAGTCAGCTGTGTTTCAAGATTTTTTTTAAATTGACCTCAGCTTTAGAAGACTTGTTGCTCAGTTTATCCAGCTTGGCTGCTGTTGAAGTTAAATAAAACAAATTGATTCTTTTTGTCAGTAGACTGGCCTATGAATTAGGAATATATCCCTACAGAGGAAAAAGGATACATCATTTATATTTATTATCTGAATTGCATATTGCAAGTTTGGAAGACCAACCTCCCTTGTCAAAAAACAGAATTGACAGAAAGGATCTCTTACAGGGCTGCCTGGGGCCTTTGATCTGCTTCCACTGTGGAGAAAATATTTCATGCTAGATATTTGCTGCCCTGTGTTGCCTCTTGCCTTTGCCACAGGGAGACCAAGGATGAAACTATAACTATGTGACATTTCTCAGTCCATTCATAGAGCAGCTCCTCTTTGTGCTGTGGTATGGAGGAGGTTAAAAACTTGCAGGAGATTAAAAACAAAGCCAGGATTCAACCTCAGATTATATAATTGGTTAATAAATAAGAATACAAAAAAGAACAAGCAGTCATAAACAAACATATGGAGCTTGTTTCAGAGTCTGTATTTCTTGTTTCTATTGCTAGGATCAATGTAGCGCAAGGAAATTCACATTTGTTTTCTCTGTACATGAGTGGTTTTGACACTTCATCTTGCAAATGTGCATATAACAGCACCTTTATTTAGTGTTAATGTCAAAGCCTAGAGCCTCACAGCATCTGTGGAATGCCCCTAGAGTGCTTAGAAATAAGGTTTAAAGGAAAAATCATTCAAACTTCTTCTGTTTCTTTCAAGTGGAGCATGGAGCAATCAGGCTTGTATGAATCAGATTTATATAGTTCCAGGCAGAAGGAATAGCCTGCTTTCAACAAACATTTCACAAACATAAAGTGTAAGAAGCAACATATTTATCAAACCTATGTTGAAATTTTACTTTTAAAAAAGAGCACAAAGACTTCCTCTTTGCGTGTTTTAAGACGTATTAGTATTGTCAGCTACTATAGAGCCCATTTATAACATCTGCCAGAATAGGAAGAGGTGTTTTCTAGTGCATGCAGCTTCTTAAACAGGTACCAAATGCAGCTAGCCTTCTTTTCATGGATAGAGGCAGCTGAGGAGCTTCCTCTAAAAATAAAGTATTATGCTAAACTAATTTTTTCATGGAGAATTTCCTTCTTGTCTGTTCACTTTTCAAATGTAAAATATAAATAGGGAAATTTTAATTTAATAATTAATATTTTTTCAAATTCATTAAGGTATCCAAATGTTTAGAACAATTTAGACCAATCCTTAACTGTTGTCTGTCTCACACTTTTTTTAACCTTAGTTCTGAAAACAGTACTTTCATCACTTAACTGCTTTTTTAAGTAGCTTAGGCCAGACAGCATTCGGGAAATCTAGTTTCTCAATGCCTTCCAACTTTTTTCCAGCTAGAAACACATTATAAAATGAACAAGAACTGCAAAAATTATTTTATTCATACAAAAAAGCATCTGTTAAGTTCAGCTTTTAAGAAAATGCTTGCTGGCTTCTGTGGACTCAAATCCCCAAAGTTTTTTTAAACTATTCTGTTTCTAGATTTGTAAACAATTTCCTCTAGACATCTGTCCAAATTGCAGTTAGGATTAGATAATTACTTAATGCCATAGGGTTTATGTAAGGGGTTGCCATTACTGCAGTAAAGACCATGGGAGAAGTTCTGGCTGAATTCCCTTCAGGGGTCTGGAGCAAGTGCAGACAGGAGAGGCAGCTGTACTGTCCTTTGGAAAGATGATCTTTTCTTCTCCATCTGTTCCGCTTCCAGCCAGCTCCACTTGACCAGATCCCTATCCATACTGGGCAGGGAGCACAGATGTAACAGAGAGCACCTGTGAATTTTCTCCAAATTGGCTGGAATTAGGTGCCCAGATTTCCTGGGACAGGACATATTTTCCCATATATTTTTGAGTCAATCATATTTTTTCCCTAGCTTTTCTTTTAGCTGAAAATTGTGGAATCTTCAAATGAAGCTTCAAATGAATATTTCAGCAAACTCAGAATTTTATTCTTCCCTTTTTGGATCAATACTCTTCCCCTTCTTTGATACTAGAAATGATCTTGTACTGGAGATACCCATGACAGACATTGATATGCACTAAGCAATGAGTGCCTGTTGTAAGAATTGTCAGCTGACATCCAAAAAATCCATGAATTTGTACAATCCTCTCCTTATATGTCATAACACTTTATCTATTAATATAAATCTTCCTATGTAAAGTGCAGTCTCAGCAATAACCAGTTGTGAACTGAGCTGACTGAAGCAGCTGGAAACCACTTGGAGCTCTCTCCAACAGTTGGAGCTGCTGCAGGTGAAAAACCTGCTCGCGTTCACTCCTGTCATAGGTTCACATTCTGGCAGTTCTGAGGGACAGTATGGTAGAAGCTTCAGGGCTCTTTAGAGATAAAAGAATCTTTGTGCCTTTGGGAAAATTTCTTGAGGCATGTAAGGGGGAATGGAGGAAGGAGAAACAAGGCCAGTTTGTAAAGCTCCATTAAGAATTTTATCATATGGACGTTGACAGTTTTATAGCCTATTGGACAACCAGAAAATAGATTTCTCTCAAAATCAATAAGCCTCATAGATGGTTCCAGAAGGATAGGGTAGTAATCAAAAAGCTGAAATAGAGGACTATTTAAGCTCTCAGATACAAGGGAACAAGCTGTTAAAAATCAAATAGTCTCAACTGAGTTTTCTATACTACACTACTTTATGAATCTATCCTATTTAATTTCCATAAGATGAAACACTGACCATTTATAAAGGGAAATGTGAGACTAAAATTTTCTATAACGCAGTATTTCAGGAAAGTGTTCTAATTAGGTGAGTGAATAGGCAATTAATAAAGCCCTGAGTAATCTGAGTACCAATCAAAGTGGTTTCTTGGAGGATTTCCTTAACTTTTCCTGAAGTTAATTTGCCATGTTCTTCTTGCGTTATTAGATTTTAAGTCCAATTCATTAATAAGGAAGACTTGGGAATATATTTAGTTGCAGAAAGATGGTTTTCAAGCAGTGAGCTGTAACCCTTCCTGAGGATCACAAAGGCTTTAAGATTGACTGAAAAGGCTTAGGAAAAGCTTAAGAAATACTTTCTTCTAAGACAGCTCAGGCCTTCTGTGGGAGCAATACAGACAACCAAAAAGGGATGAGTCAAATTACTGAAAAGTTAGAGAAACACTTCTATAGCTTTAAGATAGCTTATAGGCTGAAAATTGTTTAGAAACTGAAACAAACTCAGAAAAAAAATAAATAGATTGTGATGCAGGGGCTGCATGATTAAATTGAAGAAGTAAGCTGTGAGGGGAAATAGATCACAGCATCCTTCTGATCCAGAAGTCTCACAGTCAAGGGCTGCATGCACTGTTCCAGCAGCCTGTTTCTTCCCTCAATGGGATGGGATGACTGAGGCTGAAGCCAGCTAAGGGTTTATTCTGATATACAGATGTTCTGGTTTGGGATGGGGTAGAGTTAATTTTCTTCACAGTATCTAGTATAAGGCTATATTTTGAATTTGTGCTGAACACAGGATTAATAATATAGAGATGTTTTTGTTATTGCTGAGCTGGGCTTATACTAAGCCAAGGCCTTTTCTGCTTCTTGTACTGCCACGCTGGTGAGCAGACTGAGGGCGTATGAGACTTTGAGAGGAGACACAGCCAGGGCAGGTGACCCCAGCTGACCAGAAGGATATTCCAGCCCATGTGACATCGTGCACAGTATATAAAGCTGAGGGGAAGAAGGACGAAGCGGGGAACATTTGGAGTGATGGCGTTTGTCTTCCCAAATAACTGTTACACATGATGGGGCTCTACTGAACCTGCCTGCCTGTGGGAAGCAGTGAATTAATTCCTTGTTTTGCTTTGCTTGCATGTGCAGCTTTTGCTTTCCCTATTAAACTGTCTTTATCTCAACCCATGAGTTTTCCAGCTTTTACCCTTCTCATTCTCTCCCAAATGATGCTGGTAAGAGGACGAACAAGCAGCTGTGTGGGGCTTGGTTGCTGGCTGGGGTTAAACCATAATAATAAGTACGTTTAAAAGGTTGGTGATTGCTTGAGGAGTGAACCATTTGTTCAGTGTCATTGATGTAAGGAAAAACTGAAGCAGTGGCATGTTTAGATGGAAATGCATATAGGAAAACTTAAGAGTAAGGAGGTAGAGGCACTCTAAAGTGGATAAAGCCCTTAAAGTAACAGACAAGGAGAACTAGATAAGGAAGAAAACCCCAGCAAACTCAGCAAGTTTTAGGTTTCTCTTTCCATATCTAAAGTTCTTTGCTGTATCTTCAGAGTTGGAGAAACGTAAACCAAAGCAGGTTAAAAATACAGTCATTAATTTTGTTCAGCATGGAAAGCCTGCTTAAGGGAAGATAGGGCATGTCTCAGACTTGCAAACCTGTTTGACAAAGAAGAAAAGTTTCCATTGTCCTCTAGCGGCCTGCAGTCATGCCCAGTGTAGTTTCTCATACTTCCAGTGTTCCTACAAAAAGAATTGGAAAGCTTCTGTGCTTGCATTAATGTAGAGGGAAGGCAAATGTAAAATTAAGAATTTTTCAGGGAACAGTCATTGTCTTGTCTGTGCAATTAGTAAGTACTGTACCATTGTGCATCTTATATAACCTTGTCTTACAGTATATTTTTTTGTCTTGCTGTTGTTATTGCTGTTGATATGACGTTACTTCAGAAGAATCTTCTGATTCTCACACTGAGCATCCCTCGCTGCAGTCCCTCTGTGGTTGTATTCAGGGTAATGGGGTAGGGAGCAGTCACACCCCAGAGAAGAGTCTAACACCATCCCTATTGCCTTTGTGGCTGCATCCAGCCCTTCATTAGCTGTTGCAAGAAGCTGTTGTGAGAAGACAAAGTTGGTGTAATTCTTAACTTCACTGCTTGATGGCTTAGCTTCAAGTGTGCTATTTTTCTCCTGTATTACTTCAGAATTGCTTTACCATTTTAGCTGACACTGTAAACTTGTAGGCATTTCCTTTTAATCTGGTGACTGAAGGTCTCAGCACCTAACATTTAAAATTCTCTGATTATGAAGTCCTGAAGGACTCCCATGGAGTGAGTGTTACAATAGAATGCATCTGTTTTGGATGTTTCTAACTGGAATTTCAGGTACTGTCTCATTTACATATATAATTGTCATGTTACCAGGAGTCTGGAAGTCTGGTAACGTAGCTGAATTTTTAAAAGCTGCTGTAGCATATTTAACATCTCTAAGATTTGAAAAAAAAATATTCATCACTCTTTTTTTACAGAGTATATTTAGTTTTATTATTCAGTTTGAAACAAGATGGATGATTTCAAGTTACTTACCAAGTTTCTGATCTGGATGTTTCTTGAGGGCGATTGGTTTTAAAGCAAATGCCACGCACATAACACTTTAGGTAGATCACATTAATGACTGATCCATTGAAAGTCTTGAGTTTTCACTGATCAGGTGCAGTATTCTTTGCTATGTTCCACAGTTTTCTGTCAAGCACTGTGCAGTATTCTTTGCTATGTTCCACAGTTTTCTGTCAAGCACTGGCCTTCACTGTTATTAGCCCCTGATGGTGGTAGCATTCCTACCCGAGACACGATGCCATTTGCTACGATGATCCCCAGGACAGGAAAACCTGATCAGCAGCACTAAGCAGCTTGCAGGTCTCCACTCTTTCTGAGCATTGGTGCATTCAAGGTTCACAGCATCAGATGGAGCTGCAAGGGGCAATACTGCTTTGCTAGCCCTGGCTTTCCCTTACTCTCCCTCCCTGTGGCCAAATACCAGTGGATCTGTGACCCAACCCAACCACAATTCCACCTCACAGGTAGATACATAGAGTTTATCTACAACTCAAATCCTAATGCTGACACAAGGTATAGACTGCAAGGCATAGCTGGGAGTGAAGAGAAAGGTTGTCAGCGGCTTGTTCTTTGACTTAAGCAACCAAGCCATCTGAGCTGCAGACTTAGATGTACATAAATGGAGGAGCTTGTTCTGTAGCTGCACAACTGAGGGCAGGCTGGCTGGAACCAACTGGCTGACAGCCAGCTTTCTCACCTCTGCAGGACATTTCCTCATGCAAGGACAAGTTCCTGGAGCCTCAGCATGCAGCCTGTTCTCCAATCACATGCTAGGCCCCTGTTTATATGGTGCATATGAATCACAACACCAGTATACCTGTGTTTTTCAGACTAGCTTAGCCTAGTACAGCTAGTTACTGGCTAAGATAAATGGACAAGTTTGTCAAATTCCATCCATACAGTAATTCTAAAGGAAGAAGGAGGGAGGGTGGGAGAGGGAAAGAGAGAAAAAGAAAAGCTGCAATTCTCAGGTTTTCCCATAAATCTGGTAGATCAATCTGAAGGAAAAGAAGAATTTGCTTCTCTTACAGCTCTGGAAATTGCAGCGAGACTTAAACAAATTCTTCTTAAACACCACAGGATGTCAATCAGCATTTGACATGATCTCAGAACCACTTCTATGCTCCTCTGCTGTAGATTTGTTTTAGTTCTGACTGTGAAGACTTGTTCTTTCAAGTGCCTTATGTTCCACCTTCCCTCTTCAGGGTTCAGAAAATCACTGTTATGCAGCCACATCTGAAGGCTGCCACATCAGGGCATGGCCATATATGATAATGAATGAGATTGTAATCCTTGCCTTGGTGAGTTGAAGTTTGACTCAGCATTGTTTACGTAGGTTGTAGTGTTCTAATTCGAGAGAGGTTGTGAAGTTTTGAGTGTGCCACTGAAGCTCGAAAGCACTAACTTTCCAGACACACGCTCACACACAGAGAATTGAAGGAGAATGTAAAACAGCAACTTAAACCACAGCATAACAAGTGTAAAAAAAGTTCCAAGCCCAAGATACAGGTAATAGCAGTTAGATCTTCCAGAAACTTTTGCTGTGCTAATAAATTATGATGTGCTAGAAAAACTAAAAAAGAAAATGGTAATAGACTTTAACAAGCAACTAACTGATTCTATAAATACTGCATTAATTTAATCATTAATAGTATACATTAGCATGATTTCAGGCAATGTCTGGATTTGCTATTTTTAAAGTTGCCTTTTTCTTTTTTCTGTTCTGATGTTTGCAATGCTTGTGGTACTGAACCATTATGAAAGGCTCACTCTAATCATCCAGGTTTATATTTTTGGGTGATTATATGAGAAAGATCAATGGCATAGAGATGAGTGTGTTATCCAGAGCCTCCTTTTTTCTTCAGTGTATTGTGGGGTTCTGAGGGTTAATCACCAAGTCACCTGTCTGGAGTCCCTGGGCAGTCCTAAGACTAGTTTATTCTTGGAGGCAGAGGCTGAAAGAGACTGGCCCAGGAGCAAGTGATGTTGAAACACAAAGCTACACTGTTAGATTAAATATGTTGAGGGATGTTGTCTCAAGTTTGATGTCGAAAGCAGTGGAATGTGATATAAAGTAAGCAGATATAAGCCAAATCTCATTGAAAAAATCAAGAAATGTTAAAGGAATGTACAGGAATGTTCAAAACTAAAGTATATCAATTTGACTATCTTCTCTTTTCTTTGAATGACCCTGTTTTTTCTATGGAAAGTTTTCAGATGCACACCATCCTGAACCCTTTTCCTGCCTCCAGTCTTTCAGTTCTCATTTTCTGTAGGACAACTAGGACATAACCTCCCAGATAACTTCCTTTCATTTTATTGTACTGACACTTGTCCTTCTTTTCTGTTTGCTCAATCCCCTTTCTACTATTCGAGTTTGCATCTAATGTCACACTAAATCATGATTGTCCATCCTTCTGGGCAGCAGCTGTATCTCTGTTAGTGTGTGGCTACTTGTTGAGGTTTAACTGGTACAGAACTCACTCTAAAGGCAGAATGGGTGATGTTTGGGTAAAATCAGATTAATGTTAGTTCATAGAGTCAGAGAAGTTTTCAAGGAAAGGTTTGCACATAAAGCAATTCACCTGGGTTTTGTTTCCACTTTTAACTAGCTTCCAACACGTTACATTAAGAGTCAAGTTTTTTGATATCCATTTATTTATTTCTAAGCAGATACATTGAGAGGCATTTTGTTCCTGCAGATGAATGTCTTTGCTTTACCACTTCCTGTTTATTATCTGACATTTCATTTCTTTGTAAATCTGAAGTTTACAGTTCATGCTGTGAGTTCAGAACTGGTTATAATACTTGAACAACATAGTGAGGATAGCTGAAAGCAAAATGCACTGACAGTAGATCCCCTTAGCAAATCACTGATACACTATGAAAGCCCATTTCAAAGTAGTTCTTTTTATATAAAGTAATTATTTTTTTTTACTTAGCTTTTCTTCTTTATTTACTGGGATAGCTCTAAGAATAAAGCCTTTATTTTTCAGAGCAACCCTCTGTTTGCTATTAAAAAAATTGCTAAATTGGAGAAGACAATAATGATAGTATGGAAAGTGTAATATGTTCCATTCATATTATGTTAACATATAAATCTTTTCTTTTTAATGTATCTCAGAGGTTTTTGAAGCATCAAGTACTTTGAATGAGCACAGGTATGTACCTTTTCAAAAAAGTCAGAGGCTCCTCAGAGCCTTTTGTGTATGGTGTCAGAATTTAACCAGTTTTTGGTGTTGTACCTGTTTAGCACCATTACTCTGACAGTTGATTGAAAAAAGTTGAGTAAGGTCTTATTAGTTTGAAGATAGGAGAGTTAGTGAAGCTGAATAGCTGCCTTAGCCAGAAAGAAATACTTCCCGGAAGTGAATGATTCTGTCAAAATTGTGTTGAAATATTCAACCAAAATTCATGTCACAGGTGTATTTATCATTTATTAAGTTAGCAATAGAAAAAAATACAGAAAGGAGTGAAATATGGCAGTATGGTTTGAAGTTTAAGGGGGAAAAAAAATCACAATTTCACAACAAAATAAGCAAAACAGATTCGAATAGGCAAATTAGATTATCAAAATTGGCTGTTATGGGCAGCTTATAAGTCTAGCAGATACATATTTTTGCACAATTTTTGCATAGATTTTTAAGGTAGGAGCTGAACTCTTTCAGTTTCAGAAAATATTTTAGAAATCTTATAATTTTCAGGTTGTTGCATGTTCTAAATTATAACCCCTTATGTTATTCCCTCAGTGGTAGATTCAGTGATAAAAAAATAGCACTCGGTGCAACTTTTGCTATGATGTGCCCTACTTACATGTGTTTATTGAGGTATTATAAAGAACAGACATAGAAGGCTACTGCACAATGCAGCACATATTGGTTATTATTTCTGAATCCATGTGAGCACAATGAGAAGAATTACAAATGTCTTCATTACTGCGCCATTCTTAATTCAGTTTCTTAGCTTGCTATGATGTTATACTTCCTTTAATAGAGATAATTTTCAAGCAGCAATTCATATAACAAGTTCTCAGCTGGCAGGGTCTCCGAGCCCTGGGATTTCTGGCAGGAAAACTGGTGAAATTACGTAGGGTGCCAAGCAATCCAGAGCATATCCAAGAAAACGTATAAGAAGGATACTGAGTTCTTGGAAACTTGCTTCTATTTACTCTTCCAGTTGTCTTTCTCTACTGTCAGGCTTTCTGTCATTTAATGTATGGAATGATATGACTAGCTTGTCTGTTCCAAATCAGACCATTTAATTATTTTTCTGTATGAAGTTCCCAGCCTATGGAAAACTGCAAACTAGGAAAAAATGTTTAGCCAATAGTTTGTGATTTTGAAAAAGGTATCATTTGAATGAAGTGGGAATTTGTGATAAATCTAGGCAAGTGGTATGGAGCTTATTTTTTAGGTAATACAACATTTGGGCTTAACAAATTTCAGTATTTGCTTGTACCAGGTATATGACATCTTCCAAGCTGTGGAATCCTGGCCTAGCTTCTCTTTTTGTTTTGCACACAGTGTCAGGCAAATAGAAGGAGATCAAAGGCTATTCAGCACACAGTATTGCTGTGAACAATGCCTCTTTTTGTAAAAGTTGCCTTTCGTTTGAGGTAGATAGAAACAAAGCCAGCTACAAGTTAATTATAACCTGAAAGGTAATCATGCTGGATTGGGATCCTAGGGTGTTAAATGACTGTCACAAGGCTGGCAGTAGGTGTACTGGGGTTGTGTGGCAGAATTACTGCAAAAGGAGCCCCGGAGAATTCTCTTGACATTTCCTGGGAATTCATGGGGAGATACATTGCCATCATGCTGTATTCTCCTGCTACATGAAATACCAGCACCATCAGCCCTCTGTTTCCTTGCAGGAAGAGGATGAGTCCAGAGTACTCTGGCAACCCAGAGCTGGCAGATGGGCCAGCAGTGCTTTTTCATTGGGCTGGATGAAGAATTCAGGTCCACATGCTTTCGGTGTGCTCTGGGAGGTCCAGCAATTACAGAGTGACTCAGAGTTTTTGAATCAGGAGTTTGGGTTTATGGTTTTACACTTAAGTACATAGGATATGATCCACTTTTGGAAATAATGGCACAGGGCTTTACTTCCTTAGGAAACAGGAGTACAGCAGCAGGTCTGCTAGTTTGTGTATGATATTTACATAAGTGGAACTTCACATTTATGTTTTCCTGAAACAACTCCCATGAATTCATAGGACTGGCTTACATTAAACAGTAGATAATGATTAAAATAAAGAGTCGACTTGAATAAATAAGAATGAGATATATGAATTAAATTGGAAAAGCAGCAGGAAATAATGTGCCTTGGGAAAATGACTAAAATGATCTATGGAGAGTGACATTGTTGAAGAGCTGTTGTAATTATGTAAAGTAGTCAGCAAATCTAGGGATCTGTCACATGTTTTATCAAACTGGTTAATTTGCTCTGTCATTTTTAACAACATGTTCTTCATCCTACACTATCCATACAGGCTTGCAATAACGCATGTTTCTTTCATTTGGCAAAGATGTTTTCCTTTCTGTTTAGACCAACCATTATAATTCACCTCCTTCATTGTCAAAAGAGTGTTGAGTTGACAATTTAGAAATGATTAAAAGCTTGTACAAGAAACATTCATCCTACATTTTCTGAAAAGATGAGGTTCCAGTTAAAGATTTTCATTCTCTTTTTGATTAGCACTGCCTGTCTCAGCAAGGGTTTGAGAAATCATTTCAGTACGATCAATACACAACTTTCAGCCAAATGTCAGACTGCAAGATATTTTAATGCTATTGCTGTTTATCAGAAATCAGTATTCTGAGCATTGGTTTCTCTCAGGCTTTTTGATTTCTGGCATCCTTGACCCCCATTATTTATTTATTTATTTGCTGTCAATTAAGTTTGTTATTAAGTTTACAGTAAATTAAAATCACAATGTCTTCTGTCTAGCAAAAATGGAATATATACTCAGAGTAGCAGCATATAGAACATACAGCATATACATGTAAACACATTTCTGTATGTACAAATCAGGAAAGAATCCTTAATGAAAGAACTCTTCAAAACAAACCAGACTTTTGATCTTTAAAGAGCTGGAAATCAGAATTACATGCTGAACTCCTTATTAAAAGGCCTGTTATTAGTGTTCCAATATCAAAAGCTCTGCAAAAATAGGAAGTGTCAAAACTGAGGTGACTCGTGCATGTTGATATATAGCCTTGATCCTTGACAACCTCACTGCAAGAACAGCTTGAGGAAAGGTGAAAAGAACAACTCCTTTGAACCTTTAAAGACTTTCTCACCTCTTCTGTGCTCATTCCCTTTTTTCTCCCTTAGCCCCATCATCCAGTGTGCTCTCTCCACATTGCTTCTTGTTTTGCTTTAATTTTTCGATTCGTTTTGAAAGACAACAAAAATCTCCTGTCAAGGTAATGTTTCAGGAGCTGGAGAGGAGCAGTCAGCTCAGACTGGTGGTGCTCCTGCAGTCCACAATACAGTCTGCCAGCGTCACTCACTTCCAAACTTCAGGATCATTCGTTTTGCTACATAGTGATCCACCTAAGCAGCGAACAAAACACTCTCTTCTTTCATATTCTTCTCTTCCTTTGTCCTGCAAAGAACAATTTGGAAAATAAGCATTACTTTTTACAGGAGCTTTGCAACATTTGCACGTGAACCACATCATCTAAGCATTGAAGCAAAACTAGCACTGTGTGGATATAATATTTTAGAAACAAAATCTGGCTCCTATTTAGGTATTAAAAAAGCAGCTGAACTCTACCCAAAATCAGTGTTTACTCTGAGTGTGCTCACCATGAAAACCTGACAATATACTTAAAACTGAGATCAGTGCATCAGAGATACTAGATAATAATTTGCTTGTAGAGTCCCCAGACAGATCCTATAATATCACAAATCTGGGTTTCATCCGCTATCATCAGATAGTGCAATGCTGCCAGGGTGCTCATAAACTTCCCAATCTCTTTGGTAGGAGGCTCTGGGAAGGAGGAGGGCAAGAAAAGAAGCAAGGCAGCAGCAGTGGAGGAGGGGTGCCTGCAGACCCTTCAGCTGATCTCCTCCTGAGGCATTCCAAAGAAAATATTTACGTGTCTGCTTGTGACAAACTAACCTAGAAGTGTGAATTCTTAGACATCACATGGGAATCTGATAAATAAGGGTAAGGAGGGAGGAATCTCTGCAGCACAGTTAAATACTTCAGTCATCCATAGGGTGATTTTGGATGTCTTTGAAGCACAAAACCCATATTTGCACTAGAAAGTGAAAGTCTCTTGCCTCCAGGAGCAGTGTTTGTACTAAACACTCCAGTGCCATTGCCAGAAGAGACGAGAGTTGTGTGTGTCATGCCAGAAAACACCTTTGGTAATTTAATGGTCATTAATAAATATCAGTACAACTTTTAAATATTTTTTGTAACTAGAAGCACTATTGCCTAGAGTTTGAAAAATGAGATTAGTATTCTCTGTGTCGTAGACTCTTTGTGTGTTGCTTTTGCATTTAATAAAAGGCAATTATATAAAAGTCTGGGCTGTCATTCTCAATTTTATACATGACCCTTACGGAAATAAGGAAAAAAACCACCAAATTTTCTCTTCTGTTTCCAAGGAGAATTCATAACTGAAAGGGAAAAATATTTATCTGTGGAATAAGCCAGTGCAAACAATCAAAGGACCTTTCTTTATTTGAACAACACTCCACAAAGTTTCTATACAAACCTCAATTACAGTTGCTGTATTCAATCTTGTTTGCTTTGCCAACACATAGAAATAGCTGTCACAGTTTATGAATGCTACACTCTAATAGAAGGTCTGTGTATCCATAAAAATATCCAACACACGCTGCTTAGTTCTCTTTGCACAGAAAAGGAAAATATTAATGCCAATCAGTTCTTCTGTGTCACCAGAGCTGGGAGTGGATAGGTTTAGAAATTAAAGGAAGTTTCACAATCCAAGTCCATATTCCTGGTTGCTGTCTATAGGTAGGTTATTTAAGAGGATTCATATACTTGTCATATATTAATCTGTGGTGATTGGATGACTTATTGAAATGTAAAAAGAAATGCTAATTTTTTTCAAAATATATGTTAGGGAAAATGTTTACATAAGTATACAATAAAAAAAATATTCACCTCCAAATGGAGCTTTAAAATTTTGCTTTCCCAGGACATTTGGTGTAACTGTGTGTGAGAGAAGGAGAAAGGAAGAAAAGAGTGTATGCAAAAAGCAGTAGGGGTAGTATGGGTGGCCTTCCTTCCAAATCAGTTAAATGAAAACTGCACAATCAAATACACAGGAGTTAGGAGTATGACTCCGAGGCTGGAAAGGAAATTTTAGCATAATGTCTGGCAGGAGACTGCTTAGGAAGTGGTTAGAGGGGAGGAGTTGTAGGCAGCAGTTGTGCACTAATAAATTACTGATGAATATTTCTGATAATGAAAGAAAACTAATTACTGGTTTGTCATGGCAACTGTAAAATGTAGTTTTTGCTTGATGATGCAAACAAGGCTTGACATTGATGAAAATTAATTTAGAGTGGAGGGGGCAATGTTTTGAATGATTCAAAACAAAACAGAACTAATTTAAGTTGCAGTATTTGTAAGTGAGATATCAACATGAACATCAAGCCAGGTGATGCAAAGGTGGATTACAGTCTTTTAGCTCCATCTTCCAAAGTCCCATATATGGGAATATATCCGCAGGTATATGTATGCTCATATGTGATTATATACTCAGTTGTGATTATTCATGCCCATCTTGAGAGTTCAAGGGCTGATCATCTTGGAAGAACGATTATTCTTCAGCTCCCAGCACTCATATTCTGAATGACCTCTAAGCAAAGCAGAAAATTAATGGCAGCTCCTTTTTCTTTTGAAAATAACATGTTTTCAGAGTCCTATGGAAATATAATCCACTGGACAATTTCTTTAATTTCCTCTAGTCTTTACTTCTTTTTAAGGGAGAAATCAAGGAAAGGAAAGGTTAATGGGACTACATTACTCTAGTTCACATCAACATGAGCGAAGTGACTCCTGACTTCCTAGTGAGGTTGCTCTAAATTTACAGTGATACAAATGAGAAAATAAATTGACTCATAAGGTTGCATGTCCTAAAAATTATTTTAATATCCCAAAACTTTTCTGCACATTACTCTGAAATTTAAAATGCAATTCAGAGGAATAATTGTGAATGTTAAAATAGCTAATTCTAGGCTTTCCTTGAAGGGTATTTAATCTCAGTTCGGAAATAATTATTTTTCATTTAGTTTTGTTAGTCCATGTTAGTTCAATTTCAGCAATCAGGCACTAAGAAATACTGCCTTTCAGACTTCAGTGACCACTTAGCAGGAAACTACTAAGAGGTTCTGTATGTCTGATTCCTAAATTTCTCTGAGACCAAGCAGTCAGTTCAACTGATAGTAGTAAAGAACAGAAAATATTTAAACATTGTAGTGGGGTTTGCCCAATTAAAATTGGAACCACTGTGTTCATTGCATACTTTTTGGAGGTATATAGAAATCATTGTTTTTTCATATGAAAACAACTTGGCACTTTCTTTTAATGAAAAATGTCTTTGTATGATGGGTAAGAGCTGGTTATTTTGATTGTGGCAGTTAAAGTTTGGTGATATATTAGAGGATCTGGTGTATTATAGGATGTATTTGTGTTTGCAAAGGAAAATTTGACATTTAATGATAATAAAAGAACTTCTGGATTATTTAGCACTTCTTGCAATAATCAGATGAAAAGTAATGACATGACAGCTGTTAGAATAAAGTGTGGGCTTCCTATTTCTGATTTGGAGCAGGATCTAAATGTAGTGGCAGTTAATCATTATAATCATGAGAAATTAAACCAGCACTTAAATATTTTAAAAGCTTGTTAGAAAATGTTTTTAATATTCTGTTGCTTCTGTAGAAGCATGGGAATCTCCTAGGGAGAAGGAGGGGGGAGGTTGTGGGGGTCAATAGATGACATATTTGTTTCTCAGGAGGTTAAACTGCTTAATCGGTTTTAATCACAGCTCAGAAGACTTGTCTTTCCGCATCTGAAAACTGAACTCAGAAATGTGTAACTATACCTTCTCTGCACTTCAGACAAAAGCAGAGATGACAGATTTGACCACCTTCCACATCTTGGAGAAGCAGCAGGAGGAATCAGGAAGCCTTTTTTTTTGGCTAGAAGTGTTAGGTCAGTTGTATGTTGCAGGCACAACTGTGCAGGGAGTTGTTGCAGACACGAGTCATAGGGTGACCCATCACTGCAGGGAGCTACTGGAGAAACACGGAAGGAAGAAATGGTCTCTCACTACAACCTAAATTACTGTCAGAAAGTCTAATGTAACCGCACTATCAGTCACAACTGTTCCTGGTGTTTCTAAGATCTTTGTTGCACAATTTTGCCTATATTTTTTTGTAAATAAAGAAGATCCTACAGAAAAACTCAGACCAGTCAAATGAAGCTGTGACTTTCCAGGCATACCTGGATGGATATAAAGCAACCCTTCTCACTTAAGAGAACACTATAAAACATTTCATGAAACAAAATTCAGAACTTGTGGACACATTCCTATAGTAATATAAAGGAATTTAAAATTATAATTTATTTAAATTACTACAGAAATTTATGCTCCTAACAAAACTGAAAGATTGCTGTCATTTTTAGCTATCACAGTTCTGTTTCTTTCTTTTTATTTTTAAGTTTTCAATCACTTTTCATTACTGTAAGATGTTATATCTTTTACAAGATGATAATTAGATGTAGTTTGAATATCTTTGGAAAATACAATAAGTAGGAAACAGCACTTGTATCATTTATGTAGCAGCCTTAATACAGATGTTCTGCTCTCATCTGGACACTTTCCTCTTAGAAACTTAATATGCTTTGCAGGCATACATAAGCTGCTTAAATAGTGTCTAAGATGAAGGTGCTTTATAGAAGTAAAATCTGTTCTTGTAAGAACTAATACTGTTTTGGTATTCTTTTAGATTAACTGCATGTTCATTAACACATATTTGGGTAGTGATTTGAAAGAAGTATTCATTTGGGATGAAATAAAGCTCTGTTGAGAAGACTAATACAGCCTTAGGAAGAAATAAGTTAAGGTCTTACTGGGACCTTATTGGGCCCTAACTGCTGCATAAACTGTATGCTACCTTTCTTCTGAGGCACTTTTCCACTTTGAAAACCATAAAGAGCTTGAGTTTTTAAATCAATTTTGAAAATGAAGAGAGTTTAAAATTAAAATTGTAGGTATCTATTTCTGTTTTTCTTTTGTGGTTAAAATTAAAGAAGAGGAGAAAGACCTGGAGTGTGGAAAATCACTGTTTATACAACATTGCTCTAATGCATTTTTTGCAAGGACAATCTTAGGTGTATCAAGTACAACATTTTTAATACCTGAGCTGTTGTTAAAATGTTCTTGTTATTTTGCAATCAACTTTAGTATCTTGGGACCTGCATTAAGACTTCAGGAATAGAATTTGGCTGCTATCTGTTTCCACTTTTCCCAAAAAAGGCGTTTTGGGTCTGCAGGAACTCTGTTGCTCCTTATTGCTTTAGGCAGCACAGCCTCTTAAAGCCCATGGTAAGAAGCACTGTTCCGAAAGACCACCATAGGTGTTGGATTTCCTTAAACTAAGACACTCATTTCCCCAACTCTGCTCTCCTCAGGTCATGAATTAATCTCTCACTTGCTGCCTGGGGTATTTTAGACATATCTACAAGTCTTCTTGACCGTGCTTTCCTCTCCGACTTCTCTTCAATATACAGATCTAGATTTAAAGGTGGATCAATGCAGAAGCGTCTTCCCTCCTTATCTTCTCAAATGCCCTCCACTTCATAATATACCTCTGCACAGGTAGGATGCCCGCCTCCATGCTGCCTATGAGAGCAGTCCCTGGTAAGTTCCCTGTATGGTGCTTGGGATTTATGGCACCTCTTTGCAAAGCAGGGGAAAATTTAAGCTAGCCCATACCTTGTGGTCAAGTCTCCGCCCCGTTGTACCATTACTATAGGCTAAAGTCCATAGGAAAAATCCTTGGGTCCCTGCTGAGGTGAAACTAGCTTGAAGGGAGAAAGGTAGAGAACTCTGCCCCAAAATCTTGGACAACACATCAAAATTTAACTGTTTCTGGCTCTCATCCCCAGCAACTTTCTCCTCATAACTTCATTTTGCTTACACAAATGAAAAGCTTTTAGCCCAATTTTGAGTACAGAACTGAGTACATTGTATAGAACTGAGTACATTGTGGGTATTTACAGAATATATTTAGTAACCAAACTAAACCAATTTCATTATGACTAGAAAAAATTTTCACTTAATGTGCTTTCACTCACAAACGTCTCTCTTGATGTTTCTTATATTTCTTTTCTTCCTGAAAAACCTGTCAAAGACTGATAAAATAGATGTCTATTGATATTTTTGATTTTTCATTTAATTCTGTCGTGGAATCTGATAATTCCTCACTTCTTGTGCTTTTGACAACTTTTGTATATAAGCTGCCAGTGACACACAGATGTGGCAACTATCTTATGCTGTCTTGTATTCTGACATTGGAGACATATATATATGTATATATGTATAAATGTATATATATATATGTATGCCCTGAGGTAATATGAGTCAGTGCAGGATGTGTGAGATTGGCTGGAGACTTTGTAAATGGCCAGAATTTCTGCAGTAGATTAATGTGGCGTCTCTTTTCTTGGAATATTTATTGCTGTTCTGTAGGCACAGTGTAGGTCTGGATGCAAAGCTGATTGCTCTTTATCAGCCCCATTCACAGATGGAATATTGCCACTTGCTCTGCACAGTGTGGTGAAATCTGTGCAAATGTCACATCCACTTGGAAGGTAATTGAGTATCTGTTGGATAAAGGGATTTGTCTTATTCTGAAGTGTTGTGGACTTCTAAAACACAATATCCAGCCTCAACTCACAAGAAGAGACTACACGTAGTGAGAGCAGTTAGGCCTGAGGAAAAAGCAGACACCTTTCTTTAGGTGCTTTTAGCTGATGTTCAGGCCTGGCTTTCCCGCACAATACATGGTTTGTTGGATGGAGAGGACTGCAGGACAAAATCAGAGACAATTGTTTGTCAACGTTCAAATGTATAAAAATCATTCAGTAAGTTCACATGAGATGATAAGATGTGATGAACTAGACCCTCCAGCTTAGGTTGTGAGTTGTTTCCTAATATATTTCATACCATGAGGGCCTCTTCTTGCTTTTCTAATACCTTACTGAGAGGATTCACCCACTTAAAATCTTCAAATAACTGTTTCAGCAATAAGTATCATTTTACAGTAAGTGTTTTACCCTTTGTTGTCAGTGAAACTGGTTGTTATGTTCAGCAGTCACAGGAAAGAGAGTCAGCCCTGATGTGAAGGATCAATGGTTTCAAATTTTTCTTTCTGAAAGTCCAGTGAAGGTGTTGACCATACTTTGGGAAATGTTGCAGATCCAAATCAATACATATTGCATTTGAACTCACAAATAATGAGCAGCCACACTTAGATACAGGTCAGTCAATATTCACATCAAATTCACATCACATTTTATGTCCTGGTAAATCTCTGAAAATAAAAGTCATCCAGTGAGGCTGCTCATCATCTACTCCATTACAGGTTAGGCTACCATGTGACAATGTCAGTTGATGTCTTAAAAGTAACAGACTTCCTTTTTTTCACTCTTGACATCTTTGAAAAAGATGGACATAACCCTGTAGACTAATCTCCATACAGTTTAACACCCAACACAGACTGCATACCACTTTCTTTGTTTCACAAATAAATTGAAAATATTTTTAAATAGTTAAGTCCAGAGAAAGGATTACAAGTGTAACATCACTGGACATTTTTTATAACTATTTTACTGTTCTCAGCCATCATTATTTGCAGCAAGGTCTTTCAGTTTTTATTTTTCTTCTGTTTGTGAATAGCTTGCTCTCATAATTGATCCCTGCAGGGATTTTGTATCTCAAACTTCCTTTTTAAAGGATATTTCCAATTAGTCTGGCAGCTTGTCTATATGCTGGGTTACAAGAAGCATGTCACTTTCAATAGACTGAATCAGTTTTTACATTGTGAAGAAAATGTATTGAGGATGTCTAAGATCAAAGTTTTTAACCATATTGACAACAAAG
The DNA here is from genome assembly GCF_003984885.1 of Neopelma chrysocephalum. Classification (NCBI taxonomy): domain Eukaryota; kingdom Metazoa; phylum Chordata; class Aves; order Passeriformes; family Pipridae; genus Neopelma; species Neopelma chrysocephalum. The sequence goes on along the minus strand of NW_020897691.1, from coordinate 2,760,968 downwards.
ATTGTTACAAATGAAAAAAAATACCTTTTTTACAGAGAAGAAGATCTTTTTAAGAATTTGGTCATAAAAGTAAAGCCCTCAATATGTAGCCTCCAAAGTAAAGATATGTTTGTAATTATGGCTTTAAATATACTGAGAAGAAATGCAGTGCAAAAACTAGGAATACATGTTTTTGCTAGTGATATCAATTATTTCTCTGTGAAAAACCATTAGTAAAAATACTATTATACACTGTGATGCCACGTTTTTAATACTGGGGGAAAAGGCAGGTAGGAGTGAAGGGGTAACAGAAGGGGTAAAAAAAGTTACCAGATGCTAAGAATTTTGTCTGTGGGTATACTTATAAAGGAAATGTCTTATTTATAGCATGGTTTAAATTTAGCTCTGTAGCGTTTAGAAACAAGGGCACCATGAGCAAATAGAGATAATCCCTAGAAGTAAACTGTTTTCTTTATTGAAATCAGTGAGAATGAACTTAGGAAAACTTTGTATTGACCTGCTGCAGTTAGTAATACCTGTATTCAAATGTCATTTACAACACAAGACTTTAATTCATAAAGTTGTCACTAATGCAGTAGTTTTATTAATGTGGTGCATTTTAGTAGTTGTCTTCGGTATTGCTTTGCTTTAGTTTTAGAGATAAGCTGTATGAAATAGTACTGATACACCTGGAGGTTCAGTATGGCCTTTTAGTTACTTTTATTAATTAGTCTTTACTTGACAGGAGGATTTCCTTCTTCATTGAAGTTGCAAAAAGTCTTTTAAATAACTGCTCTCAAAAAAAAAACCAAACCCCTCAAGAACTAGTAATTAAAATTAGTCTGTGGTCTAAAGTTTTGCCTTGCCAGTCCAATTGAAGTATAATTCATGGTAAGAACATGGTCTTATTGGATTGTTCCACCAGCTTGTTTCCAGATGTCGGATCACATCTCCGGTGTGGGTCCTACCCATGTAATCTGGCTTTCCCATGTTCATGGGAGACATTACAAGTGAGCTTCATTGCCCAGGATTACTGCTTTTGTGTTTATGTTCTGCTAATGCACGAGGGCTGTTGTTTGACTGATCTGATGCAAAAGCAGAGCTTTCCCCCTTTTATAGTCTCCTGCTGACTGACCAGCTGATGTGTGGCCATGACAGCAGGAGCTCAGTGAGACACCACCTGCAGTGTTGTGACACTTCCATTCACACTCTTTCACTTCACCCAAGTGAGATGAAAAGTATCTCTGTCTTACTGAGCTGACATCTTCACCTCTCACTCTTTCTTGGTTATCAAGCTGTGGCACAGGCAGGTTTTCAATAACTCCTCACTTCCACCAGTCAAATAAAATTATATATATTTTCTGATTACATTGCTGAGGTTTGCACAGCAATCTCAACTCCATTTGAGAGAAAAGAACAGACTCAGAAAAAAAAAATTGAGGAAGTGTGGGATTAAGGATCATTAAGCACTGATCTTCATCAGTAGATATAGTCTAAAATAATAGTCCCTAAATGTCCCTACTCCTGGTACAGAAGTGCTTTAACTCTCATTATCATCATTGTTGAGCTCTTATTTCAGTAGAGCTGTATGTCTCAGCCTGGCCATCCTGTGGCACAGGCTGCATCTGTAGCTTTTGAAGCAACAGGATTTTTTTATGCTGGATGTAGTCCATGAGCTGTAAGTGATCACTGGTGGGAACAGTTACTCAAATTACTGTTATTAGTACTTTGTGCATGAATGCAAGCAAACCATAATTGACTGGAAAAAAATAAAGGAAGAAAAGTATTTTTCATGGGAATTGAAAACTCACAAGCTCCTACAAGCACAAAAGGGCACAAAAATGTGATTAATGTGTCAAAAGATGTTGTAAACTTTTATTGTAGATGAGACGTTCAGAAGATGAAAACTTTAAAACCTGTAATAACATTTTTATTGAGTTTCAGGTGTAAATGTAGTGAAGTAAGCCTTTTCCATTACAGTTGTTCCTGATACATATAACATTTGATCTGGCAAGGTAAATATGTTCTCAGAGTCTATAATAGCAGAGAACAAAAGTCTTAAATTTCACTGGTACTGATTTCTTCCATTGCAAAACATTTGGGTGACAAATAAATCTTTGTCTCAGATTAAATTTTAAAACTACATTTTTACAGACTTCAGAAAACTTTAGATAGCTAAAACTCATTGGACCCTCTAGACCATCTCTTTGCTTATGTGAGTTTCCTGCTTATGGTACTTCTCACTTCCCAGTTTAGTTTATTTAGGTCGTTTGCCAGTTTAGCATTTTAAAAACTTTCTTCAGAACTTCAAATGTATCCTAAAGGCTGATAGTTTATGGTGCCAGGTGTCATGGTTTAACCTCCAGCTGAAACCAGAGCACCAGGAAATCCTCTCTCATTCATATATAACTGAGTACCCTTCTTATAACACTAAATAAAATCCTCCCTTTCTTAGAGCAGCACTGTAGGGTTTTTTGCCCCTGCTGTTAGCCTTTGGATTATTCTTGAGATATTTGTGCTCCATTACTGGGAATAATTTCTTTGAAGATGTAGGACAACCTGTGAGAATAATTTTTCACCGATTCTGTTACAATTTCCAAAATTACTTGGTGCCCTTCAACATTTTAAGTATTTCTCCTGTACTTGCCATTTTGTTTAAACGATACATTTCCTCACTCTCTTCCCATAACTCAAGGACTTCTCTTCCTCAAACTTTTCTATTTTTCTTCTTTAATCTCTAATTAGTTTTTAAGTATCTTGTACAGATTAAGCTGGTTTGACTATTACAGTACTGTTACTTTCAGCCTTTCAGTCTTCTTAATATGAAATACCATAGAAATGGCTGTGGGTCATGAATAAAACTGAAATTAATTTGTAACTAAAGGATAAAATCATACTTGTGTGGAAAAAATAAAGCATGTAATTTTTTCTTTTGTTCACATGCCGAAGAACAGAACCTCGAAAGAGCTTTTTCCCTTAGCTGCAACATATAATATTACTATGCTGAAGTAGTGTGAGGCATATAGCTCCCATCTAGGCTTAAAGTGTTAAGGATATCTACTGCTGCAGAATCACTTTGAAACCTTAAGCCTGAAATCTGTTTGTGTTTGGGAAGTTTTATGTTCACCTGTTAAACAATTACTAAAATAGAATTAATTCAAAATTAAAAGAAAGACCTCAAAATATGAAGATGTCTCTCCAAAGCAGTTTATTTTTGTAGTTTTTCCAAAATTCAGGGTTAATATTATGAACTACCAATTTTATTTGGATAGTTAATATTTAAAATGAATATGACAGTAAAGTCATACTGTAGAAAGGATTTTTTCTCAGAAGGATGATACTTTTAATTATTTCACATTTTCCACTATTACATATATATATAGTCTGATTCTGTAATCTCAGATTTCTAAGTGATGTTCCGTTAGGGAAGTCAAAATCAATTGCACACATAATGTTTTTCTCATTGGCAATTGCACAGATATTTGCATAGTAAATTTTTCTGATCAGCACCAGTGGATTTACCAAAAGATGCTACTGGAAAGCAGTGTGGTAATGCTCAGGGACTATCCATTGTTCCTGCACAAATATACAAAAGTAAAGAAGGGAAGTTAGTGCACTATCCATTAGCAATGACCAAGCATCCATTTTCTTTCCGTTATTTTAGCCCTTGTACACAATTCACTTGTTGTCTGGCATTGAGGATTCTGATTCATTGACAAATGGGACAAAAGAACCTTAATATTTCTGCTGAACCAATTTTTTGCTATGAAATTGAGTTCCAAGCATCTTTCAGAACTAGATTTGATACATGTATCATAGTCCACAAGTGCGTGCATTTTATATATAAAATATGCAAAAATACTCATCTGGTATCAAGAGTTTTCTAATTCAAATACTTACCATCTGGGGTTGTATTCTCACTCACTAGGAACTAAGATGCTAATAATTATTTTTTTTTCTGAAGAAGTACAATTTCCAAGCCATAGAAATATTTGCATTAAAACTTTCTGTAGGAGTATTTTCTTGGCAAAAATCAATATGAATTTTTCAGGTAGATTTTACTTGATAGACAGTGAGTTGATTTCATTTTCATCTGGACTCAGTATGTCCTGGAAGTTTCTTGCCTCTGAATACTGAGACAGTTGTGCCTAGCCAGAAATTAAAAATGGAACTTGCAGAAGCAGCGTACAGCTTAATACACTGTTAAATAGATGCAAAGTGCTGTAAGTCATTGCAGTCCACTTCTAAAGGTGAAATAGAATTAAATACCAGCATGTCAGAAGTTCCTGCTGGAAGAGAGAGTTCACATTTCACCTACCTCTGATTTCTGATTGCTTAATTGACATCGTTTGCTACAAGTAGAATTTGCAGGCAAAGATAAATCATATATGTTACTGTGATAGAAAGTATGTGTTGATCGAACTTTTCCCTAGAACTCTATAAAGTATCAGTAACCATTTTTACTCCCAAGCAACCATTGCACATACGTGTAGATCATACTCTGACAATTATGGTTAGCAGAAGCAAAACAGCCAAACTTGCTACATAGGGCTGCTTCCATTTTGTGCCAAGGAATCCTGTGTGCAAATCCACATAACTGGAAAAGACCTGAGAAGCTTCAGGAATTCCACTGAGGTTCCCTTGAGAATCTCAGACGGAGATACAGAGGAAAAAGTAAATGAGAAATTAGCAGCAAACCAAAAGGAGAGTTCAAACAAACGGGATCGACCACCCTCAGCACTTCTGTCAGAGCTTGGTTTATTTTTTTTGTTTCCAGTGAGCATCTTTAGCATTTTGCACCCTCTAAAAGGAACAGGAAGATCCTATCCTTTGTATACAGGATCTCTGTTACCACGTAAAAAATCTGTATCAGCTAAATTAGTATCTATGAAAAGAAGATAGCGGGAAATCTACCTCAGCCTAATTCCTAAGTTTATTTGAAATAGTAGATATTTGGGAATTACAGGTTATACTTAGTATTCTAGAGCTGATGCAATAATATCAGGCAACTGCAAGCAGAAGTGTGAAGGAGAAATTTGGGGATGTAAATTGCTTCTTCCTCAGAGTTACTGAAATTTTATTCAAGGTTAGATTATTACTAATCTTGCACAGGTGCTCAAGGCAGAAATGAGAGAAACTGCAAAAAGCTGCTGCCTCCCTCTTTGTGCAGAGATGCAGTTCCAGTAGCTGCTCTCCCTGAGTCAAATGTGTGTGATACCAATGCAGAGAGAGGTACCAATCTCTTGAAAAGTAACAAGCTGAGGAAAACCAGTTGTTTCTCAATAGCTAATGTACCTCTTGTGCCAGGGAGCAAGTAAGGAATCTCAGTGCAGCCTGCCTTCCCAGGAGGAGAGAGAGCTGTGTGCTACAGGAAAGCACTCACATTAAGAGAATTTATTATACACACAGAAAACAAATTAATTCTGTAGAAGAAACTGACTGATATATATATATATGTATATATATATATTCACAACATGGTTGTAGTTGGATGACTACATGTTGTAGATCTTTGGAGTCCTTGATTTGTCTTCCTAGTCATTTCCTATTTCTCCCGTGTCTTTTAATGAAGCTGTGAAAAAAAACAAACTCTGGTGTATATAAATAGTACAAGAAAATTAGGTGAGCCATAAAAAAGTTGATGACCATTTGTTCTAGTTTCATGAATATTCCATAATCACTAAGAATACATTCTAAGAGTATGCACATAAGTACACATACTGTCACATGCATGTCTTCACTTGTTGCTGATACGCTCAGCTTTGATTAACTTGTTCCTGATAATAAACTGCTGTTAACTGGAGTTAAAGATGTGGTCTGAGAGAAAAGAGCCAATCTTGCCAGCAGTCTCTGTAAATACACATATACATTATATTGACATCAGTAGTAATAACTCCCATAATCAATATATCAAACTGCCCTCTCTTTGGTCCTGTTATGATGTACTTTTAACTTTCCCAAACCTTTTCATTTAAGTAAGCTAGAGTGTATTTATTTGTATAAATGCACAGTATATTGATCCCTGGCAAGGATCAAACTAGTGATCTGTTTTGTAAATGTCCACTGCCAAACTGGAAAAGTGAAAGTTTGGCAAAGGAATAGGTTTTACTAAGGAATGATGTCTTCCTTCTTTCAAACAAGCTGGTTTAGATCTAACCAAGGGGTTTTTTTTAAATTATGGATTGATAATGTTCCAAGGTTTGTTTCATTAAGTCCATGCGCTAAGGCAGTGATTGCAATGAAGGGCTGTAATACTAAATCTACAATTTCTTAAGAAAATGACATTTTTAATGTGTAAGATCAGGCTTCAAAATAGATTGGTAGTGAGTAATATGTGTTCAAATTTTCAAACATGCTGACTACATTTATTCCTGTTCATTTAAACATAGAAACTAAACCTAAACCCAAAGAACTAATTAGTGAAAAGGGTATGTGGGTATATAACCAATCACAGTCAGTTGTAACTGACTCTCTGCTGTGACAAAGTTCCAGTGCCATTTTAACTGGACTCAAATCCTACCTGAGTATGACTGCCCAAATCCGATCCTTTCATGTCAAATTTTTCGTGGTGATGGAAATGGGACCAGGCATTGCTGGAGGGAGTGTGGCTGTGGTTATCTGTCTTACAACACTTCCTGCCTGCAGCAAGACTCATGTCACTTTGACACTAGCATCTGCAGAGCTGTGCTTAGAGGTCCATGGTATGTTGCAGAACATACTGAAGTTATATCTTCATCCTTTAGGGAAAGATATACCTGTTTCCCTTCAAGACCCTATTTCTGCTACTCAGCAGCCACAGGGGAACAGCTTTGGGCTTTCTGCCTGCCACCAACAGAGCTGGCCAGACACCAGCACAGGGTTCCCTTGCCTGATTTCTGTGGGTTAACAAATGTGTCAGTCTGAGGAAAAGGTTTCCTCCTGGATATAAAACAGACTTCTAACACCATGAGCTATAGAGCTGGCAAGGTTGCCAGGTATGGATGAGCTGGGAATTCAAGGACCTAGGCAGTTGCCCTTGATAGGAAATTCATTCTGTCAAAAAAAAACCCCTGCTGCAATATTTGCAGCACTAACTTACTTTAAAAGGTTAGCCATCTTGCTTTATTGCAAAAGATGATTCATGACTTCTATAATGATGCTTGTTATAACTGGTGAATTCTATATTAAGATTTTCAAACCATATGAAACCTTTTTTTATGTTTTCTTGGAGAGAGTAGTTTGAAACATTTAGAGATACTAAAAATGAAAGACAAATTAGCAGTTCTTTGAGAGTTCAGGAATTTAAAAGTTAATTACATAGACACAGTGCTCTTGTAAATAAATAGCTATAGTCTTGACAATTAAATAAATTGTGGTTTCGTTTCCTACTCAAATAGATCAACTAAGGCACAAAACAAGATCTTAAAGTTTATATGAGTCTGTATTTTGAAATTCACCTTTAGCCACCTTTGGTCTTCCAGACTTTTCATGTGCACAAGTCCACAACTTAGAGTGAAAAGCTTTACTAGCACCATTGAAAATGATATCATGATGAACTTTGTTTGAAAGTCTTAAAATCAGTGTAAGAACTAGAAAAAAAAAGGTTGACTGCTGAACTAAATGGTTGACCTGACTCTCAGGAGTGCAAGTGATGTCAGATGGGACACTCTCTCCCTTCACAAAAGGCCATGTGACTCTCTTTGGAAGTATTAGAAGTTTAGCTCTAAAATTATCACCTTACTTTCTCTTTCCTTAAAAGCTGATGAATTCATACTCCAAACCCCTGGGAACTATCTCCAAGTAGTTATCTAAGATTTGAAAACTGGTTTTAATTATAATCCAATTGAGAGTGACATGAGAGAGTATGAGATGTAGCCGTAGGATGATACTTGAATGCCATAAACCATATCTAAAAAGATACCTGTATAATTAGCATAACCTTATATCTGATTCTTCCACTGGACAGCATCCTCATGTTGTCTCTAATGATTTACTCCTGTACATCAAGTCAGAGATTTCTTTCACATCTTTGAGGCATTGATGCTTTAATTCCTTTGTTGACAGTTCTTCTAATTCTTCAGAGGGATCAAAACTGAGTGCTGTTGGATAAATTCTTCAGTTTGGGCATGTATAGCATTTAAAGGACCAAGGGAAACACACTCTCTCGTCTTGTAATTGAATTTGTTCTTCTGAACCTCCTGTAGAGCCGTTTGGGTCAATATTGCAATAGTGCTTGATGGAAAAAATTCTTTTAAAAAAGAGACTCAGAAAAGCTCTACTTTGAACAATTTCTATTGAGGTTGTGCCTGTGCCTCAGCAGAGTACAGGTAACTTCAAATCTATTCATCTCTTACAAAGAGAGCTGGCCAGAAAGCTTCAGGTACAGCAATTTTCATTGCTAAATGCATTTTTCAGGAAATAGAAGATTTTCTCTGGAATCTAGCAATTCTATTGAAATTTTAGATGTAAAAGGGTGTAAATGCATTATGTAGACTAATGATTAACTACTGATATTTTTAAAATGTAAATATTTAAAACACTTTACACACTTGACATTATCAAAGTAAAATATTTTGACACTGAAATAGTTTTTTACATTGTCAATATGGAAACCTACTTGGATTTCAAATAAATCAAAAGAGAAAAAAAACCCTCTTCTGAATTAAAATTATGGGCTTTTCATTCTTAGAAAAAAAAAAGGAACATTTCTTTTGAACAAAAATAACATTTTTCACATGCCCAGTTTTATTCATAGCCTGTCCTAAGCTGCTCCAAACATTCTACCAAATGAGTCTTTTTTTTTTACCACTTTCACACTGATCAGTCCATATACTTTTTTCGCAGTTTCATGAAGAGTGCTGGAAAAACTCTGAAACTGGAAAGTTGTTTTTTTCAAACTATAGTTTTAGAAGTCCAGGTGCATTTTATCCTCCCTTTGCCTGAAGACATGCATTAATTATGGCCTCAGGGTTCATGGAAACCAAATTTACTTTCACTGAGCTAAGAAAATTACAACTATCTTTAGATGTAGCCATTATTTTTTCCATAGTTCATAGAGCACTATTTTGAAGCTCTGCCATCAGTCACAAAATTATATGTAAATTAGATTGTATATTTAAAAAGCTTCAGTAGAAATATGTAATACTCAAAGTCAGAGAGAAAACATTTTCCATGCTGAGATCTGAAAGCAGATGGACTTCCTGTAAGTTCGAGGCATTTATTTCGTTGGAGACATTAATTACATTAGAGATGTGAGACCAATACCTTTCAGATAAGCTTCTGAAATTATGAGGGAGAGGTTTTTTTGTGGAATTTGAGAAAGCAATCATTGATTTGATATGATTTGTTGAATTCTCTGTTCAGTATATCTTGTCAACCATGCAATGGCTAAGGACATTAAAGGATCTCCACCAGGATTTGTGCAGTGGTTGTGTAAGAAGCAGCTGTGTTTGATTCAGGAAATCTTCCATTTGCTTTTTCAAGCAAACTCGCATCAAATCATCAGGATAGGGTGTGTCACAGAGGAATGGCTCCTTAGCACGTACATGTTGGCTGGACATTCACAGAGTCCGGTGTTCAAAGGCCTAGGTGATACACAGGCAATATTTGTTCTCAAGGCTCGTAAATGGTCACAATATGGTCCTCAGGAAAAAGAATCTGTTGAATGAGATTAGTTTCAGTTGTGCTGCAGGCTAGTGGAAATATATTAGGTTATGAATGGTAAATGTTATTATTTCACTGGGTTTTTTTACGATTTGGTTTTGTGGAGTAAAGTGTTTCTTTAGTTGGAGAAATAATCAGTATGTTACACCTTGCTCTTGAGAGCTTTATATAATAAATGTTTTAAACACACTCAGATGGATGTCAACCATAATGCATAGTTTCAGCAGAATTTATTTCTTTGGAATCTTAAAAGCTCCTGCATAAAACCAGCATGTCAATCAATTAACTTTGTTTAGTTTTAAAATTGCCTAGCATTATATTCAGGTTACTTTATATCACTCATGACTATATGTGTGGTCTCTAAGGCAACATACTCTCTAAGGGCATAGTAGACTTAGGCACATTAAATCTGTAGCAGATTTAACCAGATTTAAGAACATGCATGCATGAAGAACTTACATAAATGCTTTTCTGAATGAAGACTGTATTTTAATTAAGATCACAAGTCTGAGGGTCACATTGATGGATTATCTAATCCACAATCCTGTTTCCATCAAACATTCTCTTCAGAAATGTATTATGCTTCCCCTTAAATTTTTAAAGCCTTTATGGTTTCATCACTACAGCTGTGATATGGATAATGATTTGGTTTGGTTTGCTTTGATGTCTCTTGATTTGGCGATATTCTTGGCCAACCTACAGCAATATATACTATCCTGTGATAATTTGAATAACAATTCAGAATATCATTGGCAATTATAATTTTCTAAAACTGTTGCTGAAGAAGACGTACCAAAATCTTAGAACAAGACCAACAAACATGGATATAAAAATATATAAAAATATAAAGTTATATATATATATATATAAATAATATAAAGATATAAAAATAAGTGGGAATTTTGCATGTATTCAAAAATGTGTGGGGAATAACTGTCAAAGCTGAAATTCAGTTTTTAACAATACCTTAAGTATCTTTAGAGTGCCAGATCTGGGTGAGAAACCAAGTCAGCCTCTGATTTGGAGTTGTTGGGTTTTTTATATGTATATATATTTATATAGGGTTTACCTGTGTAACAGACCTTCATGGAAATTTCTGCTTGGAAATAACTTATACATTCTATAAAAAATATTATGGAAATTATAAGCTTGACAGAGTGAGCAAGATCCCCTGAGAATGTGTGAGTGGCACAGAGGATACAACCACCTCAGCCCACAGGCTAATGCAGAGGGCATTCATAGGGTTGAGCTACAGAGCAGTGAAGAGCTAAATGTTTCCCAGTGGTCCAGCTGGGTTCCTGCACTCAGAACATCATCCATCTAGTACCCGACTCCTACAAATAATTCTGAATTAAACCATCTCTAATTGTCCAATGGTGAATTGCTACTTAACTAGTTGTCCTCATCATTCTCTGATTGCATAAAGGCTGGTGAATATATGCTGCCAGTTCTTTTAAGATAAAAGAAAAAAGTTATTTATTTTGTATATCCCACATCCAGTCAGATCTTGGCTTGCCTAGAAGGTCAAATATCTCCCAGTCATATAGAAAACAAGCTTGCAGATCATTGTTTTCCTTCTGGGTAGTTAAAATGTGGAAAATAAACCAGTTTGGTGCATTATATGTTTTATGCAGTTTTGATGCAGTTTATTAGTTAATTTTTCAGAATCCATTCTGTAAGCTACAGTTCTAAACTTGTGGAGTAACAAACACTTCTGTATAGGCAAGTGTATTTGGAAATTACTGTTTGCCGTTGAGTGTATTTTGAGTGAAGACATAAATGCTGTCCTTCATTTACTATGATCCAGACTTAATATCATTTTTCCAGAAAACAAACAATTGAAAAATAATACTTCATTGCTATTTTACACTTTATGAATTTATTTGCCTCTGTGAGTTATTAGAAAAAACCTTGAATAAGAACAGTAGGTTTTTATTCCTGTTTTGCATTAATGGAAATGATCTGAAAGAAAAATGAGAGATCAATACAAATTTTCAGAAAAGTCGTATTAACACAGATATGAAGAACCTCTGGTGTTTGTGTATGTGTAGAAGAGGTAAGAGTGAAGTTCTTATGGCAAATAGAAGAATAAAATTATTAAAAAGAAATCAGGACTGTTTGTTATTTAAAAGGCTACATGCAAATCTGTTAAGAGCATGATAGTGCATAGCAGCCTGGAAGTAAACAACCTGAGTTGTCTAACAGAGCCTCATAAGGACAGAAAAGTCATTCCAAGAAGCTTTTGAGCACTTGGGACAGTCTTCACCCAGAGCCAGTGGGAGTCTCCCATGCAACTCCCTTGCAGGTTGAATTTCAGCCTTTATTGGTTAGCAGTAGGCAAAAACAGAGAGAGAGAGATCTTGCAAAGTCACACTAAAAAAGTATGAATTTATTAATCCAATTAATGGCAACCTTCTGCAATGCTGAATGATCTGAATTTCTCCACTAAGTTTGCTTGCACTGTCCGTATCCACTACTGAAGATGAGCAAAGGGAGCAGACTCAAGGTCCCGTTCTAATCAGGTGTAATAGCATCACTCAAGACCTGTGAAAGTATCACTGTTCCACTTGGATTTCTCAAATCAAATTTCATCTACACATGCAAACTAAGCTTTGATATTTACCTGGCTTTAAAGAAAAGGTCAAATTAAATAGCTATTAGCTATTTCCTATTAGCTTTAAGGCATTTTCTTCCAAAGGCATGAATATATCTTGTGGAATAATGCAGCTGGGACTTGGACATTTCAATTAGGTTCATGGATTTTATACCCATTTATAAAAATGAGGGATTAAAGTGATGTACAGAATGGCACACCAATCACTCCTTTTTAGAACAGGGCCCAGTTTAGCCTAATGACTTCTCTAACCGAGGACTCTGTGCTTAAGTATATACAGGAGATGTTTGAATGGGTCTTTTAATTGGAAAGTGTTGACCTATGTACTGGTTTTTACAAGATCAAGGAAACAAAAACAGTTGGTTTTGTGGATTTCTTTACATGTTAGAAGAAAAAAAAAGTATCTTCCTAATTTTTACAGAAAGAACAACCTCGTTGCCGTCCACGTTTAGTATACACCTCCTAAACAATTAAATTGTCTGAATTTGCTTACATTTCACTGCTGTCCATTAAAGTTAAGTATAGATTGCAATGAAAATTACTTAATGGAAAAATCTGCCTTGAAGAAACCTTCTAATGGAGAAATTATTTTTTATAACTTCCTAGGTTCGCAATAAGACATTCCTATTTAATATTGATGTAGATGTTTTGAAAAACAGTTATGAGTTATGTCATATTACAGAATCACAGAATATATGAATTGGAAGGGACCCCGCAAGGATGATCAAGTGAATCAGATTAAAGATGAACAAGTATTTGAAGCAGCCAGCAAAATGAATGATACGTATACAGTAAAATGAAAGCATCATGAATTTGTTCTTCAGTTACTGCTAAATGAGACATTCCAGACTCCTGCCCAGTGTCCCTGTGTATCAGTTATCCCCATACATTTTGTTAGCACTGCTGTTTTTTCTCCACCTATGTGTTTAGATTATGACTGGTGCTCCCTGCCTTTGACTAGAGTAAGGCATTGTAAGTGTAATCATCTGAGATTTGGTTACTCAGGTTCACAGCTTCCAGATTTGAACTCCTGTTCTTCTGATTGGCTTGATTTCTGCCCAGAAGTTTTAATGAATAAATGAAAAAACCCAGCAAATAATGGTGGTCAAGTGAACTCTGAGCCATTGTATTGTGAGGGGTGTGACTGCGAAGTTACGTTGTGATATTTACTACACAGCATCCCAATCCAGCAGTGCACCTGGAAAAAACTGCTAACAGTGAAGTTAGCACTCAGGAGCTTGGAGCTCAGGTCACACCCTGCCAAGCTGCCTTCTCATAGCTGGGGGTTTTTCTGTACACACACAGAGTAAAATCCCAACCTTTCATCTCCTTAAGGTAACAAGTGCTTGCAAGTGTGTTAATAGCTCTAGAGATTTTGTGTGCTGTCGCTGACCACGAGCTCCCTGTAAGGTATATCCCCATCATTCCCTAAAACTCTCCTGTACTAGAGACTGTAATATGGCTGGAGCTGTAAATGTCTTCCGTTTCCCTCTTCTGATACAAGTATTTCTTTTCCTTCTTCTGTTAGGGGTTAGGCATGCCCCCCGTTTCCATCTGACCTTCTCTTTGTCCATGCCAGCAAACTTGCATGTGTATTCATGGCTCCAGTTTGCCTTCTAATGGCCAAATTTTTTAGTCTTAAGTGATATTAAGGCTTGATTTATTCTGATTTCCTTCCTTCCTTCCTTCCTTCCTTCCTTCCTTCCTTCCTTCCTTC
>NW_020897691.1:2619957-2747006 GCF_003984885.1 Neopelma chrysocephalum | reverse complement strand
TTCCTTCCTTCCTTCCTTCCTTCCTTCCTTCCTTCCTTCCTTCCTTCCTTTCATTACAAACTAAGAGGGATGAGAAGCTTTGCAAATGTGCTAAATTGCTCAAATGGAAGAGAAGTTGTTGAAATTGCTAGCAGAGTGTGTTGAAATAAGAACAGTGTGAAATCTTGCAGCATTGGAATTAAGGACAATATTTCCAATTACATTGGCATTTATTGTTTCCCAGCTCTCATATTTTCACAAGTAAAGCATACATTTTTGTTTCAACTTCTCAGAATAGCTTTTCCTTATTTTTATGAAAGAAAAAACAAGTATCGATGAGTAGAGAGACTAGTGAAACATTGATTCCTCTAGGTCCTATCATTTGGAAATTATTTCTAATAGCAAAATATAGGCGGTATATTACACCTTTTTGAATAAGGTCACAGGAGTGAAACAGTAGAAACTCATTTCTGCTGACAGTTTGCGTCTCAGAAATTGTTTCCTCTAGTTCACTAATGAATCGTTTTTTTTTTTCATTTGCCCTTGTCTGACACAATTTACCTCTATCTTGGCAGGAAAAGTCATTTCCTCCTTTGAGTAAATGTGTGATAAAGGACAGATGAAAGGGCAGAAATGTGCAAGTGCCATCAAAACCCTCATTTTTGAGTTTAATATGCTGCAGCTGTAGACATAAGGCGTTTCTCTTGCAGTTGAAAGCACAACCAGCATGGGAATACAGGTAGGTTTACATGAATCCTAAAGAGTTGCAGCTTATTTGTATTCATTAATAATGTGGAGCTTGGAGGATACTGACTGTACAGATACATTTTCAGTTGGAAAAATTATGAAACAGGAGCAAGGTTTAGTGAGAGGGATTGATGGGGACACAGAGACATTTGGAAAAGCAAGCTCAGATCAAAACAGTCTACAGTGAGATTTAAGTTCTATTCTCTATTTCAAAAGCTAAGGTAAACATTAATACACAGCAATTGCCTATGATTCAGAACTGTCCCTCATGGATAAACTTTGCCTTTTGAAAGTCTTGCCAGTTCTCTGTCAGAAATTAATATTCTGACATGTCAATAGTTAAGTTAGTATTACTTCTTTCAAAATCCTGGAATTCCTGTATGAATTCATAATTAATCACCAATTTCAGTAGAAATGCAGATAGTCTGAATTTCTGAAATTGAGCCATGTTTTCTAAAGTAGGCTTTTTGGATTTTTGAAAAAGCTGGAGGCACTGGATGCTAAATGCCTATTGAAAGTCAATAGGTACTTTTCAGTGATGGATAGGTAAAGCAATGCTTCAATTTTCATTAAGTATTTAGTTAGAAAATATACATTTGGCACACCATATTGAGAATGGCAGGGAAATCCCACACCATTTTGATGATAAATCCATAATACAGCAAAAAATCTAGAAAATCCCACTGTGTGCTATATTGATAACAGAGCAGTGCAATTAAATCTTCATACTCAGTGCTGTAGACACAAAGTTAAGAATAAAACACCCTCATATGCCATTTTACTTCGGCTGATGCACCTTAATTTTTCTGTCTGATGGTTTTTCAAACTGATACGATGGAGTTTGTCATTACTGGAGGTACCCATACATATAGAGGTAGACCAAATACTAATGTAGTAGTAGACTAATGTAGACCAAATACACCTTTAAATCATAAATAAAAGAATAAATAATGCATGTTTTAATTATATTAAGTAATGTACTTTATTGTTTAAAAAACAATTGTATTCAGTGACCAGAGCAGTGTCCTGTCTTATCTCTCTGCTTAGAATTGCTAACATTGGTTTGATAAAAAATTCCGGTTTTATGTCTGTCTGAAACATTATTTTGGCTTTGCAATCCTGAAAAATAGAGGTCCACCTGGTATATGTATTTAATCTCTGAAAGAAGCCAGCAGCCAGTGATTGTGGATCCACCTAGGAGAAGGACATTGATACTGAGCTGTTTCATCTTTGAAAACTCCTTAAGCATTACTTCCAATGTTTATCATTAACACCACCACACAACCATGTCATCTTCCGCTCTGGTCACACCATATTACAGTGACATGGGTCCTGCATTCCTATTCACAGCTATTCAACTTGCTGTTACAAATGCAAGTTAGTCTTCTTGTGCTACAAGGGAAAACAGTACACCCATCTGATGTGAGTGAGCTTATCCTAGTATATCTTTGAAAGCTCATACTATTGAAACAATTTGGACAGAGTTAAGCTGGCAATGTAACCAATATTGAAGACAAAATAAGCCTTCAGGGCAGAGATAGAGTGAACACTCCATTTACACTGTTTTTTTTATTTTGGTGGAACCTGGGCATCTTTTTGTATGTTACACCCTTCAAAGTCTCTTTTACATTTTTAGAAAGAAATATCAAGAACTCTCTTGGACTGAAACCTAAAGTGCTAGAAACTGCATCCTTCCTGACAGTTAGGGATACATGTTATTTTAACTTCCCACTGATGTGCTATTTCTCATCATCTGTGGAGTTGTGAGATATTTATGGCATAGAAGTTTTTGTGTATAAACAACTTTGAGCTCTGCTACACCACCAAGAAAAGCAAAGTAGGGAACTGTGGTTGTATTTTTTTTTTGTTTACTTTTTTCATACATCTGATAACAATACATTGAAGTGCACAGGAGAACTAAGGATGCAGCATTTATAGTTACAAAGAAAAAAAAAATCCCACTTTTCTAGAAACACTGTGCATAAATATGGCAGCTCAGGCACATTCCCGCACTGTTCAGTGTTGCCTGGCTATTGCTGCCAGTACTATGTTGCAACAGTGTTTGACCTCGTGAAGACCAAGGTTTTTCAAATGTTAACACAATATTCACATGTTCACTTGCATAATAACATTGTTATATGGCTTGTACATCACTTCTGGACTGACCCATGAAAATTACTAGTTCTCACTAAAATATGGATGTCACTTTAAAAAAAAAAGATAGAGGAGCCTAGGGTATTTCAGCATGGAGACACTTGAGGAGCCAACTCCAGTTTCCTTCCACATGCCCTCTGCCCCCATATTTCAGGTGCTCATAGATAAATCCAGACGGTGTATTTTCCTTGTGCCCATGGTTTTATTGAGATACCACACACTCATTTCCTTCCAACGATGGCTGCCTCCCCAGTAACAAGGAGTTGTTGAGGCTCCCAGCTACTGCTATTCACTGATGTGAGAATAGGCTTGGAAATGTGTTGTTTTTCTTTTACTCATTTATCAATTTTAATGTCTTATTGTTTTATTGAGATTGAGCTTTCCCTGCCTCCCTTCTCTCGTAAAACAATACTGAATCAGAGAGGTCCCATGCAATGAATACTTCAGGAGAAAGCATGATGGATTTGTTCAGATGCTTTGTCTGCAGCAGCTGGAGTGCCAGGAAGGAAGACTTTACTCAGAAGCCCACGTATTTATTTGCCATCACCTGGCTTCAGCTTGAAGCTTCAGTGGCTTCACTGTAATGCCTGGTCTCTTTGGAAACCTGATTCTCTTTTTAGCTCCGTTCTCCATGCTCCTGTGCCAAGCATCTGTGACCAGATCTCAGTCTCAGCCAAAATGGTATAAAACTGATGTAAGTGGGTGAGGGATTTTATATATTTATTTAACACAAAGTGTGGGTTTCTTGAAAGTCTGGGAGGCAGTGTGGCTTCTTCCTTCTTTTCACAAGGGTCATCACTGGCACTTTTGTTGTAACACATAAGAGAAATAAGACATTGATTTGTTTATAATATATGCCAAAACAACTCTGTGCACTTGTCTTGTTCTGTAAAATTCTGATGATATTATTAACAGACCCCTTGTTCTTCTCTTCCCACTCCTTGAATTTGAATTTCTGCCATGAGAAATAAAAATTTATCTTTTTAGGATAGAGGTATTTTTTTCCAGCCATTCTCAACCAAATTCTTTTTCTTGATTAATTTGGAGTAATTCATTGCTGAAGATGCTTATTTCTGTAGAGGGATGGTACAAGCCCCAGCTGTTCTTGGCCTGCTCACTTCATTATACCTGGACTCAGTCCTCTCCTGACTGTAGCTGTGGTTGTAATAGCCTTCCTCTCAGAATAGGCCATGGGAGCTACCATAGGAAGAGGGAGAACTGATGACAGAGAATTGCTGCTCCATCTAATAGGAATGTCTTTTTACGTCAAGTGATTTTGCTGCTGCTTTGAGTTACAAGAATCCTTATCCTGAAAGGAATGATTGCCTCCATGCCCTCCCTGCTTTCCCTGCTGACTTCAGGTTCCAAGGAGTTAGAGCATTGCATCTTCATACATGTTTTTACTGCATTTTATAAGTCATGTTAATTTTATCTCTATCTAGTTTGGTTATGTTTGTGCAGTGAAATTTCACACATGGCTCCAGGAGCTTTTAATACACAAGGATTCACAAGCATGTGCAGTTTATGCTGATCATTCCACTTTTCCCCTTGTACCCCAGCCCTGGGCACAAACCCTATCTGCACCTTTTTCTCACCAAAATACATCCCGTGGCCCGTGGCCCACAGGGCAGTTTTTTTAGAAGAACACAGTGACACTGCAGTACAAGTTTCTTGCTGAATATAGGGAACCAGGTCACAAGTCCTGTAAACTGGTAATACTGAATTTAAAACGCCTCTCAGAGCTGTTGCTCAGATCATGCAGGAGAACCACAGAAAGAGCCTGCACTGGCCTTTTTACAGTAAACCTTTAATCCTGGAAGAAATGGTACAGGAGAGTATCAGGAGCAGCAACTGAAGTTCCCATTTGTCCTTTCCTCTGATGTCCACCAGCAGAAATCCAAAATCCTTTTATCTTTTCTGGATTTTGTCCACGGATTGCTGCAGATACCTAATTAAGACTTCTCAGTCCCAGGAGCTTTTACCCACATATATCCCCATAGGACTGCCAAGAAAGATTAAGAGAACAACAAACAAAATACGCTCCTGAATGGCAGAGAAATAGAGAATTCTTTTCTGATCCTAAAAAATAATTGGTCAGATAGACCCACAGCAGCCTAGAAGTACAGCTCCCTGGCAAACCAAAACATAAAAGTGGGGCAGCTGGAAGATACAGATGAATGGAAGGAAATACTTAATACTTAATGAAGCATTATTGCTTCTACTTTGGGGCAATGGGACTTTGTGAAATGATGTGCAGTGTGCATCCCTATTCTTAGTTCAAACGTTAAAATTCCTCTGACCTTTCAGAGCAGGAGATACTTTTTCTAGGTACAGATTCTCTTCCTTCTAGCTTTCCACTTCCTTTCTGGAAATAACTTATTGTATTTGCCATTCGAGCAACTCTATCAGAACTAGGAGAAATATTTTCCTTCTAATTTAGCTAGGACTCCTGATTTTAAGTCTTTGGTGATTATCCTAGACTGTAATGGGTTTGCAAAATGCAGGTTTTATAGGCTTGAAAGAGCAAATGCAAACAATCATTAGCCCACTTTACCTTCTTATTTTAGAAGCAAAATCCTGTTACTTAGATAGGAACCTTTACAGGTAATGTAATTATATCTCCATGTCTTTCTATTTGCCATGTACAGAATGCATGAATCCTCAGAAATTGCAACAAGGAGGCAGCGCAAAGTACCATGACTGCATTAGCTAGATAGGGAGTAGAAAGCTTGTACTGTAAAAGAAGAATATATAGTTGCTGAATTTAAAAATGGTTTTGGTTTTTTTTTTCTGATGGGATGATTTTAACATTTCAACTTATGTAGACAAAAACCTACAAAGATATAGTTCAAGATCTTTCATTTTACAAAACTACATATACGAAAGTTGAGGAATGCCTGTGAATTACTAAATTCAACTTTGCACTACCCTTTCAAAGTAAGGTGATGTTATTTCAAAGACTACATACATCACTTCTCCTGTAGTGTGTGGAAATCCTGTGACAGAATTAGGAAAACACTTGAGTTCCACATTTAACTTCCTTAACCTTGAGTTCTGCCTTTTCCCTCCTCAACCTTGTGCCTTCTTCAGTACAAACCTCCTACAAGCATCAGGCAAGAGGGTCTTAAAGAAATCAGTGTTTGGCTGTGCAACTGCATTGAATTGCTGGAGCATGTCCCATTTTGCACAGTGAATAAAATCATTGCTTTGTGAATGTGTATTCTCGATACTAGTACTGATTTTTAAAATTGTAGTTCAAAAACTTAAATTCTTGGGATCTATTGGGATATATTTCAAGTAGGAAAGCAAACCTACTGAAATATTAGTAGGAAGAGGACTCTGTCATGACATCTACAAAAAGGCATTTATGTACATAATTAAAAATAAAGTTTTCATTAGCACCTCCTCCCTCTTTATCAGGTCTGTTTTCATAGGGCATGTATCCATTTAGTGACATGCCTACATGGGCATGTCTTTGCTCTGTAACTCAAAAAAGCAAACAAGCAAAAGAAACCCACAAACCCTGCAAACAAAACCTAAAAAAAGAGCATAGCATTGTAGCATTATTTGATTACTTGTCTGTATCTCACTAAAGAACAATTGCTCGCATACATTAAAATCCATGCATTAGTAGTGCCTGCTACAATTGATTTCCCAGACTTTAAAAATTCCTGGCAGTGTGCATACAGGGGATTGGAGTTTGGAATGGGCCATTTTGATTAATTTACAGAATTCCACTAGGACTTGCAGATGTAACTATTCCAAGAAAAAAAAGGATTTGTTATACTACAGCAGAGAACATAATTTTCGGTAATTTGACTGCTAGTTTGATTCAGACCAGTTCTTGGATGACATGCATTTCTTTTAGCTACTGTCCATATCAAGGAATAGATATAATTTGTTTTGTAATTTCCATGTTAAGACAAAGGCTTTATGAGGGGCTGGTTAAGATTTTGTTGTGAAGTCCAGATTTTCGCTTTTGAATAACTATTGTGCCACCTAGTGGGTGTTAAAATGCACTTTTAAACAGGTGGAAAGATTGACTTAAAATATAGCAGTGAATAATGAAATATGGTGTTTATACAAATAATTTCGAGTGACATGTTGAAACAAAAAGTATTTTCCCTTTTTCTCTGATTATTTACCAAGGTGCTCCATTGACATAGAAAATATTCTGTTTCAATTATAGCATAGCATTTTGCTTGCAATTGTATTAAAGGAATATAATTCATAAAAAGGGCACTTACAGATCTCTTTTCCTCCCTGGCAATAAATCCATTTCAGTAAATTACTAGCATATTTCATGTGCTTATCAGTATGAAAGGATATCCTCAAATCCCAGATGTTAGGAATTTCCATTCTGTGATACAATTAAATAAATACACTGAAAATGTCATTTTCTGACCAACTATTACAATTTTCACTTGGCACCAAGCAAAAATGCTTTAAAACATTATTATGTTTGCATGCTTTAAGGCATTATTTAGAAAAAATAATAAGCAGTGTGTTATGTTAAAATCATAACATTCTGACAGTTTCTCTCATAAAATTTCCTTTTCCATATAAATAGTTTGTGTCCAAATAGCTATGCGTATTTCATTAACCAGTAGGTATTTCTTAGTAATTTGCCTCCTCTAGCTGAAACCTCTCAACAGATTTTTTTTTCTTTCAGCTTTTTAAGTAAACCATCTGTCCAATGTGGGAGTATTGGTTTTGCCACAATAGATGGCAATAATATTTCAATCACCAAAGCCAATAACAACAAATTTCCCTTAATAGAGCATTTCCTAACATTGTTCAAGTCACTTTGTTGCATCTTATGTAAAATTGTGACCCTATCCGTTATCAACAAAAGCTATAGTAGCTAGTCTGTTCTTATAGTAGCAGTGTCATAGTTACAGTAGAAAATTCAGTGGTCAGCAATAATGCATTTTAGAACCGTTTAGATTCTCTGAGACTCTATGGAACCTTAAACTCTTTTTGTTTAACAAATTTAAATGCTGCATGTTAACGATCTTTCATATAACAGGACCTGACACCAGGTAAACATATCTGGACTGGAGACTTGAGTATCTCTTTGCCAGACCTTGATGTAAATAGAAGTGTTTGGGTTTTTTCCCCCCCAAATAAATAATAAAATGGAGCTCCTCTTTTTTCAGTATTGTTTGTCAGAAAATAACTAAGATTCAACTTGAAGTTAACAGAAAATGAAATTACTGTCCAAAGGAAAAAAACATACTCTTTTGAAAAGACAGAAAATCTGTGGTTTGAGGGGGGGTTTTTACTTTTTTTTTTTTCTTTTTGGTGGGCTATTTATTTTCCCTCCATGAAAAGGGTTTCCAGAAAAAAGTATTTTCAATTTTCTGGTTTCAAGGCTTGACAGACATATTGTCAGTTCATTTTCTTCTTGCAGACAAATAAAACTGAAAAAAGTGTGTCAGGCGAGCTTCTTTGAAGCTCAGTGTCCAGGCTCTTGGACTTTTTGATACTTGAAAAATATTTGTACTGTTTTCCAGTTTTCCCTGGTGGTATATTTTGTAGTGAACAAACAGAAAAAGCAAAAATTTATTTATTTTTAATGCGTAATCGATTACTTTGTTTAAAGTGGTTTCATTAAAGATAGTAAAGAGGTCTTCTTATGAGGTTTGTTGTTCCTTGTAAAGGTTCTTAAAGGCTAATATTCACATTAAATATGGAATTTAAGTGTATTGCTAAAAGTATTACTAAAATTAGGAGTGGATTAAAAACATAATAAAATTTATTTATTTTATCTAGCCTTGATAATGAGTTCTTCTTTATATTAATATGCTCAAACATGATTTTTTTTTAGAGAAAGATGCCATTTCTTTATAAGAGGAAAAATTTATTTACAAGGCTTGCAATTTTTTTTCTCTCTATCTAGACACGTATTTTTCCATGTCAGTTCAAGTTACTCTGGCATTTAGCAACATCTGGGAGAACAACATGTTTAATTCTAAGAGTTCCCATTATTTCCCATGATCAACTTTTTAATGTGATTTTAAATATCTCATTGGGAGGATTATCTGTGGAGTCAATGGACAGTATTTAATAAAGAGATAGCTGAAAATTTAGATCACTACTTTGATTCAACATCATAATAAATAAAAAATATTAATAAATACTCTGTTAAAATTGCATATGTAATGAAATATTGAAATGAAGTCTCTAAGATGGATAGTTTTTAATCAAGGGAAAAAATATGCACCTCTCACAAATAAAAAAGGTAACTGAATGGCATATATTTTTCTTTCATCTCAATCTAATACCATATTTAACTTCAATGTCGAAGCCAACCCTTTGGCCAAACCTTCCTGATCTGCAAAAGTCAATGGGTTGCTCAAAGTGAGTAAAATTATCAGTATTTGTTTGTAATTCTGGCTTACTTTAGGCCACATGTCTGTTTTCTCCAGTAACAATTAGACAGATGGTCTATAATTCTAATAAAGTTCTCTGAAAGAGAAACTGCCTGAAATTTAAATAGTTTCCTCTCTTTATAGAAATACACCTCTTAGATTTAAATTTTGAGCTAATAGTCAATATTTAGTGTAATCTTAATTAAGCAAGATTTGCTTAAATTAACCTGATTTGCTCTGGTTTTCATGCATTTGAAAACCATAAACACATCCAAGCTCAGATTTTTGAAGATTTCACTTTGTTCTCTAGGTGTTCTTTGGACTGATTGCTAAGTGCACTTGCTCAAGAAAGAAAAGTACCCTTCCTTCAGCAAGAATTTCAAGAAAGGATTATTGTGAAACTAAAAGTCATGGTATGAGTTTTAGGTCACTGAGACTAAAGACTATATAAATGATAAATAGTACAGAAACACTTATTCAGTAAATGCTTACATCTGTGAAAATCTCTGTCCTCTTAACTATGCAGATGTATAGTTACATCCTTAACTAGGATGTATATTTGTTATATCTTATATATATGTAAAAAATTATGCAAGAGAATTATACAGTTTGTATAAAAAATTCAATCCTTAATGGAAGTCTTAATTGCAAGAGATCAGAAATACACATCTGGGTTTTTGGACAGATGCAACATATCTGAGATTTATTTTTCTTCTCTGGTCCAGTGGTAACACAGTATTTATTCTTATGTTTGTGTCCATATAAATAAGTAGATGTTTCCACTCAAATCACTGACCGTTAAAACACTTTAGTATTCAAAGTTACATTTCTATCATAATATAAAAACCCTCAGTGAAGAGTTCATGCTACATGAAGTAAGGTGTTTGGAAGAACAAATACTGTAAGAGCAAGCAAAGCGTAAGCAAACAAGTCCTCAGAGGATGTTGCAGGTGCATCTGGGCAGTATGAACATAAATCTTTCAGTCCAAGTGAAGGAGAGGGTAGATGTTTGGCAAAAGCTAATTGGCAAGTTAAGGCATGAAAGAGACTGTTCCCATTGGCCCAGCTTTAGACAGCAATTTCCTGGCTATGTCAGGTAGGCAGCCTCAGGTACTCCTAGCATGGCACCCTTAGGTGTCCCAGCAGGAACACTTCAGGTAGCATCCCCCTTTCTCTCCCTGTCAGGAGGGATGCTCCCTTCTTCTCGCTGCACAATTGCAAGGGAGATGGATTGGGTAGCCTGATGCTGTGCATTAGGCTCTCTAAACACTCTTCAAAGTAATGAAAACAATATGTATGATTAGAAATGAGTTCCTAGTTTTCTTATGCTAGACCTCACGCTAACAGCAGCAACACAGTAAGCAAATAATAAGCAAATTTTATTCATTAATCACAAAAGTGATTTTAAAGCACTGAAATGTAATTTAGGTAATTTTAGTAAGCATAAACAAAATATATTTATCGATGCAAAATGGAAGAGCTTGAAGTGTTACTGAGATGTGTTTGACTGAGCTTTATCTTTATGAAGTTGATAATTAGTGAAAGATATAGTCTTTCCTTATAGCAATATTTGGAATAATGTGACAAAGGTATGTGTATATATAGCTGCAGATATATGTGTGTGCGTGTGTGTATACACATATATGTATATATACATGTACTTTCATCTGCAGCTATGTATACACATACTTGTCACATTATATCTGACATACATTTGTATGTATATATTCTTATGTGTATATGTAAAGATATATATAAAAGTGTATGACTATCAGTCATCTGTTTGTATCTACTGTGAACATGCACAATGGTGGTCAGGATTGATTTCTGTGGCTCTGTATTCTCATTCTGCAAAGAGATTGATTTCTATGGCTCTGTATTCTCATTCTGCAAAGATGCAAAACTATATTTAGTGTAATGTTTTTAATCATCAGTGCAAGTAAGTCATGGTAAATCTGAGGTCCTGTTCACTGATAATTACACTCTGCTTCCTGTTATCATATAAACATTCATATGGAATCTTGCACCTTGTGCTAAGCTAACCTAAAGTGATATGAGCTACTATTTAATAAATGTAAAACTGTGAATGCTTTCATCTTCATTTTTTTCATGACAAGTTTTTAAAATTCTTTATTGTATTTTGAAAAAAAAAAACACTTCTGTGTGATTTGAAAAATTGGTATATATAATCTTGCAAATAAGTTTAGGGAGACTTTAAAATTCAGATATATAGTTTTATTTCACTGAATAATAGTTTTGGAACAAAGCATATGTGTTAGTTTAGGTAACTGCATTAAGCATTCTGAATGTTTGATTTCTCTATGTTAGAAAAGACTTTTATAAATCACTGCATGGAGTTCTCTGCTATTTAGGCTGATTTGTATATAATAGCAATGCAAAAGAAAATGGGAAAATAAGCAAGCAATTTTCTTGTCTGTGTAAACAGATGAGATGTGAAATTCTTGAACCGTAAAGGCTTGCTGGTTTTGAGCTCACATATAGCCAAGCCCATAGAGTGTTGTCTGACTTCACAGAAAATGCATCTTAGAGCCCTTTAAGGACAACAAGAAAAACAGACTTCCCTGTTGTGAATAGGGGAGTTTAAGGAAAAGAAAAAGTTTTGTAAAATGTGGAGTATTCACAAAAGCACTGAAGTATAATGTAAGCAGAGAGAAATTAAATGCACTGAAAATGTGTGACAGAACTGTTACCACTGTCCATTCTGTTTTACTTTCTATTTACAGTAATGTGCAATAAATTAGACTATCAAAAATATTCAGGCTTTAACTCTTGGTTATACCCACTTATGGAAATTAGTGACCATTTCTGTAGCTGCTTTTTCCTTCCCTTCCAATTGGTCTTAGTAGGATATCTAATATCTCACTCCCTTTGGTGGGCTAGGGAGCAGAGATACACTGGGATGGATGTGTGTGAAAGTCTGTATAGCCATTGTCTGTACTGGGCCTACACTTTTCCTGAATAATGCTGGGAAGTTTACATTGCGTCTGATGTTCTCCAGCCGGTATCTTTCATAAGATCCTATTAAAAAACAGAAACAAGAACAAAAAACCTAAAAGCCACAGGGAATACCATTGTAGTAATCTTAGGTAGGTAATTATATATTCTTGGGCTAAAAGAAGTTTCTTTTGTTACTTCCTGGCTTGAAATTCTAATGTAGTGCATCATACCAATGATTTGTAAACTCTTACCCTAGTATGTAAACCTATAATCATTTCACAGTTTGGGTTGTTTGCCTCGCTCAGGCAGTGCTGCACTGTTTGTTTTACCAAAGTATGTGTGTCTGCTTTCCCACTTGGTCACACATCATTCTGTCTTTGAGTTTGGCTTTCTGGGTAGGTGCTGGCAGGCTGCACTGCAGATCCCACTGTTTTCTTGTCAAACCCAGGACACTCTCTGTCCCTGTAGCACTTCTTATATAGAAAGCAGAAATTGCATGGTAGCTTTGGAGAATGACAGATAACATAGCTTGCCTTGGCTTCCTAAAGTCAAGAAAATCCATTTATGCTGATCTGGCCTGTTACAGTGGTGGTGGTAGTGATATTTTTTTTCTCTGTAGATGAACATATAGTTAATATATTTTTATTGAATTAAACAGTTCAATTACAGGAACTTGTAGAAGAGACAGGATAACAAAAGACTGTACTCCTGCTAGCACTCTCATTTTATCAAATAGTCCAGTCAATGGGAGTTTAGGGGTCCCTTTAATCCCCAAGGAGTTAAAAAAGTTCCAGATGCAGTACTCTGCACTGGGCAGCAGGGGACAGTTGATGGGTTGTTCTCAGTTTCTCCTCTTCCTCAGTTACTGGACTGCTAAGGACTGTTCAGGTTTTCATTGAAACTGTGACTTGGAGAAGTTACTTTGAAGTCCAGGGATGAGAGAACTGACCTGAGAAATAAAGGTTTGTTTCAGCACTTGTTCAGCACCTGAAAGACTGCAGCTAAATAACAGTGTTGCCAGGCCTCCTCATCATGAGTCTTTTGAAACATGGCATTTCTGAAAGGATTTATTGGTTAATTTACATTGAAACTCCATTTCAAAGTCTACAATCAAACAGAATTCACAATTGTTTTGTGGACTTAGTGATAGATAGTGTGGCATTTACACATTAATTTTGAAAGGTTATTTGTATTATTTATGTGGTATTTGTTTTGGACTTCCAAGGCTAACACTCAGATTAGTTCGTGGTTGTGTTATGCGGTGAAAATGGGAAGTACTACCGAACTGTTAACTATTTTTATTTCTTAGTAATACTGTTTTCTACCATCACTTCTAAGCTATATTGGTTTTTTTCTATGCCCTCTAGTGGAAGTTTTATCTCCTTTATATGTATATCTATATTTCTGCATATCTAGATATAGTTATGGATATAGATATACATTATATAGATAGACATAGATATAGATAGATAGATATAGATAGATAGATATAGATAGCTAGATATAGATATAGATAGATAGATAGATATAGATATAGATATAGATAGATAGATTAGATATAGATAGATATATCTCTTCTTTCTGGTCCTTTCTTGTGTGTTAGAAGATACCAGCTTGTCTTTTTTTTTTTTTTATGAAAAAGCAGCAGAATATCATAGTCATCTAAATTTACTCATCAGACTTCTCAACCAATACATAACTATGTTGGTTGTTACCTTGTAAAGGTTTTGGAAATTTATGGCTGCAGAGCGGATGCTTTCTGGCTTGCATCCTCTGCTCTCTGTCCCTAGTGTGAGTGAAGGAAGGTCTGCACCCTATAACATTAATCATTTCTGGCATATATTTAGCAAATATCATTATTTGAGATCTCTCTCATACTATTCTGGTTTTGACCTCATCCTCTCTGACAGCTCTGGAAAGAAAAGCCTGCTTCCTA
This sequence comes from Neopelma chrysocephalum, assembly GCF_003984885.1. Taxonomy (NCBI): domain Eukaryota; kingdom Metazoa; phylum Chordata; class Aves; order Passeriformes; family Pipridae; genus Neopelma; species Neopelma chrysocephalum. The sequence continues at coordinate 2,732,858 of NW_020897691.1, read as the reverse complement.
AGTAAAACATTGCAAGAAGGATGGTTTCCAGCAATCCTGTTTGAGTTAAAGGTTTTTTCCTGACTATGACTAACCACCTTGGCTCATAAACAACTGGCAAGGACAGTGTCAACAATTGCTTAAGTGATTGTTCACAAGTGAACTGTGTGTTTTGTTCACCCACACATTGGAAGGGGCAAGCCAAACTTGAATGCTGCTTCAATATCTTTGTGAAAGGAGAACACTGGGTTTCCAGAGGCCTTTATCTTTAGTTTTTGAGTATGTGGGATCTCCATTTTTAAAGATGTATAAATGAATGTCATCTTTGGCCAAGGCAAGGAATTGAGCTTGAGGGGGTACAAATGCAAAACAAGAAAGCATGCTTCTCATCTAGACCTCTGCTTGCCCTTATGAAAATTACTCTCTGCAGACTTTTGTTTCATTGTTGTAGTTTAGGTGAGTCTCTCTCTCTCACACACAGTGCAGATTTGACTTCTTCATATTCTTTGAAACAGCATGATGGTTGCTGTATGCTTGGTGACCTGCCCTACAGCAGCTCCATAGTCAGAAGTATTATATTTTGAGAAAGAAAAAAAAGAAACATGGTCTGTCCCAGAGATTCTCTAATAGATGGCAAGGACGTGGTGAAATTGTGTCAGAAAAGTTCATTTAGATTTTCTTGGGGAAGGAACAATTCATCATCATCATCATCATCATGGCTAGGCTTTGCGAATGAAAATTTGGGAAGGGCTCTACCCACGTTTGTTGCAAGCGCGTTAATGGCTAAAAAGGCCAATACGAGACAGGCATGTCCGGTTGCAACAGGCACAGCAGAAAGACTCCTTAGGTGGTATATTCTGCAAGGCTCGATTCTTTCTGCATTGTCTTTTCTCCTCAAGAGTGATCCTGCGTGCTTTCTCAAAAGCATCAGCAGCGTTATAGATGGTGTGTCTCCAGGCCTCCCGATTGGAGGCCAGAGTAGACCAGTTATGGTGGTCAATATGGCCAAGGCTGAGATGTTGTTTCAGGGAATCCTTGTATCTTTTCTTCGGGGTTCCTCTCTTGCGGCAGCCGGTGGCAAGTTCACCATAAAGCAGGATCTTAGGGAGGCGGTGGTCCTTCATCCTGGAGATGGGGAAGGAACAATTAAAATGATATAAAATATTGAACAATTTAGAGAAGCAGCTCGACAAATTTTCAGAATGTCTTTTTTTTGCCTGAACTTTCATGCAAAACTGTGCAAAAATTAATTTCCTATAAACTTTGCAAAAAAAAGAAAACTTGGAATGCCAAAGTTTTTTGATAAAAGATAGTTTTAGTTTCAGTGTCCTTAGATTTCAAGAAAATCAAAGTTATCAATGTTAATTTACAGTTTATAAAAATCTTACCATTTTTCTTTTTAGAAGAAGAGCTGCTCCAATTTTTCAATCTTTCTTTCAGGAAAAGACTTAAAATTTAACTGTGTGATTTACCAGAGCAATATTTACACATTATGTTCATATTCTGTGTGATACAACGATGAATGCATTAAAAGTGGATTGAATTAGATTAAAATAAGGCATCATCTTTGTAACCTTGTATTCCTATTAATAAAGAGAAACATTAATATCTCATTTTTGCTAGATTTCAAAATAGGTGTGGGGTTTGTGTTACTGTGCATGAGCGAGGGGAAGGAACTGTCGGTCTGTTTACTAGATATGTTAATGAAACTGCTCCATTTAAAATCACATAGAATCTCATGGCTTGGTAACAAAACCAAGTACAGTTCAAGGGAAAAGAGAATTTAGAATTTAGAAATTGATTAAAAAAACAAACAACAACAACAAAAGTAACACCAGTGTATTGTGATACTCATTATTATCTCATGCCGTAATGTATTGACTCTGGAAGGACTCACATTTAGAAAACAAACAAACATTGACAGCATATTCAGTTCAACATTTATGGTCAATGATGGACTTTTTCATCAGAATTCTTGCTTCTTGATGTAATTGATTAATTACTATGAATCTAGTCAGCTGACCACAGAAGCTAATGAAATAAGAGAAATGCAAATTCCTATTCTGAGCATGTCTTCATTTTATTATAGTACTCTGGGAAAAGGATTAAGGCTTAATTATCCCTTTGATTTTTTTTCCTCTTTTCCTAAAGTGTTTAATGATTCCTTTGACATACATCTGCCAAACATTTTTTCCTTACTCTAGAGACCGTAGTTTCAAAGGAACTTTCACCACGTTTCCCCAAAGACATTTTGAAGTCATTAGATGTACAAAATCCTTAGTCTAAGTATAAAAATGTACATGAAAAATGAATAGTGTGATGTGCAAAAAGTGCTACTGAGAAGTTTTAGTACCTTTATCAGGTAGCTGAAATGTAGATGAAAATGAAAAGGGCTTTGCAGCCCCACAGGTTAGAATAGCTTGACATAGTGAAGTGATGCTGGCTTGCATCTCTATAGTTTAAGGTAAGGCAGAACAATAATTTTGTTTGCAATTAGCTATAGCTGAGGCTAGCAGAGGTTGGGTCTGTCCTTTGCTAGTGCCAGGATAGCACTAGGGGCCAGCATTGATTGGAACTTGGAGGATTTGTGGCTGCATGTGTTTAGAATTTAGCTCCAGGATAGGGATTGTTGAGATGTTGAGTTCAGGGCAAATCCATCAGGGCGTGTTTTAATTAAGAGTTAGAGGACATTTTAATACTACTGTGGGTTCAAATTCTCCTGGGATTTTAGTTCTTCTGTGACTGAATATATGTAAAGAATCACAGTGTGATTAATACAAAGAGCTCAGATTAATCACCAACAGAAAGCAGAGTACTACCACATACATATTTGGCTTGGAATGTCTGACAGGCAGCTTGGCTTTTAAAGACACCTTTCAGAGTGCTGAAGTGATTTTATGTATGAGTATGAGGACGATTATCTATTTACCATCTTCACTTGTTCACTTAATTTTTGTTTGATTTTTCTCCACTGCAGACTATGTCAGAGAGCCACAATGATCATGCAAAATAACAGTTCAGCCTCACCCCTGTTTTCAAATGTGAGCTCCTTCTGGAAGAGAGATTCGCACAGACCAGGACTCCTTGAGGAAGCAGCATCACTCATTGGCAGCTATGATTTCCCTCAGACCACAGAGAGTTTTACCTTCTCCACTGTGGAATCAACAAACATGACCCTAAATGCCACAAGCAAAGACCCTCTGGGTGGACACACTGTCTGGCAAGTAGTTTTGATTGCTTTCCTCACAGGGATCCTTGCCCTGGTGACCATCATAGGAAACATCTTAGTGATTGTTGCATTTAAGGTTAACAAACAACTGAAAACGGTCAACAACTACTTCTTGTTGAGCCTTGCTTGTGCAGATTTGATCATCGGTGTTCTTTCCATGAATCTTTATACAACATACATCATCATGGACCACTGGGCTTTGGGAAGCTTAGCCTGTGATCTTTGGCTCTCCATTGACTATGTCGCCAGTAATGCCTCTGTCATGAATCTCCTTGTTATAAGTTTTGACAGGTATTTTTCCATCACTAGGCCACTAACATACAGAGCCAAACGAACAACCAAAAGGGCTGGGGTGATGATTGGTTTAGCATGGATAGTCTCTTTTGTTCTTTGGGCCCCTGCCATCTTATTTTGGCAGTATTTTGTTGGGGAGAGGACTGTACCTCCTGATGAATGTTTCATCCAGTTTCTAACTGAACCTGTCATCACTTTTGGCACTGCCATAGCTGCCTTTTATTTGCCAGTCACCATTATGAGTATTTTGTATTGGAGGATCTACAAGGAGACGGAGAAACGCACCAAAGAGTTAGCAGGGCTACAGGCTTCGGGCAGTGAAGCAGAGGCAGAACGCTTTGTACGCCAGACAGGCAGCTCCCGGAGCTGCAGCAGCTACGAGCTGCAACGGCAGAGCATGAAACGCTCCACTCGAAAGAAATATGGACGCTGCCATTTCTGGCTCACAATGAAGAGCTGGGAACCCAACAACGACCAGGGGGATCAAGAGCATAGCAGCAGTGACAGCTGGAACAACAATGATGCTGCTGCCTCCCTTGAAAATTCAGCTTCCTCTGATGAAGAAGACATTGCTGCAGAGACCAGAGCCATCTATTCAATCGTGCTGAAGCTTCCTGGTCACAGTGCTATCCTCAATTCCACGAAACTACCCTCTTCGGAAGATCTGCATGAGTCAGGGGATGAACTGCAGAAATCCCACACAGAATCTAAGGAAAAGAAACCGAAAAAATTGCACCCTCCCAAAAGTGTTCAGGATGGTGGAAATTTCCAAAAGAGCTTTTCTAAGATTCCAGTTGAGCCAGAGTCAGAAGAGACAACTGCAGCTTCTGATGGCATCTCATCAGTGACCAAGACATCTGCAACCTTGCCCTTATCCTTTAAGGAAGCAACACTGGCAAAAAAGTTTGCCTTGAAGACCAGAAGTCAGATCACAAAGCGAAAACGAATGTCACTTATCAAAGAAAAGAAAGCGGCGCAGACACTCAGTGCCATTTTGTTTGCCTTCATCATTACCTGGACCCCATATAACATCATGGTTCTGGCAAACACCTTTTGCCACTGTATCCCCAAAACTTTCTGGAACCTGGGGTATTGGCTTTGCTACATCAATAGCACGGTGAACCCCATGTGCTATGCACTGTGTAACAAAACATTCAGAAACACCTTCAAGATGCTGCTGCTGTGCCAGTGTGACAAACGAAAACAACGCAAACAGCAGTATCAGCAAAGGCAGTCTGTCATTTTTCATAAGCGGATCCCTAGGGAGGCTTCATAGTATAGTATTTTTTAAACAATAAAAAACCAATGAAACAGGGATGAGATGGGATAGGACAGGATGGAATGGGATAGGATGGGACAGGATGGCACGGGACAGGGCAGGATGGGACACAGGATAGTAAGGAATATGATGGGATGTGTTGGGGTGGGAGGGTGGTTCCAGGGTGCTGATTCTATGATTTAAATATCAAGTCATGAAAGCAGCTGCCAGACTTATTTATCCGTTCAATAAATCCAGTTTAATATAAAAATCAAGTCTGCATTCAGCAAAAACTAACAAACTTCAGTGTTTTTACTAAGGAATGAAATATTTAATATCGTTTTCCTACAAATTTGCAAGAAGCTGTATAGCATTTATAAACCCATTACTTATCTGCCCAGCTCTTTGATCATAATCAACTCTGAGATCTCAGGTAAGCACATATAGCTAGCCCAACTCTTCTGTTTCCAAGGAATCCAACATCTTTCTATTCAAGTTACATAGAGAGGTAGCAAGCTTGTGAAATAGGATTATGAAATTATTTGAGAGACTGTATAAGTTGAAAAATTGCTTCTTGTTGTCCAGGTAGAGTTTCCTGTCTACTTCTCTTCTGGTATATTGTCAATTGTCCTCCTGATTCCTGATTTCCAAGTATCTATGTGTGCAGCTCATGTTATATGTGTGTGTGTGTGAGAGTGTATGTATGCATAACATACATTCACACCTGTAAAATACACACATACTGGGAAAGAGGTGACCTAATGTCCTAGGTTTTACAGGACCCCTCATCATGATTTCATGTGATTGAAATTTTAAAAGGGAGTCAGAAAATCATGTTATATGTATATAGTTCTTTGTTTGCCACCCAAAACTCAAGTTTATCTCTGGAACCAAAACATGATGTCCACATTTCAAAAAGAGAGAACCAAAGCAGAGCCTGTGAGCCTAACAGTCTACAGAATTTTATAATGGGGTAGATGCCCAGTAAAACCTTAATCTTGAGCATAGTGTCTCTCCGGAATGTGATCACACCTCTTTAAAAGATAGAAAGGTGAAAGGAACTGAGAGCTACATTCGGGAAAAAGTATGAAGCTATCTTTGTAGGGCGTAGGATGATGGAACCCCAGATCAGGGCTGCACAGTACTGATGCTCAAAGGGAGCTGCTCAGGAGCCAGGCAGGCACAATCACCAGCAGAACCCCCATGTTATCCTGGGGGGTCTGCACTGCTGTTGTGGCACACACGGGTGCTGCAACACCTCGTCCTGAGTTGCACCGTGTGGATGCACCACGATTCTCGGAGCCAGCTCTGATCTAATGTGCAGTATCTCTACAGCTTCCAATAAAAGTTCAAGTTTTAATTTTCTGACAAAACTTGGTGGAGCCCCCCTGCTTGCACTGTCTGCCCAGCTGATCTTCAGATGCAAAAGATTTGTTTAAAAGAAATGCTTTATATTTGCACATGAAGGATGCTCACTAAAAAGTGTTTCTTTTCCAGAACCTGTTTTAAAATCATCAGGAGAAGCGCATCTAAATCCTTTTGACGCTAGGTTATTCGGTGTTGCGAAAAATGTGATATTGCCAATTTCTAACCTGGCAATTTTTGATAAAGACAATTTTAAAAGGGCTTTAATATTTATAGCTTAGACATAACCAGTAATTCCTGGTATTTGTGATGTGGTCTGCACCACATAAAAAGTCACATATAAAAGTCAGAGGTCCCCTGGGGAAAGGATTGTACTTTGAACTGTTGCTCTAAATCTGATTTAGTTACATGTTGAAAGATTATTTTGTATTCTCCTTTGAACTGACCAAAACTTTTTTTATTGCTTAGACTCTTATTTTGCTGAAAATAAAACAAGTATCTTATTTTACAAAGGGGCATCAGTGTTGTGAACACAGAACTGATGTTAAAGCTGCTTTTCTATTCAGTGTGAGATGGTGTTTACAGATGATTTTGACAACAGTGGAAATATATTAAATGGTGTCTGTGTATCTGAACTATTTAATTTTGTGTTATGTTCATATGAAGAAATATTTATACATATTTCACCAAATGTTTTATTTAATGTTGATAAATATTGCTCTTCAGTCTTCAGCTGTAGTGTCCTTTTAAAGTGATTCATAAAGGTCTGCTTGAGAAATGAATAAACTATACCTAGCTTTCTTGTCACTAAAACAAATACTCTTGAAATACTATCTTTCTTTTGTATGAGTTGTTTAAAATGTTTACCCTAAGGTAATCTCATAAATAATATTGCAACTCTACTGCAAGTTTTAGTATAAAATACAGAAAAAGTTAAAGCTTCATCCCTAAGTCACAAGTGCATTTTGAACTAAAGATACCAGAATTGTTTTATCAGTTTGGTAGCCACATAGAACCAAAGCCTTATAAGGCACCTGTGTTGCAAAGAAAATTAATGACCTTTATTTATAGAAAAAAGCATGTATTTGAAATATATTCATTGCTCAAGTTGACCTTACAAATGTTTTAACATTTAAATATATATCTATATCTATATATATTGCCATATTATTATATTCTGATATCTAGAGTAGTGCTGTGCCCCTAATACACAAAATGTGAGAGCATGTAAGGAAGCCAGAGTTCATCAGGGGGATTTACAGTATATTAGTATTGATTTTACAATGGGAAACTATTATTTTTATTGAAGTTAAGCTTCCTTGAAAGCATCTGTCACCACTGTTTACATAATAGGAAGAGTTAAATCCTTGGATTGTTTTAACAGAGAAATAAAAAACCTGTCTTTTGATGTGTGAACAGGCTTTAAAATTTTTTTACAGGCATCATGAAATGTGTATGTATACACATATTGTAGCATAGATCAATTTAGTTATTTATTTAATGGAATATGCACTATAAAATATTAAGGATTTGGCTGTATTACAACTACAGTGGAGGATCGAGTTAATTTGTATTTTATGTTCTGTGTTTGCTTAAAACCCATGCACACACAAAAATTTTAGCTGTATGCACAAGAGGGTATATTATTTATGAACACAGGCACACACAATAGTTTGCAGAGGAACAGTGCGAGACCAGAAGGTACAATCTGACGCTGCATTGCTTTTAAGAAATGCAAATAATGCAATAGTTCATCTGTTTTGAGGAAAATTAAGTCAGAAACACAATAGAAAGCATCACTCTGATGGCAGACAAACAGCTCGGTCCCATTAACACTATTCACATGGAAAGCTGCATTTTCAGAGACGAGTGCCCATTAATTGTAAAAATACCAGATTAAATTCCATATGAAGAGGAACAAAAAATCAGAAGTGATAGCCAGACAGGAGCCATTGGGTAATCTGGAGAAATCTTTGTAGAATAGACCCCGATCACTGTCAGCCTCTGAAGAGACAACAATACACTTCAAAATATTTGCTCGGCTTTCTCAATGTAAAATTGTGATAGAAGTTTATTACTTCTGTACTGGTATAGGCAGTGGGAAATATCTGATCCAAAGATCCAGGAACAGGGCTCATGGTGCATGAAGCACTTTTTCCTACCCCAGCATAACACACTTTCTGCAAAGGTAAACTGAAAATCAGTGTGGCATTGTTCAAAAGCTAAACAAATATAGGAAAGGCCTGAATAGTTTCCAGGATCTAAACATGCGGAGTAGGGTAACCTAAACAATAAATGTTCTAAAGGATTCTGGCAGTTTCATAAGGATACCCACACAGATGTTCTGAGACAGTTGGTGACCTTTCTCAATTATGTACAACTTCACTTTCTTATTTTACTGTCTTGATTATTATATTTCCTTACTTCTTCTGCAATAATATTCTAGAAAATCTTAGTTCATTATCAACCTTGTGTATCTCACTAGTGAATACAGGTGCCAAAGTACACTTGGTTTGCCTCTACAGAGTGTGAACATCAAAAGAAAAGGAAATTTTTATCTTTTTTTTTCCCGGATCAGCAGCATCAGTAATTTTGAAGATAGAGTTATCATCATGCTACCATATATATGGTAGGGATTGTCATGTTGTGTCATGCTAACTTATTTATAAACTGCTTTTCACTTGCCCCTTGCCCATCTGACTATGCATCCCTATTCAGTTTTATGTTTGAGATTCTAAACCCTCATTCTCCTACAAATGGCTCCTAGAGTCTTCCTAAAATCCGCTCTACAAGCTTCTCTTGGTACCAGGCTTTCTTTCCTTTCACAGTCCCCCTATGCAAAGTTATGTGCTCTTAAACTATCAGAAGGCACCTTACTAATTCCAGCAGTTGTAATGTTGGGACCTGATGCTTCTTTTCTAAAGATGTGTAAGACACATGAAAAAGAGACGGAGCAGGACTCACATATTCCAGGTCCTTATTGGCAAAAATGGTCTTTGCCACAAGTTGGCTGTTCACCAAGCCTGACCTTCTTTGCAACTCCTGTGATGATCTCTCCATAAGGATGTTCTGCCAAGCCCCCACTAGCTTAAACTTCACCCACTTCATGAATCATCATGTATTTTAATGCATTTGGAAATTTTAAAAAAGTACATATTCATTGTGATAACTCTGAATATTTTTTGACCTCTGCAAATCTACTGTCTCTTTTCACATCTTGCTTCCAGCTTCTGTGATTTTCTATTTTATATATTCTTTTTATCTTTTCTGTATTTACCCATGCAAATACCACTGCACTGGCTTCTGGGAGCAGGTCAAAGTGATACATATTTGTAGATTGCTTCTTGTGAGCCCCAGGGATATGTAGAGATGTCTGGTGGAGCTGAGGTGTTCATAATGATGTCTGCCTTTTCTCTCTCATGCACTGCACTCCCATGATACTCAAGCACTTCTGTCTGGAAGCTTAGCTAAAGCATGTATGACATTCAGGTTTTCATGGAATTAAAAACTTTAGTTAGTTAGGATGTTCTTCCTCATATCAGGCATAGATAATTTGTAAGTTCTACACTTTTCTACTTCTGCTATTAGGACCTGCCAGACAGTTATTGGGAAAAATGCTAATTTGTAATGTCTGATACTTTTTCTACTTCAACTTTTAAAGCAAAGGTATAGATAATCCAGTCATCCTATTTGTTGGAAACAAGTTCAGCATGAATAGAAATGTTTGGAATTATACACTATGTTTATTTCATGTTGTACACTGTGGCACTGCAACTGGCTGAGATTGATCATCACAGTATTTGATACCACTGACAATTTTTCACAGTCTTAACTGGCAGGGTCATTAGATTTGCCACACTGGCATTCAGGACATTCACAATCCATACTGTGCATGCAAAATATAACAGGTTGTAATTTTTTTTTCTCAAGAAAGATCACTGTAGTTATTTCCAGATACCTTCCTAGCTGTGTTTGAGGATTTTTTTCTTAATTCTGGATATTTAAATGACTTGGGAGAGTTTCAGTCAACCCTGAAAGGGATTGAAAAATGGAAAGAGTAACATGGGAAAACATTAAGATAAGTGTTACTTATCTCATGACCTATTCCAACTTGTATTATGTGGTATGCATATTGTACCTATACATCTCTATGCACTACATATATCTCAGAAGGATAACATATGTATGACTGTACTGTGCATGTACCTACAGAGAGACGCACGCGCATCTAAAGCAATGTATACGTATGTATATACAAACTTATGCTGAAGTTGTCAGCAGTGGTAAACACTGCCTATGATGCCTCATCAGTTGTAACTGGACAGTGAAACTGTGTTTTAGTCTGCTCTGCTTATGTGCGAGAAAAGTTTCCACATCCTTCCTTAGTGCATATTTTTACAATTGCATTTTCTTTATTTCTGGATGTGGTGTTTTCAGTGTATTGTGCTGGCTCCTCAGACATTACCCAAAATTTAGAAATGCATGACCAGATTTCACTTAGTGAAAACATTGATGCAGTAGCTCACTACTGCATCAATGCTTCACTAGGTTTAACTCTGTTAGTTTTAAAAAAATCACCCTACTTTTACCATATAGGAAAATAAAGGCCTCTTAAAGTAGATTCTATCTAGGTTCACATAAGAGAAACTCCTATGTTCATGTGAACATCACTGTCAGTGTCTCAGCTTGGGAAGAGAAAACCAGTCACTATGAAAACAGTTTGAGGCAAATGTCACAAACATATAAAGCATGTCGCCACTGCAAATTCTTTAAGGTAAGAAGAGCACTCCTCCCATTAAAAATGAGAGAAATAAAGTTGCCATCCTCCCTCACCCTATCCTATTGCTCTGCCCTTTCCGTTGCATGGAATAATACTTTTCGTGTGCCAGTCTCACAGGTGGAATTTGAAAGCTTTAAAAACCTTATTTGCCTAATAGGTCTAAGAAATACACAGTATATCTAGATTCACCTCTTTCTGTTTTTGTAAACAATAAAACCTTGACTGAATTCAACTGGGATGTGTGATGCTGGCTTAAAGGAAGGCCTTCCGAAAATGGTGATAAAACCATTTAGCCCAACTGTGGTGAGGATAGCTAACTTCTTTTTCCAAGCTAGTGAAGCTATACAATTTATGTAACTTGGCAAAAAGTGTGGAAAAAAACGCAAGACATTTAAAGGTTTTATAGATGTGAACATCCTCCTTGCATAAGGGTGAATAAACACATGTAAACTGTGCCTAAAAAAGTTCAGAGTATGAATGATTCTGTAAGCCAAAAGCACACGTCACCATCAGCTACACTGTTGGCAGAGCAGCCTGACAACCCACTCGGGCCTCTGTGAAAATATCCTTATTATAGCAGTCTAGGACTAAATAACTAGGCATTAATATGTAAGCATGGCTTGTTTGTCTGGGTGCATATGCATTTTTCAGGAATTTGAAGGGAGATACTAACTCTCTCCTGGACAAAAGTTATTTAGTGCAGTCACTGGAATGAAAGGACTCCGGAAATGCTCTAGTAATCATCACTCGACCATAATTAACAATCAGAAAACACAGGACATTATTGTACAGAGAGAACTTATATTTATTTTTCAAATCATTCATAGAGGCATATTTAACTTACCTACAATACTCAAAAGATCTCAAAAATTTTACACTATCGAGGAAATAAAGTCTCAAGACAAGAAATCTGATCCATTATGTGGCTTCAAAAGATCCAGTCTTCTTGAACCTATTTTATTCTGTATTGAAATCTTTGGGTAATAAAGACACTGTAGTCACTTCTCAAATACTACTTAGTTTAGATATGCCAAAGGGATGAAGAAATGGCCAAATAGCCTTCATTAATTTGTGCTTAATGTGCCCACATTAAGAATTATTATCATTGTGTCACAGACTAATTAACACCATGAGGGCAAAAGATACAAGCCAATTTACTTTGAATCCTGCACAGTGCTGCACTCTGCCTTGTGCAGATACAGCACAAGAAATGGACCTGTGCAGTATTTCCTGATGCTCCGTACTTTTCTCCACTCCTTATTTTTCTTTCATTTAGATTCAGTCCCCTTCTACTGAATATACCTTTTGCACATACCTGTCGAATACCCTCTGCCATCAATATAGAAGTATGCCATTTCTTAGCACCTGCAAAATTATATGAAATCAAATATAGCTGGAGTTAAGCAGCTTTTCTCCTCCAGTGGTGTGAATTTTTCTCATGCGGAAATACATTCCATTTGCTTGCCTCATATCTCCATTAACAATGTTTAGTTTACAAGTGGTATTAGGATAAAAACTTTCCACTTTTCAGGCTGTAGAAGTATACCTGAGTAAATATTTGGTTTCTTTATTCAAAATAAGTGTGATTTCTTGACCATAGGCTAATCTGAAAAAAATTGTCTGTGTAAAAGGTAGAACAGGATTTATCTCCTGCTCTGCCCATGCACTTCACTGAATATGCTGGAAGGTCCTTTCAGACTTGTTTTCAAAATATTGCAGCTACATTACGTAGCTGCTTATTTCCCCTACCGTGAGACAGGAACTATCAGGCATTGGAATGGCCTACCCAGAGAGGTGGTGGATTCACCATCCCTGGAGGTTTTTAAAAAGAGATTGGACGTGGCCCTTAGTGCCATGATATAGTAATTGGAGTTGGATCAGGGGTTGGACTTGATGATCTTGGAGGTCTCTTCCAACCCTACCTATTCTATGATTCTATGATTCCATGATTCTATGAAAAATGCAAGAGAAACTTAAACTAATATGCACGAGTACCATTTTTGGGGTTGGGTTGGTTTGGTTTGGTTTTTAGTCTGTGCAGTGCATATTGACTGACACAGAATCCATCATTAGAGGTAAAATATAAAGACTAAAAATTGGCAGCTGCTCTCAGAAGCAAGCTGCGTAGGGAAGGATCATTGAAGTCCATGTACTAAGTGCACAAAAGTGCAAAAAAGCTGGATTTACCATTCATTGCTTTCTGAAAGAAGTAAGAAAATGCTAAATACAATGTGAAATTTTGTAGTTGTAAGCTGTAGATGTTAGAAGATGTCAGTGAAGGAGTTGTAATTTTTTTATATGAATTATCCCTGGTTTTCTAGAGGTGTCCCCTTACCCAGTTGCTTCCTACCCCAATTCTTCCTGCCTCAAAGCTGGCCAGCATTCGTGGGACTTCTGCCTAGCAGAAAGCTGGAACTGGGTTCCTCCCCCTGCCACCCTGCAGCAGGAAGGGTGTGGACCACACCAGTCTAGTTGTTACACGAAAAACTCATAAGCTTCCTGCTTCTAATTGGAGATAGCGGGTATTTTTGTGATAGAAATAGAGATAACATTGCAGGAATCTGATGAACATATTTTATGTGTTTCCTGATATATTTTTCTTATCCTATTACTTGAAAGTTTTCTGTTCTTCTGATTATGGAGCAAAACAAGTCCCAGAGAAAATATCTGAACATATTTTATATAAATTGACATTTGCCTGTTCCTTCCTGATTTTGCCATATATGAGGAAATTACATGCAGTAATTAAGCAGCTCAGAAATTGCTTTCATAAAAAGGAATTTGTAATTTTACTCCTTATCAAATGCTGATTTTCTTCAGCCAAACCAGTGGAGCTGAATGTATTGTAAACTTATAAAATAACAGGAAACAGTAGAAAGGAGACCCTCACCTTCTGCTGTGTAAAAAGACAGTAACTGAGAATTCACTCAAAGTCTGGTATCTGTTAATCTAGTCATAGCCACCCATTCAGATACAATACAAAATATTACCATTTTTTAAATCACTGAATAAGTTGATCTTTTTTTTTTGCTAACAAGTGCCTTACTGTGCAGCAATCCTTCCACTAATTAAATTCTGTCTCAGTAAACTCAGAAAGAATAATTGCCCCTAGCTCATACTGATGGTGATTTGAAACACTAGCACAGTAATTGGAAGAGTAGAAGTGGATAATGATGGAAAACAATAATTTTGCTCATTTGCAATGTTTTAGAGGAACCTTCCCTTTTGCAGCTAATAAAAACAAAGTAAGGAAAGATATACTGAGAGAGACTCAAATGCTTTCATTTGAGTTCTCTCCTCTTGAATGACTGCCAACTCTGCAGTCCTGAGGGCAGAAGGTGGATGGCCCTGTGTGTTGGTACAAAATGAATATGAATGCGATGGTCCAGGTCAAGTGGCCTAAGAGAGCTCACATTTCTCCTTTTACTGCATGGGGATCAGCCCAAAATGTGCTGTCAAAACTTGGCTCCCACTGAACTATCACAGTGGAACATTGTGCTCCTAAGAGATTTTCTCCTGCCAAGATGCTTTAACATCTTTTTTTTTTTTTTTAAATTCCCCACATAAAGCTAATCAGGTGGCACCTTCCCGTGTGGAAATTTCCTTGCAAATATATTACTGTAATCTACAAATGACTTTTACCCTGTATACCCCTGATAACAATTGCGTTAATATAAGCTGATAAACTCATTTCTTTAGTTGCTGCTCATAGAGTGGCTTGCTAGTTAAGATAAAAAGTAAATTATGGGATATAAAAGACATATCTGATTGTACAGTAATACACTGTGTGCCAAGCAGTTGGTGAGGTAAGGTTTACATAACCACTAGAGGTTGCTTGAACTTTTGAGATATATTTCCATGTTCTTTTTTCCTCTCTGAACACAAAACAGGGGCAGAACACAGAACAAGCAATTAAGAAAAGTGTAATTGTTTTGATTATAGTGATTTGAGATTAGAAGTTGCAAGTGGGTAAACAATCTAGAGAAAGTGTTTTGAAGTCTTCATCGTGTAGATGAGGTCCTTTGAGGAAACTGTTGTTCCCTTCAGCGTGGGAGGATTCTCTTTAGATGCAGATTTGTAGAAGGAAATTTTGACCCCATCCATATCCTACAATATTCTTTGGCTGCTATTAATTCACTTAATGACACAGTTGGTTGCTCAATGAAATTGCTCTGTGCTCTCGTAGCCCCCTTTTCTGGGGGCTGATCCAAGCCCAGCTCCAGCTGATGGAAAGACTCCCACCATGCATCTTAAATGCACATTTTTCCACCGGATAGGCGGGAGGTGGGCAGCTTGGAGCTGGGCTGCCTGGCCTCCTTTCAGCATCACAGACCTTCACCTGTGTGCCCAACACTTGCACTCACTGGGCATGAGCCTGCAAAGATATTCTCTTGGAAAACAGAGAGCAATCAGAGTGAGCCATCCTCAAAACATAGATAGATTGATAGATAGGTAGATATAGATATAGATAGATAGATCCATTCTTCAACTTCTCTTCCTCCTTCCTGATGCCCAGTGACAGCATATTCACACAACAAAAATAGTGGCTTCTAAAATAATTTCCATCTGGACTGTAAAGTGCAGTGGTCTTTATTCCCAGTAGCATTAGAGAAAAATGGAAATGAGGAATTGCTCAGCTCTTTCCCGTTTATTTTTTTCTTTCTTTCTCATTTAAATGATGTACTCAGAAAATTTATTTGTTTGGAGAAAAGATTGTAGGCTACTGATGCAGCATTCTGATAGATATTTTAGCATACTCAAAGAAGAGAAAATTCAGTTGCACAAATAGACATTTTAGATTTCTTTTTTCTTTCTTACCAAATTCATTGCAGACAGTTTAAGACCCACCTCTGTCTGAACGAGTGTCTTCCTGTATTTTTGACAATTGAGCAATTTTCTCACACATGCCAGTTTCCTCAAAGTTCTTTCTCTATCTGTTTTATTACTAATGGTTTCTGAATTAGCAAGCTTTTGACCTTCTGATGGTGCACAGAGTCTGCACCAACCTAACTACGCAGAGTAATCCACCTGTGGTATGAATTTCCTCTACTTTACCTTATCTTGTAGCTTGAACTAGACCCTTGGCATTCTCAATCATCACAAACTCACAGCCTAGGAGTTTTGTCCAATGCTTTTAATCCTCATAATATTTAATAAAATAATCAAATGCATATAATTCAGGTGTTGAAAATACCAGTCCATAATCTAACCCATTACTTCAAAGTACCACATCAAATATATTTTCCTGTTATTTGTGGAAGCAAATATCTCAGTGCATAGCTGACTAGCTATGTAGTCTATAATGACATCTAATGCAAAACAGATATTCTTCAGATATTTTATTAAATAATATGATCTAATTCATCCTGGCTGAACAGACATAGTTTAGCTCAATCCTGTGGTTAAGCCTTCTCCAAAATTTGCATTAACATCAATGGAAATTCTAGCAAGAGCAGAGAAATCAGTCTCTCATTATAGGACAGATAAATAACACTTCAGTTTTATATTTCTAGCTAATAAATGCAATCAAATTACTTAAAATATAAACACTCAAAGCCTGTTCTATGCCCTCAGGGAACCCCTTTCTCTATCCCAGTGCAGTAAAGCTGCATATAGCAGGATATATTCCACTAATACAGTAAAAAATATATGGGTGTATAAGACTAAACAGCTTAAAAAAAAAAATCATACTGTAAATGATGTGATTGAGTGAAACTGTGTGTGTATTTTTAAGTCTTCAGCATAGTTGAAGTTTTAACTTATTTCAAATTTTTAAGTTGAAATCTATTAATATTTGGAAATTTTGTACAACCTTGTAAAGTTAAATACTATGTCACTGTAATTTATTTTTGTTGTCATATATTGACACGTCCTCATTTATATATGAAGTGTATTGTTTATCAATTGCTTCTAAGGCAGCAATAAAAACATGAAAGTTGTTCTCATTTTCCTGTCTCAGCTGTCATTTATATCCAGTATATTACTTTAATACTTTTAATTCTGTTCCTTACTAAAACAGATAGTATACTGTGTTTTTAACTATATGTCTTCCAGTGCTCAGTCAATACGTGGGCTATTCTTGCCTGTACAGCTGCGAGAATTTGGGATACATTGTGCAGAAGCCCTGGGAAGAGATTTTCACCTCGGAGCAACACCTCAAGTGAACATCAGAAAATGAAAGGGAACAAAAAGTCTGAACTCCTACTCTTTTCCTACCTAGTTTGATTTTATTTTTTAACTGAAAGGTTTCCACATCATACCATGTGCCCTTTCAGGCTCTGTGAAGTGAGGGGCTTTCAGACTTCTTGCCACAATAAGTGAGGGAAGAAGTTTCAGAGCACCCTAAAAGTCGGTCTCACTGTTGAGATTTGATTCAGTAAAATACCTCTTCTCCAGTTTCCCTTCGTCTTGAAGGAAAGGCTTTAAAACTTTCCTTCACGAGTGCAAACTGTGCAGGTTAGAAGTAGTTTCCTTACCTTGTGCACCGTGGAATGTACCTGCAAATTCACAGCCTTATGGAATGGTTGCACATGTCCAACCATGGTTTCCTCGGTCCAACCCAAAGACCAGGCATGTAACAGAGATCAAATGTATTTTCCCTATATCAAAGAGCACTTGTTGCTATGAAATGCAATCATCTACAGACTTTTAAGTGTCATATCTACAGCCAATGTAAAACAGAGGGCATGGGAGCAATGAGCATAACTGGAGAAGTTTCCTACAGTGATTCAACTTCTTTTCGTCCTTGCTGATCTGAGGAACATAAACGTAAGGGGAGCTAGAAACAATGAATTTCACTTTATGCAATGGTCTCTGCAGTAAAGTGCTAAAGGAAATGCATAAAATACAAAAAGACAAGGCCGTGGACATTGACTGCAAATAATATGAAAGGAAAACAAATCTTGTAAAGTGGGCTTGTTTGCCTTTTATAGTTACTACAAAGGTGGACTATTTTCTTGTTATATGTCCTTTGGTATCTGCTGATGTCATGAGCCTTTCTTTTTCATCACTGTCAGATTTCACCTGTCCATCTTCCTTTCTTTCATTACAGGATGGAATAGATTTGTTGTCACCCTTTCAGGAATGCATGTGAACTGTGGATCACAGAATAACTCAAGCAACTGATGCACAGCTGGATGCAGGGAGCAGATGAGGGTGCCCAGGCTCAGGAGGCAGATGGGCGACAACCCACACTACCAATTACAGCTGGTCACCTGAAAGTGGTAACTCTCCACCCAGATTAGGAATGCCTTCTCAGTGATATAAACTAACCTATTTATGCTGTAAAAGAGTAAAGAAAGAGGAGGTTCCTACAGATAATAGAAGTTGCAGTGTAGAGGTGGAGGCTGCTCCTGGTTGCTGTTTCTGGTGAGTTTGGGATCCTCTTGCAGCACCTTTAAGAGTCTTAGTGCTGCATTCAAATATTAGTTACTTCAAATAAGGCTAAAACAGTGATAGTTATAGGTCGAAATCCTGGATTAAAGTTTTGAAGGTGCTTTTAAGTAATTCTAAAGTAACTCTGGATTGGAACTAAAGCAAACTCGTGAGGTAAGTACCTTGAAGCTGTGTAGTCCAGCTCCAGTTCAGAAGCCTGAAAAAATTTTGTTATGAAACTATTCCTTCCTAATTTTCTGAACATCCTCAACCTTCTCCTTAATGCAAATATCTCTGTGCTGCACTCATTATAAATATCATTCAGGCTGCTTTATCAAATAAAACAATAAGCTATCCCCATGTCTTGTAACCAGAGTATCTGCCACTGTGGCAGGTAAATACATCTACTTGATGCAGGAATAAAATGTAAAAGCACAAATCCTTTCCTCCAGACAGCAAGCTGTTTCCTGATGATGCTTTCAAAATGGAAATTTACTTCTGCTTCATTGTACAAATATCCATATGCTGTGTTTTTCAGCACTTATGTCAGACAGCTGATATAACGCTTCACAGCTCCTTGAGTGTGCTTACTTAATGAAAGTAGACGTGGATTTCAGTGAGTTGTTTGTATCTTCTCTGAAGCTGTTTATTCTGCGATGAAGTAGTAAGTTAGCAGGGAAGCATGGGAAATTGTTGGCTTACTGAAAGTGTTTAACAGCAAATTTTGTGTTTCTTCTACTCAGCTGGGGTCAAAGAAAAACAATGCAGCTCCTAATGCTGCTCAAACAGAACCTGAGGGTGTGTTGCTTAGTCTGTTTCTCAAAGTTTCCACACACTTTTTTACAGCTACTTCAGCAAGGATTTGCACTATCATTAACTACACAGACCTCTGGCTCTGAAATATGGTGGATAAGTATCTTTTTGTAGCTATGAAGTATGGCTATTTGGCAGACTTTTACATGGCTTAAATTAAAACATGCTTATCTCAGAGAAAAAAAAAAGATGGGATTTCCCTCCCCCTCAAAATGTCCTTTGGGGGTACAGAGCAAGAGCAGCAAAATCTCCAGTTGATATGATGCGGTTAAAAACCCTCAATTTTACTTTGGATGCATTTTGCAATTTTAAGGATTTATCGTCTTCGTTGTAGCCAGTCTGAAAGATAATTACTTTAAAGCTGGAAGTTCCACACAAAACAATCCAGGTGGAATCTTGCACAGAATGAATGTGCCTGGCTTTTGGGTTATTTTAACAGAGTAGGAGAATTGTACGAGTCCCTTGGATTTATTAATTTTGTGATCAAAAGATTATAGAAATGAGGAAATAATTGTGTCTTGCCTCTCCTCCCTATAACAATAAAAGGCTACTGTGGAAACAGCACCTTTTTTTTTTTCCTCTGTATGTGCCAGGCTGTGAAGATTGGGAAGTTTTTTGCCAAATATCTTTTCCTCTTGAAAGACACAAAGACTGAGGGCAGGGCAGGAACCCTTGAACACAAATCCAATCCATACAGACAAAAAGTCTGTAGACTCTTCTGACCACAGCGATGTTCCCTGTGGAAACTTAGCAGTGGAAATACAGGAAAAAATGAGAAATAGATACAGCTGTTATCAAGAGAGATCTGAGCACAGAGAAGGATGATATGGAGTATCTAAAGGTGTATGCATACTTGTGGCTTTATTATGCTTTTTATTATTCAGAATTATTGTATCTATACAGTACATAAATGAGTCTGATCCTGCAGCCTTGCTTTTGAAGCTGTGCACTCTTTGACAGCATCTTTGGTTTTGAGAATAAACACCAGTATTTTGTTGAAATGGTGGGAAGTGGGAAAAGAAGAAAGGACTATGCATGGAAGAAAATCATCTGGGATATTCTTAAGAATTAGCATCAGATTCAGCAGCTGTTCTTTGACTTAATGTGTAATGAAGTTAATTTGTCCTAATTCTCAAGCTTAAGTCGATCTCTCCTGAATAGGAGTGTATTTTGCTTGAGTGATTTGCAACAGTAATAGAACATATATAATGTCCAGCTTTTCCTGTCTGTTATTTTTAGGAAAATGAGGAGTATGACTAGATGATTAGAATGAGTGGATGGTTAGATGAGATGGAATATCTCCAGTGGTAAGAACTATTTAATTGTAATAAAAATTAACTGCAAAGATGGCTGCAAAGATATAGGAAGCGTACATGGAGACTGGTGTGACACTGTTACAGAAAGCAAGAGAGAATAATATCTTGCTACCAGTCTTCTAAATATCCTCATAATTTTTTGAGTGATTTGAAATCTCTATCTGTCAATACAGGGTATTTTTAACCTTGTTGTGAATGCCTTTTCCAGATGAGACTAAAAAAGAAAGGAACTACTAAAGCATCAGACAGCTACCCTTTCCCCACTGTGGACAACAGGTCTTCACTCATAGGCAAATTTCTCAGCTACTGCAGAGTAGTGCAGGGAAACCATTGAGACTCAGTGGCCATGTCTAACAACAGTTAACTACCAGTTGCTGGTAGTTACTTGTCAGATTTAGAGCTTACTACCTGACTGCCCGATCATCTAATCTACATGTGATCACATCCTTCATTTTGCAGATATTCACAATTGTAATGGAATAATAATAAATTTTTAGAAAAATATAAAACCTGGTTCCAGCTATTGTAAATATTAACATTATTTGATTATGCATGTATATAGACTATACAGACTATTATTCTCTCATAGGGAACAACTCTTAGAGAGATAACGTTATGCCTGGTAAATCTGTGTGAAATACCTGTATCAGCATCCCCTTACTCACATAGCACAGCAGTCGCTCTTCTTCTTACATGCTTTAGAATGATTAATCACTGGTGAACAGTTTGTTCCTTATGGTTAAGCTTCTGTGGGACGTGCAATACCAGAGTTAAGAATTATCCAAAGAGAGGAGGTAAGTGATAAACCATTCAAGACAATCTTAAGGATTGCAGCAAAGGTTGTGGAGCTCCAGATGATGTCGAAGAGAGCATCAGTAGGAATGGATATTAGTAGCCTTGATTTCTTCTGTTACCAATGAGTAAAGCTCAAAAATAACTGAATCAAACAGCTTAGCTGGCAATACGGAAGATGCTGTTTAGGGTCATGATGTAGCTTTTGATTCCAGTATGCTTCACATAGATTTCTCTGGAAACTCTTGGGCCACTTTCATTATCCTTGTGCTTAGCAAAACTCTTACATTCAAGCCTAAGTTACCATTTGAAAGTGTTTTGTACACATGCAAGCAGAACCTACAGAGTTATACAAGATTACAAACTCTGTTTTCAATTACACTGGTGGGATATATAAATTTGATCATTCCCAAAGTTTGGGCTGTGTTAAGCTCTGAGGCTTTGGTGTGACACTAATTGTAAGAACAGGATAAGGCTAATTACAGCAAAGTAAACTGACCTAGTAAGAGAAACCAGATCCTTTAATCCTGTAAACACACAGATCAGTTAATTGCTAACACAGTTGTTCTTGTGGAGGGAGTGGCAGGGAGCTGTGTAGTCTCAAAGACTGTTCCAGTTTCACGGACAACATCTCACAGAAGTGAAGAAGCTTGCCAAGGGTTCCAAATCAAGCTGGTGACTACAGACAGCACGTCAGGGAGAACACAACTAGGCAAATGCTGTGGCTCTTTGGGTTTAGTACAATATGTGTTTTGTGAAGGAGAAAATGAGAGACCCGAGCCCTAGCTAGAGAAAATGTGTGGGGATGAGGAGGTTTTTCCCAGTAAGAAGCATACTTGACCAAAACTATCTTGGGGTTCTTGCTATTAAAATTACTGAGCAGGGGTGTAGCTGTCTGTATGAAGCAGTGTGGTGAACAGCTGTAGGAAAACCCAGAAAGAAATAGGAAATAGGAGGATGCAGTTCTGGAGAAATACAGAGCTGCATAGCTGCACACCTGGAGAAGGTAGTGCTCAATATAAGGGGCTTCGGGACGTGGGGGATGGTGTGGTCCCAACAACAGCTTTAGCCTGCGGAAATGTTGCGCAGCAAGGGTGAAGAGGTCAGTGCTTTTGTCTTCCAAGAAAAAAGAGATAAATACATATCTACTATCAGATGAAAGGTGAAAGACTGCTTTTAAAAAAGGTCTAGGTCTTGGACTCTTGCTTATACCAGAAGGCAAGAACTTGTAGTCTGCCCAGAATATACAAAAATCATAAGTGAATCAGAATTACTTATTGCAGTATTGAGCTCAGAAAGGCTGTTGGGTAGATAAGTGTGGTCTTTTCCTGACCATTGCGTTTAACAATTCCTTCTTCTCTGTAAATGTTTATTTTCAGCTTTATAATATTTAGTTATAATGCATTCTTTGGGCTGACATTGTGGACTTCTTGGTGTTAATATTGCCACAATAGTGAGAGACAGTGCATTTTTCTGTTTTGTTCTTCCTATGAGTAACAGAGAGCATCAAAGTAAAAATTAAAAGAAAAATGTTGTATTCAATTTTTAATAATACTTGGAAACTTCTTTTTTATGCAAATATATATGTATTTTTTTCAGGATAACTCAAAAGCCTTTTGTATTATTTAGCTCATGTCAGCGTCTATAAAGGCTCCCACTCACAAAGCATTAGCCACCTCATTACACATACATTAGGAGAACAGGTTTTGGTAACAGACAACATCACATGCCTTCCTTGATAAATGGCATGTGCCTTGGGAAAAGTCCTGTCAGATATGGGAAATGTATGGCAGATGTCTGGGAGCTGCTCTGTGAGCAGCCTGGTGCTGCTGATTAAAATTCCACTAAATTGTATTAGCAAGTAGGTTTGCTATTGCCAACGAGAAATGAAATCTTTCAGAATCAGACACCTATGACAATATCCAGAGCAGCAGTGTTTATATGTGACAGGGCAGAGGAGCTATTCCATTTCAATAAGGAAGAAATCTATGCGAGCATTGTAGCAGACAGGGTTTGACCTTACAGAAACACACTGACACACAGTAATGTAAGCAGGCTTCCTCTGAACGTTTTGGGAAGAATGGTAGCAAGTGAAGGCAAGCTGTGCAATTTGCACACCCTACTTGCAGTTGTGCCTGTGCACCACAGTGAAGGCATTTGCTTATTAACAACACAACTGAGATAAAAATTTGGCTGTGAGACTCAACTAGAGACTTCTGTAAGCAGCCACAGGGGAAGGATGGCGTGACAAGGAGAGCATGCTGAGTTTCACAAAAGCTTCCCAACAGCCCGGCAGTGGGGATTGTCTGCCTTGTCTGATAAGGCACAATGCCTTATGTAAAATTAAATTAAAATAATGCTCTTGTCAATTTATAGTTATACTAGCTTTACAAAACTCAGTAGTGAGAGAATTACAAACCTGTGCTATTTCTTTTCAGACCCTGAGGCTAGATGAGTTGGCTCAAAGCAGAGTCATCTATTGTTTAGCACAATTATTCTGAGGTTACATTTGGAAACACGTCATTTTAATTGTATTCCTGAACCTGACTCTCTCCATATTTAATGGAGTTACACCATAGACTCTGTCCACACTTCCCATGTTACTTGCATTGAAGAAATTTTTTGCTACCTTCATCTTGAAATATTTGATCTTCATGGATTAGGGATTCTTAGCCCCTTCTACATAAAAAAACCTACCAAATTTCTGGGGGAGATTTTCCTTTACAGGGTAATGCAGAGGAATGCTGAATCCTGATCTATTTCAAGGTTCGGTGCTGCTTATTATTCTAACAGTGCCCAGCCGTGAACTCAGTTGTTGACTAGATTGGCTCAGTATATTCCATCTTCGAATTTGTGGGAATAAAATTGGACCTACAAACACAATTCTGGTAATTTAAAATTGTAATCCTAAAATAAGTCTAGTGCAGAAAACTACTTTTCACATGCTCAGAAAAAATATTCTTTTCTTTTACTCTGATCAAGGGCATTTTATTTATTTATTATTTTTCAGTATCCATACTGTAGCCATGACAACAGTGGGTGCCTAGATTGAAAGTGTGGAGATGCAACAGACATGCCAAAAATGCATTATCTGTCAGGATAAAAGACTCCTTCAGGATCTTTCAGTCAAAAAACCAAAGTCCCTTAGACTGTATTTTAATTCACATTACTTTTAATGCAAGAGAGGCAGGGTGAGTTCCACAGCAGGGCAAGTGACTGAAAAACATCCCCAAACCTTTACTCAGTCCCCATCTGCATTCCACTTTCTAGGACTTTGACTGGTACATTAGAGTTACAGCACTCAGTTTAAAAAATGAAAGTGCATTTTTCTTTCCTTTTATCTTAAAACAACAAATAACTTTAAAATTTCAGTTTCAATACAATGTAGCAACGTTAATATCTTCGCAAAAAGGAAGGGAGGGAGGGAGGAAGGGAAGGAGGGATCTGTTCCCTCTGTCCCTAGCTAGGTATCCATCACAGCTGGAATTTAGAATTGAGGACAAAGGGAGCCCATGAAATTCAGTGGAAATCTTTCTCGTGTTCATTATTTTCTAGTTCCAGCCCTCAGGCTGTATTCCCTTATACCTGGACTCGTAATGTAGGCAACATACTAAAATGTTTCAAGCTCTGGGAGCCCTAGCAGTTTTCCTGATTTAGCTCTATTTAGCCTCATATGTATGTTAGGATAGGATGCCTGCAGTTAAGTGCCACGCTGTCAGAACAATGAGGTAAGTTTTAGTTTACTTACAGGCTTCTGATGCTACTACCAAATTACATGAGGGCTCACCCAGGAGGGGATCCCTTGGCTGATTTGATTGCAAATCACATTGTAAAGCCCACAGCATAGACACAACACACCTCACATGCTAGGTCCATCCATCAAAGAGATGAGAGTTTTCATCTTTCCCCTTTGAGCAAGCTCACAAACAGTACATACAATACTCTTGGTCCACTGTGTAGGATCCAATTAAGTTTGACATCGAGATTGGGGTTTGGTTTGTGTTCAAAACCTAGGTACAACCTTCAATGTACTTATTTTCAATGGAATTAACTCCATTGTGAAGGATGGAAGTCTCAAAGGTGCCTGGCAATTCCTTATCCCTCTGCCTAGACATACAATCCGCAGAAAAAAGAATTGTGGATTTCCCCCTCCAGCATGCAGTGCTTGAGCTGCAGCACAGAATAAATGCTGCCAAGCGTTAAAGGATCTCAGTGTGCTGTGCTGCGGTGAAGGCGATTGCCTTTTCATTGGGTTTGCGTTACCTCTCTGCACACCTACCACATGATGCTTTTCCAGCAATGTCATTTTCTCTGTCTTATCTTCTTTCAAAGAAGCTCAGTTCAGGGTTTCTATGGGAACTTGTGATCAACTGAGACAAAGTCATCAGAGCCTGAATGAGGGAGTAAAGACTAAAGAGTTAACTAAGGAGTTAAAATCAGTCAATTGTCAGTGTTCCAAGACCTGCTATGTTCCTTGCAGTGATTGTAGGGATGATTTATTCAGTCCATTATTTGGTCTTAGCATTTTACTGCAAGTGAGCCTCAAAATGTCAGAATTAAATAACCATTATTTTTGGTGGTTTTCAGTATGAAAATAAACTTTAAGAAAGATAGATTTGCTCAAATCCAGCAAAACCTGCAATTGCTAGGCAAACATAAACCCATATACAGCTAAGCCTAAAATCTCTATGTATTTTATAATTTAGAAGTTGATTCACTGTGTGCAAGCCAACAGTGCCATCCACTGATTTTTTTGTGTTTTCACACAGATATTCTTCAAGATGTTCTAAAACAACATGTGATCCTAAAAACATTTTTAAAGATGCTTGCTTAAGAGAACGGAATCCTTTTGAACAGATCAACAAATAATAAGGAAAAAAAGTCCATTTCACAGTCTGGTGGGATTTTTAATGTACTCGGTTCTTATATCTGTGTGGAGCTTCTCAGCTTTTACAGGAAGCTGACCTGTATTAGCTAGACACTTTTGCATACTCACCTTCCAAAAATTCTGAAATCAAGCAAAAGTCTAAAGATCAGATGGAACTGACAATACTGGTTATAAAATATTAAACCTTATTCATTTATCAAAGGTCTTGAATTTGAGCTGGTATCACGCATCACTCTGAGGGCACTCAGATACTTGTACAACATTGCTGCTCTGCAAAAGTCTGTTAACTCTCTCTGAAGGGAAAGTGTTTTGATCCAGGAAATCAGTTTCCACATTACAAACGGAAAGGTCATGCATTAGTACTCCCAGAACTAGGGACTTCTAAAAATATTTTTTTATATTTAAAAGAAGTCAGGAGGTAGGAGAAATTATTTAATTAACACTTTGGTTTTTAAGCCATTCAAGGTGCTTTTGTGGTTACATTGTATCTGCCTAGTTATATTGAGGCTGAACATAATGCTACCATTGTTCAGACTGAAGGGTGTCCTTATAGTAACTATGGGAGCATCCCGAAGGAATAGCACTGTGTACTGCTGCAGACCCTCATGTGCCTGCTTACACTCATATTTTCCTGTAGCTCCAATGCAAGCTACCTCTTGCTCCTACTTCCATAAGATTTTGTCACATGTAGAGGGAAATTCTTTTTCTGTGATCAATTACATTTGTAGTAACTGGTTACTTCTTAATTTTCTGTTAGAATTTTGGTAACTTTGTATGTTGTTCAGATGGCACAGTACTAAATGTGAGCCTTCTAAAATTGAAATAAAATTATATTTTGAAATATTCTATTAAAAAATGATGTTGGAATAACATACGGGGAAGGGTGGGGGAGCAACACGACTAACTCTCCTTCCAAGAGTCAAAGTAAATCACTTCTCTAATAACCCATTAGAGAAGTAATTACTTTCAATTAAGTGGGGGTTTTTTCCCCTGTAAATCTCAGCAGCAACTACTAGGTGGCACTGCATGATCATTTGAGAGACGGCTGTGGGCCACGCAAAGCTGTGCTCACTCCCCAGAACATCCTCACAACACCATGAGGAACAAGTGCTGTTCAGTTCTCCAGCTGAACAGCAGCTATCTAACAAAAAAAAAAAAAAAGTTTTAAGAAAGCAAAGAAAGCATGACAATATAACAAGATAGTTGATATCTCAATTTTTAAAAATTTAGATTGTTGAAAATTGATTAAATATGTTTTCCTATTAAATTTACTTGTAGTCTTTACCATTAAATATATAACTATATGACTACCTGCCTCTGTATATCTATATACACCTACAACATGTACATCATCCAAATAAAATAGTACATGATGTTAAATGGTATTTATTCTTAAAATCTTCTTTCTGCACAAATAAAAACCAAGAAAAGATCTCTTTTGTAAAACAGTTCTTGATCGTGTTTCTTGATGTTTAACTGAACATTAAATGTCACAAGGAAAAAGAAAACTTGTAACAAAACTGCTTAATATTGTTCCTCTGATGTCTTTCTCAAAGGCAGAACAACCAGGAGTTAATCAGGGGCAGGGAGTCAGCATACTCTCAGTGTTTTTCACTCTAAGCAAACACATTCATCTTACTACATTCTCCTACACCATATTGCCAGCTCTCCAGGCAGTGAGTAGTCAAGACATGGATCTGAGGAGGGTGATGTCTGAACACCTGTTCCACCAAATGCCTCCCTTTCTAAAGACCATGTAAACCAATGCACATACAGACTCCTGGAAGCAAAGACTGGAAGGTGAGGTTCGCCTTTGCAGTCATGCTGCAGAGCGAGTCAAGTCCCTTGTGCTGGAATTCCTTCCTTCCTAGTGCACACTGGCTGTGCTCCAGGCTCTGAAAGTGGGCAGGATCTGCCTTCTACCTCCCCTGGCTCCTGCCCTTCTCTAGCTGGTAGCCAGTGGTTCCCCTGACCATATTGACTGGGAGTTTGTTCCCTCACCATGTTTCCTACATCTTTAACCAATTCCTGCTCTGCAGAAGCACTGTATAGTTGCTAAGTCTTATCTTTACACATGGGCATGCCTTCCTTGGTTAGAAAGATGCCCTCCAGGCTGAGAACATGATACTGTGAATCCCAGGTACATGCATAAACCTATCTCAGAAACTGGAAACTGTCGTGATATTATCTCAAGCTTATGGTTTGCTGCTTGTTGGCTTTTAGCAAGTTTTGTTTAACATTAAAGGACACTGAGTTACCATTTTCAGGAGCCTTTACCTCACAACAGGCTCTAAGGCTTTGCATCATTAATGTGGGCCACTGACATCAAGAAAGATTTTTTTTTCTCCAAGTACAAATATTTTAATTTCAAAAACATTTATCATAATATATTGCTGTCCTTGAGAATCCACTCACCCCAAAATTAATAGCCTCTAGCCTATATGATCTGTTTCTTTCTGCCCTGGCAGTAAAGGACCATTTTTTCAGCCTCCTTTCCCTGTTTAACCCAAATGACAAATGAAAACACTATAACTTCTCAACAGTCTCACCATCATACCTGGGCTCTTTCACATTCATTTCCAGGTATGAATTGTTTCATATCATTTTAGTAAGAGCCAGAGCAAAGAAGTGGAAGAACAAGAACTGAGGCCTAGGGAGGGAGAGCAGCTTCAGCATATACAAAAAGGGATCAGAAGACATACAAAAAGGATCAGAGAAGGAGCCTAGGAAGGGAAAACTCAGGAGCAGGAAGAGAAATATGGTGATTTTTAAAAGCCTCTGTCAGTTTGGTGTTATGCTGTGATGTTTTCCCAAGGCTCCACAGTCTAGAGTTGGATGGTTATACAAATTTCATATTTGTGTGGTTTAGAGGAGAAAAACTTGATTCTGAATCTATGAAGTATATTTGAATAATAGTAATTATTCTAAATAAATTTCTAGTTTAGCCATATTTATTTATTTAGATGTAGAAGAAAAGAATGTAACAATGGAAAGTAAAGCAGACCCTTATAACGTTTCCTAAGTGCTGTCCTGCTGATGATGTAGGAGCAGCTAAACAAGACAACACCAGCCACTTGGATAATAGAAGAAGAAGAAGAAAATATTAAAGCAAAAATATTTTGGTCCTGAGCAAGCCAGAGCTAAGATTAGTGTGCATGTGAAAAGAATCACAAGGTCAAACTGGAAAGCCGCTTGAAGCATGATTGTTCTTTGTGGCTGAAGGCGGCCACGGGAGTGTCTGTGTGGTATGTGTGCAGATAAGTAACACCTCGCCTGGCTTGATAGCTCAGACTCTTATTCTGTATATAAATGTAGTAATAAAGTTACAAGAGAGTTCTTCCTGGACAAAGTCTGTCTCCTGCATGGATTCATTTGTCAAAAAGGGTTCTGAGTGAGGGATTTTTGCCGCATGACATCACTGGCAATACTAACAGCGAGATTGATTCCCACTTTCAGAATCAGATTTTTAATTTGGTAGCTAAGCCTAGCTCCACTTAATTAGTTTTCTGTATCAATAAATGTGACTGACAACCCATGGCTCTGGATTGTTTATTTTTCCAATAAGCTATTTTGCTAATTATGCTATTTCCTATG
The DNA here is from genome assembly GCF_003984885.1 of Neopelma chrysocephalum. NCBI lineage: Eukaryota > Metazoa > Chordata > Aves > Passeriformes > Pipridae > Neopelma > Neopelma chrysocephalum. Next base: position 2,703,176 of record NW_020897691.1, on the reverse strand, counting down.
CAGGAAAGCCTAACAAATGTGTGTGAAAACAAACCAAACAGGTGTGCTTATTACGATCAAAAATGCACAAACCTGCACAAAGTTTTTCACAGATTAACTAATTCCTTATGAAACGCTAGCTGGTAGAGTCATAACCAGTGGTTCAGCCAACCATCCACATGTTTGCCTTTGTACAAATACCTAAACCTTATTCAATGAAAAGGTAAGTGTAAGAGTTGATAATATATATTCTCATATTGGGACCATCACCCTTTTTCTCATGGCTTAGTTTGTAATTTTTTTGGTTAACTGATCCAAAAATTTACTTCATGCAGGTGTAAAAGTCTGCTACATGTGCACTCATTTATATCACATTCTGAGACAAAAATATGAAATTATGAAATCATTAGCACAGTTTTATTTGTAGAAATTAATCTGGGAAAAGTTGAATAAATTGCAGCACTGCTTTTAATCAAAACCAAGTATTTGTCAGTACCTAAATATAAACATTTTCCTCAGGATTAATCTTGACTTATGTTCTAATTACTGTGCTGTTCCACAGTTGTCTCCTGTCTTCATTACTCTAACTTCATCCAGCTCCCTATCTAGGCAGCACTTCCCTGTTTCACAGCTGCGAGTTTACAGAACCTTGCCAAGCATACCTCTAGCACTGCAGAACCCACACCAGATGTTTTTGTGTATGAGATAAGCTTTTATCAGCCCTGTGAAGCCAGATGAGCCTAAGGTAAGTTCTGCAGTGATGATTTAAAAAACTTTATATGCATGGGAAAAACTGGTGTTGCTCATCAGTGTGAATGCCAAAAGTCTGGGGATCATACAGATGTCATTCTACTTGGCTTGCCAGCCTACAGTGAATAGCTCTGCACTGTGAAGCCGTGTTACGTCTGTTTTGCCTAAAACGAGTCCAGAACAATTCAGTACCAGACTTCACAGGTTTGTATTTCACTGTACAGGAAGAACAGAGAGGATCTGCTACCAGTGAGGAGGTGAAAAATCCTTCAGCTATGCCAGCAAGACTGCCAATCTTTTTGGAAGGTACTCAACAGCTCCCTCCTGCTTGAAAGCATGTGGTTGTTCCCCACAGCACTTCTTTTAGCAATATGCTCAGTCTTGTTGGCCAGGCTAAGCCCTGATCCCCCACCAGTCACAGTGAGCACAGGGCTGATCCTGGGCTGGGGTGAAGCTCCTTCTGCCACTGCCTAAAGCAGCCTGCTGGGACACTTGTCTCAGGGGAGCCAGGCTGATGGTCATGCTCTTAATGAATGCCTGCCACTCCAGGCCTTTCCTACCATGTGATGCTAGAAGTAAGGAGAACAAAAAAAGTTTTGCCATATTCTTTCTACCTAATCTCTTTTTGTCTCCTATTCTAGTTTCTTTCTTGCCTGCTTATCTTAATTTTCACCTTATTTGATTTCTGTTGTTTTTTCCTTTGACCTGTTCTGTTCTCTGCCACAATATTCATCCATCTTTGTCCAAATGTAAGATATTGGTATGCTCAGTTTTACCTGCTCACTTAAGGTTAATAACAATAATAAACAGATAATAATAATAAACAGTAATATTAATAAACAGAGATTACCCTGATGTCTGTGTACCATGTAATTTGTTATGCTAATAACCATTTAGCAGAAAAGAGTCTTTCAACTTCTGCTCTCCAGGGAGCTTTTCTTTTTATGTTTTCCCATGTTTTTCAGTCTCTATTTTTTTCTGGTTCCTCCCTGTAGAATGCTAATACAGCCAACAGAGAAAGCTACATGAAAATTCCTTGCTGACAGTAGTAATTCTGATGCAGTTACTGGGACACCTGTGGCAGAGCCAGGAAGGCTGGTAAGGAGTCACAGGTGCAATTTCACACCCCTGCAGACATGGTGATTTCTACTGATGATCTAACAAAAGAGGAAGAAGGAGGTCTGACTTTCAGTGCTTAAACAAAATATGTAGGCAAAGCATCTTAAAACTTAAAGTTTATTAATTGGATTCTTCATCCTGAAATCCATAGGAAAAACTGTCTCTCTCTACGTTTGGAATTGGGTTTTTTTTAAAGGAAAAACTAAACAACGTAACTTTTTTCCCTCTCATATTCACCAATCAGTTCTTAATTGTTATCTGCCTGACAGTGTACATGCATCATTCTGGAAAAAAAAAAAGAAAACTCTTCCTTTCTCCTCTTGTAAAGAAGCATTATCTAAATGCTTCTTGGCAGTTGATGATAAGAGCAGAGCCTGTAATATATTTCTCCAATTAATTTCAGGCAGAGAGCCAGATGTTACTTCTATTCAGTTTGCCAAACCTATCGGAGTGCTTAGATTCTGGCTATATCTTTTTTTTTTGACCACTACAGAGGTGGAAGGAGTCAGCATTAAGTCTTGCCCTAAGCACTTGATTGAATACAAGGTATAAGAGAAACTAGAGCCTCCATTCTGATTCTTCTTAAGGTAAGTTTTGCTGTCATTTTAGTGAATTCCTCAGGCTTCTACTGGATCTTAAGATACTGTGTCAAGAAATGTATCTTTATATATTCATTAAATTCAGAATTTTTTAAATGTTTGGGGGGTTATTTTTATATTTTTATACTTTTTAGACAATATTATCCTGTACAAGTTATATTTACACCATAAAGATGTCTTGCAAGAAGCCTTCTGAAAACAGAAGTAATTATGTTTAGAATTTTTAAAAAATATTGATTGTACAGCTAATGTTTTGCATCTTAAGGGTAGGAACCATTCAACGAAATGTAACTTGTTTTTTTTCAAACTAAAACGCAGGAAGGTTGCCAAGTTCAGGAACCGGAATATTATGGAAAAACTTCATTCATGCATATATCTTAAAATATTCAGAGTTTGCTGTGGAGGGAGGAAAATTTTCAAGAGAAAATTTGGGGGTTTTTTGTTTTGTTTTGTTGTTTGTTGTTTTTTTTTAAACAAGAAACTGAGCACTGAATGAGGAAAAATAACTGAATAGGGAGGAGGTAGCATACAAAGTATGCAAACTGTACACCAAAACAATGTGCTTTTGTCAGTCACAAACTTCAGATTAGTGAGTTGGTTTGAAAAGTAATGTAAGAAAATCTGTCACAGCACTTGTAGCCTCAGCTTTAGGCAGGATATGTTTTTGTAACAAACGTTAGAGAACACAACTCAATGTGACCACTGGCACATAGGGTCTCCATCTCTTACTTGAGGAACACTTGAAAGGACATGGTTGCATCTACAGCCAAATCTTCCTCTCTTTGTTCTTAAGCAGCGTCTGCCTTATTTGGTTCAACTGACACTACCAAGCAGCTACAGCTCAAGACCTTCCTGAGAAGTGGAGTTTGAGGACCAGCTGGGGGCCCAAAACAGGGATACAGCTTTAGTTAAGGCAATGGGCTTTTTTGTAAGGATTGTGGTCTTCAGTGACTTGAACACAAGCCTTGGGCTCAAGGCAATTCTGTTCCTTAATTGTTGGACAGTTTTTGACAAGGTACAGTGTCTGTCCATGCTTTCGTGCTTGTAAAAGGGACAAAACAATATCAGGTGACAAGTTCAGCTATGTGAATTTCCCAGAATCTGCTCTGAAATGATGACAGACACTAGAATTAAGTTTCAATTTGAACTGTGTAACACTTTCTCAATCCTTGCAATTGGTGGAAAGCAACTCTATGGTTTGCTATAAACAGTAACAGCTTTATTTTCTTAATTATCAATCTAGCATTTATCTTCTTGCTCTTTTGTCACACAGATTCTTCTCCTTTAGAAACTGCACGATAGACCCAGTAGGTGCAGTGTTAAAAGTGAGAGTATTTATTCAGCGACTTTATTCACTGACTGCACCTAATTTCTGAAGTAATAAAGTAAGCCCATATACTGAGATTATGATACTCCTCAGAATCCCCTGCCTGGTGTTTCTTCCTGCAGCTGATGTCAGCTAGTAGAGCAATGAATTGCTGTTTCAGGCTGAGAGCAAGAATTCCACATTTTTCAGTAGTATAGTTATTGTAGACACATTCTGTACTATTTCTGTCCATTTATGCTGTCTGATGGGACTCTTCTGAGAATTCTGTCTCTGCCTTCGAAACACAGAATATGATGTAAAGACCAAGCTGATACTCTAATTTCTTTATGACTCTTTGTCCCCATAAAATGAGTGCTATCTCTGTACAGGCTACCATAAAATTTAATACCCATCCGGTGTTCTGAGGATACTTTATATCACATAAAAAAACTGCTTATACAAAATAACTGCCTTAATTTACTCTGCAGGAACTCTGATGAAGCAGTATGTTCAGCAGTATTTCAGTAGATAGGTTTGAAATAATGACCAGAAAGTAAAGCCTAAAAACGAAAGACAAATTTATAGAGTTACGACATAATTATTCATCTGACCAAATGTGCCCCCCCCCCCCAAAAAAAAAAGGATATTAGGAGATTTTTCTCTTTCTTTCCCTGTATGCATAAAGTAAGATACTTCCAAGTGGTAATAATGGAAGTTCAGACCTTTATCTTGCTCCATAATTTGTCTTTTTCCCGTGTCCTTTGAGTGCCTCCACTGAGGTGTGATCCTGTGCTGAACTTTCAAACAAAGGGAAGTGTACCTACTGAACACATTTTCTTACATTAAAACTATGCTGTTAGTTGCTTTGAATTTCTAAAACATCAGAGTGATGTGCTCTGAGTTACAATTCTTAAGTTTCATATGTGGCTTTCAGTCCTAAAGCCCTGTTTTAGTAATGGGGCTATGATTAAAACTTGGTGGGCACTTGTTACAGCTAAATACCCTGTGATCCTTCAAAATCTAATGTGAGTTTTCATTTCCAGAGTATGGAGGGCCATTGGCCCTCTCTCTTCTGAGAAGACTGTGTTACATAAAGAAAGCAGAGTTCTGACTTCTTAATATGGAGAACCTCTGCAAGATTCTTCACAAAAGCTGCTGTACCTGGTGACTCAGCTTCCAACAAATAACATTTGTAGCTTATCTTCAACAGCCTCTGGGGGAAAAAGGCAGCTAGTGTCATTTTATATCACTCTAGATGCTGCTTTGGACAGTGAAAAAAAAATCCTTGTACTGGTGCCCTAGGTATGGGTTTTGGCAGGGTAATGATTTTAACGCATACTACCTTTTACTGATACTTCACTAAAATAAGATTTCTATTTGTGTCCTGCACAAAAGTAAACAAACAAACAAACAAAAAACACACGAAAAAATCCCCATGTTCTCTGGCTTTTCCATCACTGTGATTTTCTAGACTGTGCTACTAAATATGGCAACTTCACTGTTTTGTTGTTGTTTGGGTTTTTTCCCTGACAGGTAGGAAAAAGCAAAATCCATTTTTCTACCTTGACTGTCTAGAACATTGGAAGACATGTTGTAGTAAAACGCCTCCACACACATGCCTTCCTTGTAGGTCATTAGTTTTGATCAACCTTGTCTTAACATTAAGATAGAATGATTTGATAATTGGAGGAAAACGGGTCCAGGATTAATTTCTCTGACTTGCGCCTGCAGTTAAATTAGCTCATGTAGTGGTAAAGAGACAAAATCCACCCACATGTGTGACTCACTAAATGATCAGTGCACATCCCTCCGTGGAGGATTGAAACCAGGATCATAAGTTCAGGGGATCCCACACACAGTCTGATAACTGAAGGGGAGGGAGCTCTGTAGGCTGCTGAGTTATGAATATGCTGAGTAGCATATTCAGTATCTGTTTAAGTTGCTGGGATGACAGCTCTACAGACAAAATGAAATCAAAAGGAGGTTTTCCCATTTGATTTCTAAAGCAATCTTGCCATGAATCGTGGAGAGGTTTTTTTGATTTGGCTTGGGTTTTTTTGCAGGGCAGATGGTGTTTGGGTTTTTTTAAATAAAATGTATTTTCTTGTTTTCTGACTGTCCTGTAGCTTCTTGTGTTGCTTGATCTATCTTCCTTCTTCTGGATATCTTTACATCATTCACTACTTCATGAGCTGTTTCCGTGAAATAGTCTCATATGATGTCTTCATAATAACCTTGCTAACCCACTCTGGCAAAACCCACTCTGGCAGGATAAATCTCCCTCTTTTGGACTGTGGAGTTTTCAGATGGCCATCATTTTTTTGATCTGTCTAATTCAGTGCCTTAATAATGATAATGCTGTCAATATGAGGGAGGAGAAAATAGTGAGCTACCTAATATCCTATAGGCCTAGTCCTTTAAATCTTAGACTGGGGAAGAAACCTCATGAAGCGGGAATACTATGAAGTTCACATGGCTGTGTTTGAAGGTCGCTGAAATTCTTCCTCCTGGAGTATGGAAATTTCACACCTTTTGGGTAAAACTATATATGGTTTTAGAGAAACACTTTAGCTGTACTCTAGGCTGAAATTATGAGAAATAGTAATATCTCATGCTTTCAAACTAAATGAAAAAACTATTCTACTCACTGCCTCATTATATTTAACTTTTGGGATGTATATACAGGGTCATTCCCAAGAATTGGGAATCTTCAAGAGAATTTTCAAAACAAATTAAAAGATTATATCTACTCTCACTTATTTGCAGGCATCGAACTCATTTGCCTATGGATGCTACACCAAATGGATATTAGCTCTTAACTGAAAGAGTACCTTCTGCATACCCTAGCCATTTCTTTGGAACACAAGCACTGACTGTGTAGCTCATTCTCATTCAGTCTAACATACTTATGGAAGGGACAGTTTCCTGGCATTAATTAATCTTTGAGGGACATGATTGCTGATTTAGATTACCATTAGCTTCTGAACAAAAAAAATCCCAGTTAAGTAATTTATGAAGGGATGCTCTTTGCTTCTGTCCTTGATTGCTCATACAAACATACAAAATCAGCTCATTTCTGACAAATGTTGGATGAACTTAGTACAGTGGTATGATACAGTTGATCTGCACATAGTTAGGAAGTCTGATAGCCACAAAATATGTATAGGTATTTCCTGCAAAACTTGCACTAGGCAGCAGGAATTTACTAGCTGTGTTAGAACTGCTGCTCTGCACCACTGCACACTTATCAATTTATTTTCTGTCCTGTACATAGCACGGAAACTTGGTTTGCCAGTCATTTGGTTACCTCTTTGGCAAAGGGGCAAGAGCTGTGGAAACCATGCTAATGGAAAAAGAGGAAACATATGACTCCATTTCTCCCCCCCTCTGTTTCTCCTTAGAAAAATCCCAATATTCTGCACCCATAACCAAGTAAAGATTATAAAGGAACAATATGTGTGTATTGCTTTAATCTGTCTACATTTAGCTGGCTTTGAGTTATTTCTTCCTCTCTCACTGATCTTGAAAGGCAAAAGATTTTAACACTTCTGAATGCTCCTTGTAGGCTTCATGAGATCTTTGATTTTTGTTGTCCCTTTAAAAGACCAGAGAGTGTAGAAAGGAAGTATCTCAGGTGGGAGGAAAGCTTAAAATAATCCATGTAACTTCCATTTACTCAGAGAGCAGTAAGAGTCTGTCAGATGCTTGGACCCAGCTACATCATATCCTGTAATACAATGAATGAGGGACATAGCAATGCCCCTTGAAGGTCACCTTCTGAACATGAGACTTCCTGAGAGCCTGAAATTGGAACAAAAGAGAGCTGTACTCTGAGTGTCTCCATTACTGTAGTCCTATGAAATGTAAACCACAAATCTGTTGTCTTCCCCCCTCCCCCAGATGGAGAGCTCCTTCAAATCTAAGACAAAAAAAAAATCACTTTACAGAATTGAAAAAGATATTTAGAATAAATGAAGAGAGGGAAGAGAGTTTACTGGAAGCTTAGGTGCCAATCACAGATTTAGTCTAATCCACTACTTTTGTCAGGTTGTGGAATTCATCCCATTTAATTTCTCGGACTCCAATATCCATTTAAAATTAAAATGTCGTATTCTTCCCTGATTTGCACAGTCCTACTTCAGTGAGCTTGTAAAGACATGAAATTTGAGACAAAGCTTTATTCTGTATGGTTTGCTCCATAACATAATACATAGTTATGTTCCATGTTACTGTGAACACCTATGATCTTCCAAATAAAACACATAATGTATTTTCAATAACTTTTGTGCTAAATCTTTCAAGCAGTGAAATTTCTTAAGCATTTATGATTTTTTTTTAAGCAACATTCCTGCAAATGTCAGTGGCTGTTAACATCTGAATCAAACTGTTCCCAGTTCATGTGACTGGAAATGGTGCCCAGAGCAAAAAAGCCAGACATTCTGACTCTCATAAAAGTATAGTCTGTGTGAGAGTGTTTCTGTGGAACAGAAGTTGCTGAGTCCGCACCAGAATATGTTTTGGCAGGAAACAAGGTAAGGCTGCATTATGACCATTTTATTATTATTATTATTACCTTTATTAAATGTATATTTGGGAAATTAATGGTCTAAGAGCTGAAGAAAAATATGATGATCTAATAAATAAGGACTCTGGCTGGATGCAAGGCTAAGTGGCTCACATGCTGCTGGCAGTATCTGAAACTCTTCTGGGATTATATTGGAATTATCTCACAGGATAGAAGGCTGAATTTGGGGTTTATCTTATAGCCACCCCAGGGAGCAGTTCTGGACAACCTTAGGCTCTTAAGAGGTTTTTCACCTTCTAAGTAGAAGGAATGTCATGAAGTAACCAGCTGTGCATAAGGGTAAAGGGTTTTTTTAGCAATGTAACGGAAAGAGTGAATTGAACTCTGTGTACATCTGAATGAGACTTATTTGGAGTGTTGCATGGGTGGTATCAAAGACAGAAAAATGTACCAATCAGAGATGGCTGGACTAGCAGCAGCTGCAGACATACACTTGCATTTGCCTCCAAAGGTGTTAATGTAGCTAAATATATTTAAGATATAGCACTTAACATATGCACATACTTCCAGAGAAATTGGAAGGTCTAAAAGCATAGCAGAAAATCTGTAACTGAATTCCTAACTCCCTATGAAGCTCCCAATCCAAAAGAGAAAAAGTTTTTTGTTTTTTTTAAAAAGTTGATCATCATTATATGCTCAGTTGTGTTCTCTAAACTTTGTCTGTCATTTAGGACTAAATTACTTTAAGACTAAGCACTGGATAGCCTATGGCAGATAGTTTAGGATGTGCAATATGTTAAGATACTACTTTACTGAGAAAAAAAGGGAACAATAATTAGCTCCTTCTTCCCGATCTCCAGCTACCTTCTCTTATTACAACTCAATACTGTTTGCATGCTCCTGGCTGCATAGAAGAAATGTCTGTACCTGCATAGACTCTTCCTTCTCATCTGTGGTGGCTCCAAGTCCTAATGCTATGGGAGAATCTCTCAAAGCAAGCAGTGTCTTCAGAACATGACAACTTGTAGTCCTTTGCACTTTGCTTCTCTTCTCTTTCCTCTGCAGCCTGTTTACAGTGTGTGTGCACGCAGGACATGAACAGGATAGAGGCCATACTTCCACTACGCTCACAGTAGGTTTGCTACTTCAACAGCACAACACTTGTGTTCCTGTTTAACTACAGGGAAGGGTCTTCAGGCTACCCACATAATATTTGACTAACTTATATTCATGTGACCCAGGCTGTATGGATGGTTTTTTTCCCTTTTCTTTCATCACAAAAGTTTTCTCCTGCATGCCTTCAGGAGGGGACATGGTAGGGATAAACTAAGAAAAGTAGGTATCAATTAATTTGACCAAAGAGATTTCCATCATGTTTCCAAAATAGCCTTGGTGTAGTGTCAAACCATTTGTGCTCATCCTATCTATGCTGGATGTGGATTTTGATTTAAAGACAAATACTCAAAGAAAAATACAATGAGTGTGTTAAATAAATAAATAGCAGATAATGATGTGTTACAGCAGCTCATATTCAGTCTTCCAAGATCTGCAACTGTTCTTCCCTAAACTGGATTATTATAATTTTCTTATAATTTTTAACTGATATAAAGTTGAGTTGTCTAGAGATGTTTGGGGAGGAAGGGGGGTGGAGATGAGGAATAATCTTACCAAAGACAAGAAGTTATACCCCCAAAGTTTAAAAATAACCAACCAAGTATGTGGCTTACATCACATACATCAGACCTGTTTTCTCTGGTTTGAGATGATAAATGAGGTAACAATACAAATACAGTTTCTGTGGATATTTCTTCTAGCAGAAGAAACAGTCTGAAATGTGTGCAAAAGCCACAAGCTGTTGAAATAAATAAATAACATAGTCCAAGTTATGTCAGTGTGCCTGTAGAAACCAGCTGCACTCAAGAATGCAAAAGAATTCAGAAGCGTCTTGTATTTGAGGTTTTATTAAGAAATTATTTTAACTGGAAAAAGTGAGGTTGAATGTCCTTTCATGTAGTCTTTAGACAAATAGTTCTATAAAGCAAAAATCGAGATGTGCCAGGTAAAAGGACATTTAAATAGTGAGAACTTATTTTACATAGCTCTGAAATAGTCTTGTAGTCAATTCCAGTTATTGAAATTCTTGGTGTCTGCAAAATGTCTGTAAGGTATCTCAATCTTAGTCATCAGATGACAACTCAAAAATACCCCAAACCCCAGCAGTTTTCAAAGTTCATCATACTGGACATATACAATCATTTTTGCAATTTACATGTGTACACACCTGACCTGATCTGGATCAAACTTCCTTTTTTTTTTTTTTTTGTTAATTTATTTTGCAACATAAATCCAGAATTCTTTGCGCCATCTGAAATCAACAAATGTTTACATGTTCAAAATTTTAATCCTTACCTCTGCTAAATTCCTTTTGATGTCTTCAAATCTGAACATATGAAAACTCAATTTCTTTCTAATATTTTAATCATTAAATTCTGATCTGGAGGTTTCTCTGCTTCATGCAACACCCTGGGCCTTTAGCATTTTTTTTAGCATCAGAACTCTATGACTTTCTCTAATGTTCTACTTTAGCACAGCAGTTTACATACAGGCTATATTTCAATGGAGAGTTTAAATTTACCTTCTCTAAAGTTGCCCTTAAATATACTTGTTATAAATATTTCAAGGCTCTCTTCTCTGCACTTATTTTCATGATCGAACTGGGATGTGGAACGAAACATAATCAACAAAGCATATGAATAGCTCACAGCAGCCAGTATAATTAAAGGAATTTTTAAGTAACTTGACATTCTAACTCTTTGAAATATAAGCTAAGCTACATGCTAATATTTGTGTAAGAAATAGTTTTCTAGGTCATGAACAAGATATTTCTGTCTTTTCTCTGCATGCCTTCCTCAGAAAACAGTGGGCAGGATCTATTTGTTTCAAGCTACACCAACTAGAGTATCAAGGGTTCTAGGACACAACTGCAGAAGACCCTAATTGAGGAATAAGGCAGCTGTGTCAAGATATATGTGTATTTATAAATAAAGGTGACTTTGGTATCAATTTTGCCTTAAGGTCTCCCTGAAATCTTCCATGCAGTTAGGGCTTTAATTGGCAGCCGAAGCAGCCTTATTAATACACGATTTGGGCTAATGCCAGTTTAAGGGGCTTTAACTGTGCTGAGGACCATAGGAGTTAAATTAAAAATATATGTTTAAAAACAGTTTCCATAGATAATATGGAAATTTCTTGACTTCTATTATCAGAAAAATCTTAGAACCTGCATACTGCTAAACAGATGTTTATTCACAGCTATTTTTAATTGACTTATTCCTGCCTGTACAGACAACTTGGAGTACTGTGGTTTACTGTAAAGCCATCTGACTTCCTCTGTAGGACACAGCTTGATTTCCATGTCAGAGGGAGTAATATCAGGCTGGCAATAATGTAAAATTTCACACAGAAACATTGGACTGCTTATAACCCTGTTATGGCACTTGAGATATTTTATATTAGTGTTGAATTAGAGGGAACAGAAGAAGCTTATTTGTGTCTAATCAGATATTGACATGATGGAAGAAAAACAACCATGTCATGAATAGTCCATAATGGGAGTGAATAACAGTAAGTTCAGTGGAGTGAAACAGAAAAAAAGTAGGATCTGAAACTATTCTGTCAAATTCTTTTCTCGTTGTGTCTCAGACTGATGTAAGATACTTATCTGACAAGACTAAAATAAGGTGTATTTTCTAATATTGCACATTTTTGCTTTATATGCCCCAGGTAAAATAAAAATAATAAAAAATAAACCAGAACCATCATCAAAAAAATCACCGAGCGTATGCTTGGACCCCAAAATCCCAAACCTTGTCTGCTGTTATGCTTACAGGGTACTTGGTGCACAGTAAGACCTTAATCTAGATTAGCGCCTCATGTCTATATTGATCCTATCATAAGAATTTTCTTCTCTTTTGAAGATTCACATTGGGCTACTCTGTCTTGCCACAAAAGCAGCAATGGTAAGAGTAAGGGTTGAAAATTAAGCTTAGTAAATCAACATGAGTTGATATGTTCCTGCAATTGGGCAGGAAAAGTCCAACACTTTGGTATCTGTGAGGCAGAAAAGGTCTTTGCTTTTTTAGTGCTTGAGAATTCTTGTATTTGGATGAAATGGAAGCATGAGGCTAATGTCTACACCAACACCTGAGCCACTCAGAAACCAGAGAGTTCAAAGCAGTGTTTCCTTATGATGTATTACAGAAAAGATGGATCTTCCATCTGTCTTCAGTTTTGCTTTTCCAATTCTTCCTTTACTTTCCTTTACTTCCTTATAATGCTACATTGTGATTGATCATTTCATGTCATATGCATCCCATGTCAGTGACACATGTGCTCTGTACTGTTCCGAGCCTTTCTGTAGCTTATTGTCCTTTGATTTGAAAGTGCTGACAGACTTATTTCTTTTCCCACTTCACTCGTACTTGCATGGTGCTCCACATGTTATATGACCACTTAATTTTGCTAAGCCAGGATGTCTGTCCTTTCCACATCAAGAATCTATCTCTAGTCCATAGTTTCAGGAAGGCTACTGATATCAAATACCTCTTCACTGCCCTGTGGTGCAAAAGCAGTGAAAGGCAGTGGGAAGAGAATAAATGTAATTGAGTTAATGAGGTTATCCATGTGAGTCAACTCAGACTGTCAGCTTTCTGGAGCAGGAACGGGGCACTTGTAACATTTTGCTTAGTGCTTGGTACAACTGGTCCCTGCTTTGGCTGACGTATCTTTGAGTGCAAGACAAAGCTAACATGATAGCAAGAACAGCACAATGCTGTTTGCAGTTTTGAGACAATTAAAATGAACCCCCTTATCTGAGGACACATATAAATCTGGATGACAGACTTGGGGAATGAAATTTCCCATTGCTTAGGCTTAGAGTGCTTCCTGCAACATTGTCTGTACTGACCACTGCTAGAAGCTTGATATTAAACCATATGTATCACCAGTCCAAATCCCTTTTTTAAAATAATTTTTAAGGTAATATATCCTGAAATCTTTCAGATATTTGGAAGATTTCTGTCACAGAAGCAAATAAAGCACCAGATGATAACATAAATACCCTATTTAAAAGTAATGAGTCTTCCCATTATCTTTTTTTTCCTCTTTCTTTAGGCTATGCTAAGGTAGCCTAACACTAACACTTTAGTAACGCAAACTCTTCCTGTAATAACACCCCAGGTTAAGACTAAACTGGCTCAGAAAAGACTATCAGAATTTTGTTAATTGAACATTTAATCCCTTTTTCCCCAAGGACTGTTTTTTCCTCAGTGCTGAGTACATTATGTAAAAAAAATTGAAAGATAAGCCCTCTTAGGGCATAATTCATCCTTCTTATTGTAAACACATACAAAAAGATGAGCTGCTATATGGACAGTTCACACAAAGTCTCTTCAAGCTAAATTTGGGACTGCTGCTGAGTATTTCAATTTTGTTTACTTGAAGATCTTTCCTGAACATAAATGAAATGGAAATGTTGTATCTCATATAATTTAATGTGTAAGACTGACCAGCTTGGATGTTGGGAAGGACTCTACTTTCTAAATAGTTTTATGTAAGATCTTAATATGAGGATATTGGCAAAGTAGGGGAAAAATCATAATAAAATATTTGTTTGAAATTTTTCTTGCCCATTGTTGCAGAAATCAATGCTTAGTTATTACTTGAGATTCTATAACTAATTTTCTAAAGCACTCTAGGCTGTGAAATTTTCATAAAATCATATAGAATCATAGAATATGCTGAGTTGGAAGGGAGCCATCAGGATCATCAAGTCAGCAAAAGAAATTAATGAAGATAAACAAGTATAGGAGAAGAGATGCCGTTTTGTAGCTAGAAGTAAGTCACTCAAGATATTGAGAACACAGTCTGTGAATGACCTTGGATAAATCATAAAACAGGATGAGACATCACACAAAAAATTCTTGCATACAGCAGTGGTGGAGACAGTCAAAGGAGAGTTGCTTAGGACAAAAAATTCAGTAGGACAGTTGATATTAGATACTTGGTCAGATGAAGATGTTGAAGTTGAGGAAGAAGACACAAGAATATGAAAGACTGGGAATGCATATAGTGAGGAAAGGACTGATGTGGTAAAATTTTAACTTTCCATTTGCTAGTGGAATGAACATTTCATTCCCTAACTGGATCACACTAATTGCCCTACATATTTAGCCCTACAAAAGCTGTATATTCAGTGGTGGAGTCTATGCATGGCATAATACTTTTGATACAAAAGTGTTATCAGCTGAATTGAATTTCAGGACCTTTATCTGGCCATCTGGGTTATTTATCTGGACCATGTTTCTTTTGTCTTACTGTAGTTAAATAGTTTGCGAGCCGATCATCTGCAACATATTTGCTTTATTGACAATCAGCACTAGAACTTGGCTTATTAAGATGACTATTCAGCTGACAAAAGGGAAGACATTTTAACTACAAAATCAATAGGAATTTACTGTGCTAAATAGGCTTTGGGTCCCTCATGTTAAGACCTAGTCAAGGACATAAAACATATCTTATGGATTGAGCCCACTTGACGTAGTTGTACCTCTCTTTGTACAGGTAAGTACTACCACAGCTAGTTCAGCCTAGTTAGTCAGCCAGGACAGATTGGACATTAGCAAGTACTGTGTGTAACTGGATTTTTAGTCCAGCTGACATACTGTGGCAGAGGAGTTGAAAACTACTGCTGACCCCCAGGCTAGCAGCTTTAATAGACTGCAGATTTTACAGAACAGGCAAATCACAAAATACTTGAATAGAGAACAAGTTAATGGCACCAATAACAACATCCAATTCTGCAGTACTTTGAGAGGTATTCTTTATGCTGTTCTGCTCATGTCCTTTATATGGGAACTTAGTGGAAAGAACTAGTATTCTATAGAAATTATTCTGTTCAGGAAATTAACTTAGTTACGTTAAATATTTCAATAACCTCTTTTTCTACATGAGAAACCCAAAAAGAATAGATGTCAAGGTCTTGAATCAGGTTTTGTAAATTCTTCTCACTTTTTTGGTCTCTCTGCCCCTGTTATGGATTACAGAATCAGAGAATATGCTGAATTGGAAGGGACCCACAGGGATTGTCAAGTCCAGCTCTTGGCCCTGCACAGGACCATCCCCAGGAGTCACACCATGTGCCTGAGAGTATCATCCAAATGCTTCTTGAACTCTGTCAGGCTTGGTGCTGTGACCACTTCCCGGGGGAGCCTGTTCCACTGCCCGATCACCTTCTGGGTGAAGAATCTTTTTCTAATATCCAACCCAGACCTCCCCTGCCACAAATTCAGGCCATTTCCTCAGGTCCTGTCACTGGTCACCACAGAGAAGAGACAGAGCCTGCCCCTCCTCTTCCCCTCATAAGGAAGTTGTAGATTGCAATGAGGTCTCCCCTCAGTCTCCTCTCCCTCAGGCTGAACAAACCAAGTGCGCTCAGCCACTCCTCATCCAGCTTCCCCTCAAGGCCCTTCACCATCTTCCTTACCCTCTTTTGGACACTCTCTAACAGCTTAATATTTTTTTATATTGTGGTGCCCAAAATGGCACACAATATTCAAGGTGATGCCGCTCCAGTGCGGAGCAGAGCAGGACAATCACCTCCCTTGATCAGCTGGTAATGCTTTGCCTGATGTCCCCCAGGACACAGTTTCAACTTGCCATTGACCAGGATGCCCAGGTCCCTTTCTGTGGCACTACTTTCCAGCATCTAATTTCCCAGTCTGTCCATACATCCAGGTGCAGAATCCAGCACTTCCCCTTGTTGAGCTTCATATGGTGGGTGATTGCTCAGTCCTCTGATTTGTTAAGCTCTCTGCAGGCCTCCCTGCCCTTGAGGCAGTCAACAGCCGCTCCCAGTTTGGTATCATCTGCAGACCCGCTTAGAATCCCTTCCACTCCCATGTCCAAGTCATTTATGAAGATGTTGAAGAGCACAAGGCCCAAGTGGAACCCCACTAGTGACAGGTCACCAGTCTGATGTTACCCCATTCACTATTGCCCTCTTTGCTCCACCCATGAGCCAATTGCTCACCCACCACATGATGTGTTTATCCAGCTGTGGGCTGGACATTTTGTCCAGAAGGATCCTGTGAGACACAGTATCAAAAACTTTACTGAAATCCAAAAAGATGACACCAACTGGCTTCCCTTGATAACCAAGTGGGTTGCCTTGTTATAGAAGGAAATCAGGTTTTATAAGCAGGACTTTCATGAAGCCATGTTGGCTTTGACCAATGATAGCATTGTCTTTCAGGTGTTTTTCAATACTTCCCAGAATAATCTTCTTCATAACTTTACCAGGCACTAAAGGAAGACTAAGAGGCCTGTGGTTTCCAGTATCCTTATTCTTGCCCTTCTTGAAAACCAGGACAACGTTCACCAGCTTTCAGTCAGCTGGGACCTTACCCCATTCCCAAGACTGCTCAAAAATCATCCAGAGAGGTTTTGTGATGACATCAGCCAGCTCTTTGAGGATTCTTGTATGAATCCCATAAGGCCCCATAGATTTGCAAGGATCCAGCTGGAGCAGCAGATCCCGCACAATTTCAGGGTCGACTAGGAGCTGATTATTCTGGCAGTCATGGTTCTCTAGTTCAGGGCACTGAGACACCCTTGATCTATGATCCATGTTGAAGACAGAGGCAAAGAATGGGTTAAACACCTGTGCCTTTTCTCTGTCTCTGTTTTGTGAGGTCTCCAGCAGTTTAATTACCTAGGCAGCCTCATCTCCTCGGATGGTAAGATTGACGGGGAGATAGACAACAGCTTAGCAAAGGCATAAAGTGCTTTCGGAAAGCTTCATAAAAGAGTTTGGTGAAATAAACACCTGAAGAAAAGTACAAAGATCAGTGCTTACAGAGCCATAGTGCTGTCTACTCTCTTATACGGATCTGAATCATGGGTCATCTACCGCCACCACCTGCGTCTCCTGGAATGCTTCCATCAACGCTGTCTCCACACAATCCTAAACATCCACTGGTCAGATTATGTGACCAACACATCTGTTCTTGAACAAGCAGCAGTCACAAGTATTGAGGCCATGTTGCTGAGAACACAGTTGCGTTGGGCAGGACACGTCTCCAGGATGAAGGACCACCGCCTCCCTAAGATCCTGCTTTATGGTGAACTTGCCACTGGCTGCCGCAAGAGAGGAGCCCCGAAGAAAAGATACAAGGACTCCCTGAAGCAACATCTCAGCCTTGGGCATATTGACCACCATAACTGTCTACTCTGGCCTCCAATCGGGAGGCCTGGAGACACGCCATCTATAACACTGCTGATGCTTTTGAGAAAGCACGCAGGATCACCCTGGAGGAGAAAAGACAATGCAGAAAGAATCGAGCCTTGCAGAATATACCATCTAAGGAGTCTTTCTGTTGTGCCTTTTGCAACTGGACATGCCTGTCTCGTATTGGCCTTTTTAGCCACCAATGTGCTTGCAATAAACATGGGTAGAGCCCTTCCCAAATCTTCGTTTGCGAAGCCTAGCCATGATGATGATGTTTTGTGAGGTCACCATCCTCATCCTGTAACAGGCTGATGGTATTTCTGTACTGCCTATTGCCATTAATATATTTGAAAATATATAAAACCTTAAACCAAAAGTATTGGGCCAGCTAAGGCTGTATATGGATAGACAAGGCAAAGGTTTTACTGGAGAGGGCTCACAACTCAACCAACAACCTCTTAAACTGGAGAATACTATTCATTGTGCATCAGCAGCTCTTAGCAGCAGCATATATACTAGAAACTGCATCTATCCATAGTATTTCCTGCAGTAACTTCCCCTAAACTCTACTTAAGGCATGAACTTGAATTGTTATAACTGCTATAGTGACTTTGGTTTGAGCTGTACTGTGGAGATAAATAAAGGTGGAAATGTGAAGACAGCACTTATAAACCCCTGTATAGATGGCCTTTGCTGATCATCATTTGACAACAGCAAAGGATCACAGGAAAAGGAAGTAAAAGCCTGAGACACTAATATTATATGTGATAGATACAACAGTTGTCTTTGGTTTACTCAGATCTCTTTTCCTTTCTGGCTTCTCATCTTTCTCTGCATGGGATGCTGTTTTATAATTTTAGTTAACTTTAGTTAACATTATTCACTCTAGTAGCATAGACCTTCATGCTATGAACTCTTAAACAGACAGAGGTATGCACTTTTGTTTGTTAGTACAAGTAGTGTTCACTTTGTTAATTTTCTGTACTGAAGTAAACCAAAGGCCAGGCAAGAGATGTTCTTCCCTCTCTTGCTGGGTTGGATTCATTTAATTCTAAATCTGATTATGGAAATATTATAAAAAATGTTTTCTAATGGCTAAAAGTATTTGAAACAAATTTGTACAAAATCAAGATTATCACATTTTATTAATTTTCCCGGTTGTTTTACAGAGGGAGCTTGCCCCAAGGTTGTTCTCTCTATGGGGAATATGCTTATGACACTTGACAGGAGGATGGCTGGAGTTTCAAAAAGAACTGAAAGCTGATCAACAGTGTCTTTTTTATTTGACCCAAATTCTACACATTCATGTAGGTATATGCAACAGAACAGTAATTGATGACTAGAATAAGAAGGTAAAAAGTTAATATCGTTTCTTTCGTCTTCAGAAATTTTTAAAAGCGATCATTGTTTGAGATTTTTAAAAACTTTTAAAAGAATCTCAGGAAAAATTTGATCTTTGTCGACTTTTCCTTCAGACTAGTAGATACTTTTTGCAGTAGAAAGGATAAAATTAGAGCTCTAAGTACTTAAGTTAATCCCTTGTCTCCTACAGAAAAGGACTAGGCTCAAAAATCTGGCATTGTTTTGTGACATTTTGGGCTCTCTGCAGGCAAAAAGGTTCACTGATATGATCAAAGTCTATATTTTTCAAACCCATCATTAAGTACTCTGGGAGTTGTCCAAGAAAACCAACAAGACAATATGTAATTTTCCACTTGATTTAACAGAATGTGTTCTTTTCTAAGGAATGAAAATGAGGAGGCCCAGTTTCCTACAGTTTTGTATTCTTTGTTCCTTTCTCTATCCTCTAGTACAATAATTCTTGTCCACTCTCATTTTTTTTCTATGAAACGCTTGCTTGTGGTGGGTAGTCCTAAACTATGTTAATTCTGTTTGATCGACTGACACAGTCAGGTCTGCTTATCTTTCAGCCCTCTACCCAAACAGTGAAATTTGCAGAGGCTTAATGATTTCCATCTTACAACTTTGTCTCCTACTGTGTTCAAAAGCTATTGTGAGGTCTGAAGAAATAACCTTATTTCTTAAATTTAATTTTCTTAGAAAATAAAATTTATAATCTAGACTCTAACTAAATATAAATTATAATTTAGACTCTGACTCGAATTTTTTGACTTTACAGTGGTTTAAATTGTAGAAACTGCTTTATCTGTGCTTTGATAGTCTGGTTGGCAGATATTTTACTAGCTATTTTTTTCATAATGTAGCCTACACTGTTTTCCATCGAATTTGCTTAGCATATATTAGCAAACAACTGCTGGTGACCTTCATTCAAAATACGAGTTTTCTGAAATGAACTTTTTGTAAGGAAAAGTGGGAGCTATGCCACAAACTACCTCACTTTTCTGTGATATTCAGTCTGGGGAATAAACCAGACTTTCACACTTCCTTATTGCTTGGGTTTGGATGCAGTACTAGTGTACCACCTCATGCTCCAAATACAGGAGTCTCTGGCTGTAGTATTTGCAAAGGCCCGGATTTTCAGAGTCTATTTCTGTGATCCAACCCTGACCTGCAATGCATACATCTCCAGAATGCTGGCAGGGTTTTGAGTGCAGCTGTTCAGCCAACTCCTCCCATATAAGTAACTGTGAAAGGTTCTGTATAGCTTTTATGATGAAAAGTATGTCTCATAATAAAGAATCAGTAAGAAATTGGAAATACCAGGGGAAAACAATAAAAGGACTTATTGGAACATCTATGGTTTTTGTTATGTCGAGCTAATCATATTTTTTAAAAAAAAAATTGCTCTGTTTCACAATGCATAAATGTATTATTACCTTTGGGTGAAAAATTCAGGAGGTTAAATGTTTCACAGAAGTTTTGCTCCTAATCAGTGGGCATTCTGCAGCACATAGTTGCCAAACGTTGCATTGCTGGAGACCCTGCTTCTTAAGACACATTTATTTTAAAAGTTAGTTCTCACTAGCTAGAAAATATGAGTAAGAAAGTTCAGCATTATTTAACAGGCGTTTTAAAATCCTAGTCATTATTTTCTCATGCACCTAATAAAAGTTCCTAAGCAAGTCAAATCTCACCTAGGATCATTGTTTGCTAGGTTCAAGCTCCTTATGAAAGAAATCTTTCAGTAGGCAAACTAGGTTTCTCAGTAGCTGGATCACCTCCACTTAATATAAATACAATGCATGAGGCAGGATTTCATACTGCTTAAACAAATAACAAAAGAAAAAGCAGAATCTCATATCCAGTAGAAACTAAATGAAGCAAGGGCAGGACCAGCTTTAGCCCTGGCCACTTTGTATTTTCTGATCTTCTGATTTGACCCTCGCTACTCATGCCTAGAGCTTATCAAGTCATAAAAGGCAATTGTCCCTATATCTGAAAGAGATGGGAATGGGAGTGTGGGAGCAGGAAAGAATTTTCAACTGCTTGGAGCATGACTTTGGCAATGTAAGGGAATATATAATGGTAGCTGGCGCCTCTTGGGGAGGTACGTTTTCCATTATGCTCAGAGTGGCAGCGGGGGGAGGGTTCCTGCTGCCACAGGACAGCAGGAATAGGGACCTGGTTCCAGCACTGGACTGAATGACAAGGAGTATGAAAATATGAGCTTTAGTAACATAGATGGCTGGGGATCTCTTGGTTGGCTCAAACAAGCCTTTCTTCCTACCATCTGCATTACCATATCCCATTCAACAACTACTATTAAGAGCAGTGTGAAATATCACATTAAGTAAATCATAGTGGAAACCCATCCATCCCAAGAAAGCTGTGTCTCCACAGGGCAGGATACAGGATATCCTAGGCACCCCTTTTTTCCCTCAGGCAGTCTGTGTTTGCCATAGGTCAGAACTACCAGAAAGTGGACTAACCACCCAGTATTTTTGTAAGGAATTTGGGGGGAAACACTCCCACCGTGGTTCCAGACCCGACAGGGGGGCAGTACTCTGCCTTGGCTGTGCTCCAGGAGGCTGAGTCCTTTATCAGGTGTGGGCAATCAGTGCTGCTGGCAGCCCTTCCTCTTACAGCAAGTCAGGTGGGCAGGTAGTGCTGGGGGATCTGGCTACCTTTCCAGAAAGGTTGCAGGAAATGGTAACTGTCTTGAAAATAACCAAAATCCCATAACAAGGTCTTGTGTTTCTAACGGGTTTATTGTGGAAGTCTCTGGGAGCACAAGGACAATGTATCTTGAGCTGTAAGTTTTGACTCTCCTCTTTGTATTACCATTTGCATCTCCTGAGCTTTGTAGGAGAAAGAGAGGTGAGCGGGATCTCAGATCTGCAGTCTCACCCCTCACTAATTTTGGCTGACTACTGGCAAATATTGAATGAGATAGGCAGGCAGGCTCACCAACTAGCCTCAAAAGTTTGCTGGTAACTTATAGCAAGCTGAGTTATAGCCACTCTTAAAAATGAATTATGCTTCTTAAACACTTAAACTCCTCTCTTTTCCTCACTTACTACCTGTTGAAAGTCTCCTTTTCTAGTGTAGAATATTGAATACATTATTAGTCATTGTTAGCTACATTTTAAAATGTAGCTAACACTGATGCCAAAATGTTCTGGTTTCTTACTGACTTTTAACAACATATTTTCCTTCAGAAGCTAAATGAGTGCCTGAGAATAAACAACCTTGAAGTATTAACATTTGTTTTTATACTTGGATAATGTTTTGTAGTTTCCTGCAAATGCTGATTGAGTTGTACCTATCACTACCATTGGGGGGGTAATTTTTGTTCTGACCCCACGCTCCTTTTATTTAAACTTATTTTCTGTGCCTTATGTGGAATAAGCAAAGCAAAATCTTTAATATTTACATGCATACCCCTGTTCACATAAGTATGCTCATTTTGATGATGCTCCTTCCCCATATAGATCATGAGGGTTAGGATACCACATTCAGGGGCACTATCTAGGAAACAGTTTGGCTTTTTTTCTTATAGTTCTTTTACTATGAGGATTACAGCTGCAGATTGAAACAAAAATGAAATTGGCTATGGTGTAATATATATAAGCCTGGATAATATCTCCAGCTACACATTATGTGGGGTTTTTTGAAGAACTTGCTCATCAGGATGTGCTGTATGAAAACTTGATGGAAATAGTGCAGCTACATGATTAAAACCACTATAAATTTCCAGTTTCTAATTAAAAAATGAAGATAGGTCTTTTACTAGACTTTTATAACCCCAGCTTTGTCAATGGCTTTATTTTACAACATAATTTGCAGTGTAATTACTGCTGGTGAATTATCATTAGTTGTAGTGCAAGTGTGTAAAGTCTGCAAGGCAAGTTTACAGAGAAGGAAGGAAAAGGAGTGTTTCAGAATATTGCCCTAATTCTACATTTCCCTTACACATGCAACCCACAGTATCTTTATAATACTCCTGCACTATGCTAATTTCTGGCAGATGTTAGTGGGAAGTGAGCTTTAAAATGGGGTTGGAAGCTACAAGTACTCCAGTTGTAATCAAGGGTTAGATCCTTGTCAGTTCTAGTCAGTGAAAATACCCATCAAGGTATTATTCTACTACTATAATTCTCTCAAACTGTTCCTTAAGTAATTCTTACAGTGTATCTTCAGTTGGACTGAAATTACACAAGCTTCCAAAAGCCTTTTGCAAATAGGTAATAATGCTGTAGAAGGGAAAATACTAGGTCTTGATAGGATATTTATGAATGTTGAGTGTTTAAAGTGGAAAAAAAGGCAGATGTTTGACTTCATTAGATAAGGGAAAACTAAAAAAAAAAAGACCAAACTATCCCACCAAGTATACAAAGTCATCTGATTCACATAAAACACTCAAGTTCTTGCAGACAAAATATTTTTGGTGCCTGAGCCACAGTCCCCTCAGGACAGGACTTACATCAGAGTGACCAAGAGGCACAAGGAAAAAATTATGATAGTTCAAACTAATTTATTTGCATGTCTTAGTGACAGTGCTATTCTTTCTAAACAGAAAAAAGAGCATTATTTAACAATGACCAGAGCCCAGATTTGTAAAGGTATTTAGAAACCTTTGAAAAAAAAATAGTATGCGTCTGGGAGGGGGGAGGGGATGTGCCTGCATAGTTTTTAAAATGTGAATTATATTCCTCTTCTTCTTTAATGTGTATAAAGGCAGATGAGAACAGTGAAATCTCTGGAACGAATGAAACCCAAAGTAAGAATTAGATAAAACAACAGAACGTATTTCTCTGGAAAGATATGGTTTTAAGCAATCCCTGATGAAAGGGAAATTACAAGTAAGGAATTTTGAAGATGTGACCAATATGTAAAGGCTTATACAGAAACTGAAGCTAATAGGTTGGGCGGTTTAGAGATGGTAAATCATAAATAGAAAATCTATCTAACTACTTCTTGGTTGGTGTTGAACCAAGGTATTGAACTGCTTAACTGATCCAACTTAGCAATTTGGCATTCTTATGCCCTTTTCTTTCTATTCCAGTTTCTTTAATTCTGAATTTTAAAAGTGGAAGGGAATACCTGTCTGAAAGTTCAGGAAATGTATGAATAATAATGATACTTGTACATCTAAACCAAAAATGAAGTTGAAGCAGCAATTGATTAAAACTGTTCACAAACTTCCAAAGTAGTTAGCAAGTGTCCATATCTAAATCAATTATTAAACATATAGGGTGAAATAGAGGACTACTTTACTGTATCTTTTTCCTTAGGAGTATTTAATACTACTATTTTTCTTGTTTGTTTTATCTTGTTTCATGCCAGATGTTCTTATGGGAGAAAACAATGGTGATGTGTTTTAATATTGATGAGTTGATTCTCCCGGGAATAATAGTATATCTACCTTCTCAGAATACAAATTGTAGGAGGCTTTTTATAGTGTAATTACCATAATGCAACTCTTTAAAACTGTGGAAAGAACTTTCTGTTTATTATCTCTCTTTTATATACTTTAAAAGGAGAATGACTCTTCTAATAAAATTATGTATTGTGTTTTGGTGGCCTTTAAAAAGCAAGCATACAAATGCTTGGGGTACACCAGGGGGTACCGTGTGTTCTGTCAAGGCAGTATATGCTTAAGCACCTTCTAAACTACTATAATCTTAATAATAATAACATTTCCCTTTCAAGTTTGTTAGTTTATTCATTTAAACAATTGCAGAGCAGTTGCAGAGTAATTAAAGTATCTTTTTTTTTTTTTCCTTTTTCCCTTCAGGAACTTAAACACTGAAGTCCTGAAATTATAAATGATTTGGTGACAAGTTGAGCTTGCAATGCAGGCAATAAGAACCGTGGAAAAAGAAGTGACTTTTGTAAAGGAAATACTTTTCACAGAATCCTTCCTAACGAAACAAGAATGCAGCAGAAACCCAGAGAGCAGGCAGCTCCGAGAGCAGCAGCCATTGGAAGGAGCTGTCTGCAGCTCTCAGTGCTGTACTGAGCATGTCCCAGCGGAGCCCAGTGCAAGCAGCACATTATGCAAAAAGGCAGCTCTAGCAGATGGGAGAGAGGCACAGCAAGCATTTGCTTCACTTGCATCACCACCGCTTGAAAACAAACCTGGATCGCTAGAGGGGATCTCGCCAGCAGGCCGAAGGAATGAAACCCGGGAGGATGGCTTGATAGCCGAAGGTGTTGCACTGCGAAAAATCATGGGGAATCAAGATGGGAAGCTAAAGAAAAATACTGGTGATGTGCAGGAAGGAGGAGAAGATGCCTCTGGGCCCAAGGATACGGATGGCACAAAGAAGGCATTGGGAGGCAGAAGGGGACTGGGGAAGCATTCAAAAGGAAGTGAATCCGGTAAGAAGAAGGGTAAGTCAGAATCCAGGCCCTCTGTGTTTTCAAATCTGAGGATCAGAAAAAATCTGTCTAAGGCTAAAGATGGAAATAGCAGTTCACGGGAGGATGTTTTGGAAAGCCAGGCCTTGCAGCCAGGAGAGCTGGACAGTACTCATTCAATTATAACCAAAACTCCAGATATAAGCATCTCTGCAGATGAAGGGGGTCTCTCAGACACAGATGTTGAACATTTTGAAATCAGAAATGAAACTGTTCCAGCTGCTGCAGAGACACAGGACGGACAAAGGACCAGCTCTGGCTCTGATACGGATATATACAGTTTCCATTCAGCTGCAGAACAAGAGGATTTGCTTTCTGATATCCAGCAAGCTATTAGACTGCAGCAGCAGCAGCAGGGGGCAATTAACATTGGAACCGAGGACCTTGTCACAAAAACAATGGGCCGACACATGGCTAATTCGCAAGCAGCCCCCTTAGATTTTGAACGTTTTTTTTCAGTAGCTATCCCTGACAAAGAGAGAAGCCCAGACGCTGAGGGAGCTTTTCCAGCGGTATCTGAAATTCCTGTCTCCTGTGCAACTGAACGTGAACCAAAAGAAGCAGTAAATGGCACAGGCTCTCCTGGTAACGGCTTAATTGAAACACAGGAACGTAAGCTATTGATTGAGGAACAGCTCGTTGCTGGAGTGGATGCCGTCGCTAGTGAACTAGAAGATGGTTTGAATAGAACTGCAGTGGAAAACAGGTCTAAGACTCAAAGCTCTACACAACCTTTTCCAACCTCAGTAGCAGACACTGAGTCTAAAATTGCTGAAGTTCAGGCTGTTGATTTTCAGGGCTCAGTAACAGAGAATGGTATTTCAGATGCAGGCCACGATCATGCTGCTGAGACTCAGGAAGAGAAACACACTCTCTCAACCAGTCAGGA
The DNA here is from genome assembly GCF_003984885.1 of Neopelma chrysocephalum. Lineage (NCBI taxonomy): Eukaryota > Metazoa > Chordata > Aves > Passeriformes > Pipridae > Neopelma > Neopelma chrysocephalum. The sequence goes on along the minus strand of NW_020897691.1, from coordinate 2,676,938 downwards.
GGAGGTGCGTAATGGTTTATCCACGGAAATGAAAAATGGCATTTTGTCCTCTGAAGAAACAGCAGACAGTTCAATGCTTGGTTCCCGATGTTTTAAGCCCTATCTAATTAATCCCTGTTACATCAAAACCACAACTAGGCAACTGAGTTCTCCCAATCATTCGCCTTCTCCCTCCCCATCCCAGAGCCCACTTTCTACAAGGAGGCAGGAGTCTTTCCATAAAAAAGAAAAAGTCTCAATCAAGAAGCAGAGGTCTGCTAGTTTGGCAGGATTTCTCAGTCGTTCCGCAGACTGGACAGAAGAGGTGTCTAATCACAGATATGACATAACAGAGAAGGTGGGCTCTGCAGACTACTTGGAGCACAAGGGGTTTAGAGAGAAATTTCAAGCAGAAAGAGTGCCTTTGACTCATTCAAGGAAGTCCTCAGGGGTGCAAGCTTCTACAGAGACATTCCCCAATGTCTTTTCAGGTGAGTAATGTGTATTAACGGCCTTTTTTTTTTCCAGAGACCCTCTGAAAATATTTTTAAAATACTTTAATTTATGCTAAGGTATGCAATACTTTACTTAATGCAAAGGTACTTTGCATGTACCTTATCTTGTGCTGACAGCTTTAAAATCCAAGGCCTGATCTTACAAACACAGTCACATTTCATCAGTCTGGCAGTACTGCCAGTACAGGAAGTGTATAACTCTTTGAAGTTTTTCTTTCTGCTTTTCTCCTTTGTCTACATCCTGTAGGAAAAGGCTAGATGCCTTAAATTATTCTTGTTGAAAAATCCTAAGAGCGGCACTGTTGTAGGCAGACCATCTATCTGCGTAAATACATCTTTCAAATGTGAATCTTTCTGTAACCAGGATCCTTTTTGGGCTTTTCTTGTGCTAGGCACTGTTCTGATGTACTGTAAATATTTGAGAGCTGCACCTGGTGTTAGACTGAGGCAGTGATGAGGATTTGCTTAGTGCAAAATGGAAAAAGCCATGCAAGCACAGATGGACAGCACTGCAGAAAGGAATGAATTTCCCCTTCAGAAAGGGGAAGGAGGAGAAGAAAAAAACGTTCATGTATTGAAAGGCAGAATAAAAGGGAGAAGAGAAGGGAAACTGGAGGTAGTACAATTTGGTAGCTGTGACAGGCTGCTGCTTAGGCTACCTAAGGTGACTTATTCAGTATTCCTTACCTTGCCTGTTAGGCAGCTTGCATCCTGTCACAAAGTAATGGGACTAGAGAGTTTACAAATGAAATAGTGTGAGTAGATGGTTGTATTTTCCTGCACTCGGGTTTTTTCCTCTCTCTCTTCACCCCATCTGAAGTTTCTTTATGAAGGTAATGTCTTCATAAATAGGAAGGTCTCTGCCACATAGGAGTTATATATACAGAAGAAACTCAGCCACATATTCCATTTATTTTTCACTTAAGAAAACTGTAGAACTAAGAGAATCCAGAGAACATGCCCTAAGACCACCTGTTAGAAGATTAAATCGGGTTTGTTTAAAGTCAGTTCTGGACAAATAAGCACAGTAGCTACACTTGAACCCAAGCTATTTGCAAAAAATGAAGTGAGACTTTTTTAAATGAAAATATTTTTTATGAAAACTAAACAAAAAAAAATTATTTATTAAATAAAGCATTCACATTATTTTCCAGATTCAAATCACAGGAAATCAAATCACATCTTTCATTCTTCAGTAGTTTTGGACAGAAATCCCCAATTTCAGTCTAGAATATTTGAATTCAATTTTTTTAACACAAAAAGAGCCAGTCCCCTCTGAAGGAGACCAGGTCCCAGTGATATGAGCTGAATCTTTTTTTATATATGTTTTAAATCCCTTTTACCTGTTTTCTTAGATTTAATTTCAGACATCCTACTTAAACTTTCTCAGTTAAGGTGTTCACTACTTTCAAATTTATAGCATATAAAAATCACACTACTTTTTTTTTAGCTGTTGACATTTGACAGCTTATAAACAACTCAGAGAGCAAAACTTTAACTGCATTATCAGTAATTAGACTTCTTTATGGTGGTGTTATAATGGAAATAAGTTTTATGTGGCAAACTTCAAGAACATGGTATTTCCTTTAGAATACTTGTTTTCTGGGAAGCAGACTTTTTCACATTTCCTCATAAGGTTTTGATTTACTTTAAAATAATTTTTGGGTTTGTGTTGTTTTTTTTGTTTTGTTGTTGTTTTTTTTTTCCCACCAAAACTTTAGGCTGTTATTGTGAAGAGATCAATGTCCAATGCAACAGTAGTTCTATCTCTTATGGAAATTACAGTGACCCTCATTTGCATGTACATACCAGCTGCCTTTACAAGCAAAGGACAATTATACCTTTCAATTCATGCAGAAAATTCATAATGAGGGAACTGGAAATGATACGATACAACTTTATCTCTTTTTGACCACTCTTATTTTAAAAAAATATATTTATAAGCTAAAAATTATCAAGTATATAAAATAACAACAAAAGGGAAATTAATCTTGACATTAATATTCCCATAAACTGTCTGTCATTGCTGTAAGAGAGAAAAGCCTCTTAAATAAACCATTCTGCACAGCAACAATTGCAGAAATAATTTCCTTGTATTTTGATACTACTTGTGAAAAATGTTGTTTTTTAATTGCATGCATGAGATGCATTGATTTGGAGATTAACATCACGGGTTTAGAAATACCGTTCTTTATAGTAGGATATTTCTAGCTTTAAAAAAAAAAAAAAGAAAAAAAAGAGCCAAACCCAAGCAGCTTCTTGCCTACAGCATTAAATCCCATTTTGCTGTGCAGTGACTGCAGTGTTGTTCTGCATTTCTAAAGAATCAAGTAAAATATTCCATAACACTTTAGTCATCGATTTCAATGACAGCAGGTTCTATGCAGATGACTGGCCTACTTTTGCACTATGTTGTGGTTTGGCTGAGTGCCATTTGGTTTTCATAGTGATCCATATGAACTCTTTCAGACTGCTTTAATGTAAAATGTAGATGGAAGCCAAGGACTGGAATAGTAGAGACTTTTCATATTTTAATTTCGCTTTATGTATGAAGACAAGTAACTATTTCAAATTTGATGCATTGCTTAGGAATATGTTGTAGGCAAATTCATGTGCATTTTGTAATTCAGGCATTGGATCTGTTTCTTTTTTGATGAGGACAGCTCTATTTGAATTTGCAGTGACAGTAATTATAAGTTCTAGATTACCCGATGCACAGTGAAGCCATGGCTTTTATATTGTGGTCCCAGGAGGACAAGTGTTCAACATGAGTGAGTAGGATTGATTCTGTCACTTTGGTGTGTAGCAATGAATGATTTGCACTAACATTAAGAAAGTAATGCTGGGAAAATGAAATTGATGTTTCCAAACATTAACATGGAAGGGCTAATAGATTGATTTTAATAAAGAGGAGTTTATTCTAGCATTAATTTGAGGTACAGTGATTGCAGAGGAGCTAGTGGATGTCTGTTACTTAAATTGAATGAAAGAGTTCCATCAGTTGCCCCAGAACAGCAATTAAACTGGACCTAGACAGTCCCATGCCCATTCTAGTCTCTGTTGGCTGGCCGTAATGGACTTGCTACATGAAGCTCTTCCAAACAGATCATTTATCTTTAAATTTCTCTTCAGAGGTCTGTATTTGTTCTTTTCTAGCTGTAAACAGGAGACAAACAAAAAGTCCTGGTTATCACTAAACAAAACTTTAAGTCAGTTCTGTGCTTGTATACTCAAGCCTGCTTTCTGATTTCCACAGAGGGTCTGCCTACTTCTCACAAAGGCCACTTCATCTCACTTCTTTACTGTACTAATGTCATCTGCACCCACTTGCAGTTCCAGTGCCATGTCTGCAGGCACATACAAAGGTCTTAGTACAGATTAGTATGTGAAAACTTGAAAAAGTCAGATGAAAGTTTGTTTCTTAGACATAAAGTAGATCTTTTTAGATACTTTTTCAAAGATTTTTTTCTTTCTAATTCATGTGATATTGCACACAATATGGATTTGTGTTAGTTGGCATCCTGAGTAGACTCTTTATCATGCAACTGTTATTAAAGGTTACTTATGGTTTGCTGTTTCACTGATGGTGTTTGTCAACAGTAATGCAAATGATTCTTTTATCAGATGGGGCATGCAGCCTCCTAACTAAGGGAGCTGCCCAACAGCAACCCTACATATAATCATAGAGTCAGCTGGGTTGGAAAGGACCTCCGAGATCATCAAGTCCAACCCTTGATCCACTACCACCATGGTTGCTTAGACCATGGTACTAAGTGCCACATTCAGTTTCATTTTGAAAACCTCCAGGGACGGAGAATCCACCACTTCCCTGGGCAGCCCATTCCAATGCCTGATTATCCTCTCTGTAAAGAATTTACCCTCTCTGTCAAGAATTTCTTCCTAATATAAATGTGGTATGCAAAAACACTAGTGTTGCTAGTAAGCATCTGAAGGGAAAGATCCTCCTCTTTTTGCCTAGTAGGCACAAAACTGGGAGTTGGGGGAAGGACTGCAATACTGCACTTCAACTACAGTAAAATGTGTTTGAAAATGGGCTGCAATGTGCTATTGAAAGACTGCTGAGTGCTGATAAATTGCTTTAATGTTGCCATAACACCACAACATGGGATTTGGAGCAACATGAGTAATTTCACTGGAATTCAGTGCTGCCACAGGCTTGTTTTGATGGGTCGCATGATTAATGCTTTGATCTTTATCTAGAACTTCATTGGGATTAGCAGGTTTTGGTCATGGGTTTGGGTGTCTCTATCTCTTGGGCAACCAGTTTCTGAGCAGCAACCTCATTCTGAGGTCTGACTGGCAGTGTGACTCGTGTCTGGAGTAGAAACGTGTCATCTTGGCTGCCTTCTGGTCTCTTTTGGGATGCAAAGGGGGAAAAGAAAAGGGAAAATTTATAGCTGGAGGTCTCTGCAGTTCTGCTTGGATCTGAGACACAGTACCAGTATAATATTCATCACACAAGGGATCTGGCTAGAACTCGTCATTAAAGGATATTGTGTGTTTCAGTGACTTCATTTCTGTGAAATGAGAAGTGGATTATTCCAGTGGGAATAGTTATGTGGAATTTAAGTTTGATTATAATTCTTTGATCTAATTGTACTCTATAATTATTTTAAATATGCATAAATTTTTTAATAGCTTGGGGTGTGGTTGGTCCATTTTTTTAAAAAAAAAACCTGTGTTTAGGATTCTTATTTGCAGGAAAAACCCATCTATTTCTTGGATTTTTTTTCCTTTCCAGGGCTTTTTTTCCTCCGTGCTGTGGTGTCTAAAGAAAAACAAACTTGGAATTTAAAAGCATCTCTAGGATATTTTAGACTGACTGTATATGAGGGATCAGGTTCTAATGTGAATCATGGTGATAGAAAATGCAAAAATACTAATTACCCAAGATATTTTGTTTGTTCTGTATTTTAATCAAGTTCAGGATATAGTCAGGGGTATTTCTTCTGAACTACTCCTGCTAAAATTTGAGCTTACATAAAGAATAGCAGTGATGAACCATGTATGTGTAGGTGTTTCTGTGACTGCGGCTTTGGTTATTTTTAGGTACATTTAAAAACATCATTCTGTAGCAGCTAGGTGGATTGCAAGTTTCCTGAAGCTTACTTTCATGCATGCGGTTGATCTTTTTGAGGGATGAGTTGAATTGATACAAGGAAAACAAGGCAGAAGCAGTAAGAAGCAGTGAAAGGAAGGTGCTGGAAGGATGTAAGGACATTGTGTCACCTCATTTCTGCCTCTTCATATGATAATAGAAGTCCAGTTGCATTTCATTAAATGCTTTAGAGAAGGCAACAAAATGGGTTCAGGAGCCATGTCACTATTATATCCTCTAAATAACAGCAGCTTCCTGTGTTCCTACATTGCAATTCGTGTAAAGAAAGTTAGAGACAATGGATGGTCTGTGTTAACTTGAGTACAAAATGACTGTTCCTCTTTTTATTTCCATATTGCTGCTGTCCAGAATTCACGTTGGTGGAAATAGCTAGGCTTTCTCATCAGGAAGTGAGCAACATTTTCTCATGCAAAACCTTGCTTTATTCTCAGACAAATACAGAATGTGACTTCTTTCACCTGTAGATGCACAGACTATAGAACCAGTAAGTCAATTAACAGTTTTGCAACAGTAAGAAGCAGTGATAATAAGATTGTGTGTGTAAATATCAGAGTTGTAAAAATAAATCCTAATAGACATAATATTAAATGGAAATATATGAATACAGAACAAATGCACAAATCTTGAATTTAATCTTTTTGATGTCTTGACAGCTAAACAGTTGTTTACAGCTAAACAGTGCTAGGAAAGCCTAGTCACAAATTAGTTTTATTGAGACATTCTTATTTGTCAGTATAGGTATGAATTTTCTGGTCTCCAGGTCTATATGAAATTTATCAGGAATTCCAGAGCTCTGAAGCTGGTGTGAATTTGAATCAGGAGAAACCACAGATAACTTTACTGTGAAACTAATTACAGGAGACACCTTTCAGTCTAGAGTTTATTTGATGGCAAGATCTGGTTCAGATGTCCCTTGAAGATGTGTAATAGATAGTACTTACCAAAGATTTTTCGCTTCCTTGCACTGATAAGGAAAAAAATCACTGTACTAAAGAAGTCTATACTGCAGAAGCGCTATAATTTACTACATTAACATCTCTTAAAAGTTATGGAAGAAATGTTGGTTTTCATTTAAAAAAAAAATTTATAAACCCCAAATCAAAACACTGTCTTCATAAAAGAGAGTGTGTATCCAATCACTATTTTGTCCTGCAAAGAGTCAAGACAAAAAAGAATGCTGAGAAATTGTTGAGGGAAATATTCGAGTGCATCAGTGAAAGAATGAAGGTCTAGTTACAGCAAGGTTTTATTCAGAATGAAGCCTAGAAGAACATATCTGAACTATATAGGTGTGCGTGTCTATTTTTCTTTTTAATAGAATGTAGTTCTAATTTTATGCTTTCCTCTTCCTTCATTGTACTGGTTTTTGCTTATGGATACAAACAAAAGCTTTTGAACATCACGAAAAATATTAAAAAGTCAACAGTTATTAAAGTTAGAGGAGATTACCAGGCCTTGGGTCCATAGGTCCTGGATGAGAAAGAAAGCTAAGGCATGCCTGGGAGCTAATGAGTAAGTTGAAAGAAATGTGTTATTTGTGCCCCACTTTAGAGAATTCCTGGTTCAGTTGCGTCTTGTGACTTGTGGCTGCTTGAGCACATACTTGGATTTACTTCTAAGGTACAGATAGGCCAAACTGCATTAAATGTGGAATGAAATGTTGAAGTTTTACAAAATTGGGTTGTAAAAAACAGTGTGTACCAGTTTGGACTGACAAAAGATGCTGTTGATAATACATGCCCAAAAAGACATCAGAGGGACTTTTTACTTTAAAAAGCTAGACACAAAAAATTGTGGCTTTCCAGCAGTCTGTGAGAACCTGGCACAGAATGCTGCATTCACATCACAAATCACCACAGAAACTAAAAGGGCAAAGATGGGCAGAATTAAATACTTGCTGAGAGGAACCTAAGTACCTGGAAAACACAATATAAAAATTTGCCACAGATGCATATGGTGGCTAAAAAATTTAGTAGACAGACACGTATAGATTTTCTTTCATCATAAACCGCCATAATAAAGGATGCTTTAGAAATGTACCTCTGTAATCTGCAATGGCACTGCATTAGAACCTGAAGAGAAATCAAGGTGAAAGGAGATGTGTCATAGTGTTGTGGGAGGGTACATCTTGTTTATATCTTTAGAAATATATTTTGTACTGCTATATCATAGTTGAGGAATTGTTTGGTATTTAAAAATCTATTTTAAAACCTTCATCTTCTGAAAGCTAATATATGAAAGCTTCTGAAAGATGTATTCTTACTTTTCAGTATATATGTCAAATATATGTATATGTCACTAAATTAGGTAGGTATAAAGGAATAATTTAATATTCTGTCTCAGCTTATCCTGTTATACATATGCCATATATCAGAAAATTCAGTGTGGGGGAAAGGTGTAAAATCTTAGTCACTATGAAAGCAAAATTTCAAGGAGCTTATGTTCAAGTTAGGAGACAGACTGCTTCACAGACTTGCTAATCTACAAGAATTCTGAAAGCACTGTCACAAGCCATCAAATATATTTTAACATATTTTGAAGCTCTGATTATGGCAAAGCTATAATACCTGCTTTTTAGAAAAAGTAAAACATTGTTATCACAAATGATCAAGCCAATTTTCATCACACTTTCGACTGCAGCAGCAAGCAAGGTTTTGGAACAAATTTTGAAGGAGAAAATTATAAGATAAAATTAACCATTGGGTATATAACAAAAGTGTAAAGAAAAATAGAACAAAATGCAGCATGGCTTTAGTGAAGGTCAATAAGACTACATTGTTAACTTTCTATGTACAGCTGCTTTCTAGACAACATAAAAGTAGTATAAAGGCATTCATCTGCACTTCCATACAAAATGGTAACACTGCAAATCACTTACTCAAAGAAGAAAATTCCTGGAGGTTTTGATAATGGACTCTGTCATGTTACTTTGCTGCCACCAGAGGAATAGCTTCATATTGACCTGCTTCTAGCTTTGTGGTAGATGGGCTTGGTCGGGCTGTTGAAGTTTATTACATAATTAAGACAAGAGGCAACCTGGGTCCTGACCTTTGTCCCAACCATAGCACTTGCAGGACTCAACAATTTCATTACCAAGTAAAATTTTTTTACACTTTTGTCTTTCTGTATTCTGACAAAAATTTCAAAATTAGGAACTGAGCTGACATTAGAATTTCATTCTTGAGGATGAATGTCTGCATTAAGTAGATTTTGACTTGACTACTTCCACTCTTTCCAGCATGATTTGTGCAAATACGGTGTATATTTCAGTAATCTTATAACAGACCATGGGGGTATATGCCGAAATTGGTGGTGGTGTCATGTCTCACAGCCAGCACAAGTGAAACAAGCTGTTTTAAAATACAGATGCTTGGTTCAATCAAGGAACACTATGGATAAAGAATGAGATGGGGTTTTTTTGAAAACTGTTTGTGACATTCTTTCGGAGGTAGCTTTTTACTTCATGAAATTTGTGATCTGTCTTTGTCATCTTCATTTTTGGAGAATCTGATTTTCAAATTTTGCCAGACTGCCACTTTTTCCATCAGGGCATTTCTGGAAGAATTTCAGAGCTATTTGTATGAGGTGCTGCTTTTGCCCTGCGGGCACTGTGGTGGCCCTGGGGGCAATGGCAGAATTCACTTCCAGTGGCAGCTTTATGCCCTTGCTTCTGAAAGGGAGCATGCACATGTGTTCCCTGGATCTCTTTGGGATGTCTCAAACACTTGAAGCTGTTAGCATTATGTGATGCTCTTTCTTTAGCTGCATAATGGGTTGCTTGTTTAGCTGAATGATTTGAAATCTCACTGATATGTTTATTAAAGCTCTCATGCATAACCCAGGACCTTTTTAAATTATTAGTCATAATCGTGGGTCTAAAATAAGGGGGAAAATTACTTGCTTGATTTGCACAGGGGTTAATATATTGTGGTTCTAACTTATAGCTAGTGGAAAATTTTTAACACTAAGCAAGTGTACTGCAAGAGATGGGACAGTGTGAAAGGAGGGAGATTGACATGCCAAGAAATCGAGACAGCTTGGCTAAACTAAAGCATAGTGTTTACTGTGATAATCAAGTACAGGACTGACAGATGTGAAATTAATAATTGGTATTTTATTCTAGTTGTTTGAAGAGTCTATGAATGTATTCAATCAATACATTATTCACTAGTATTTAATAAATAGACGTTTCTGACTTTGAAATTAATGGAACTGTGTGTAGGCAAGCATAGAAAACTGTAGCAGGCAATAGTGTTGATATATGTCTTTTTCTTAATTCTCTTATTTACACAGGCTTTCTGCTTTTACTTCTTAGTTTAAGATGATGTGTGGGTTTGGTTCATACCATCTATGTGAACAGAGCCAGGAAATTAGAGAAGAAAGGACAAGGTTCTTGGGCAATTCCACACATCCCTAACTTTACTAATGTCCTCAATACTAAAATATAAGATACAAATATGAAAAAAGAATAAATGAATATATTATATTATGTATAATATGATAATATGCAATATAAATATATAAAGAAATCAATATATAACCTCTGGAGTTTTTTTCCCTTAGAAACATATGTTTGCGTACAACCAGTGAAGGCAGAGATCTGCTATTACACTGATAATAGCAACAATAGGAAATATGTTAGACATGACTATAGCAATTCATACCATAACCCTAGACCTTGATAAGTTTTATTTTTAAGGTTTATGTTGCCTGGAAATTGGACTTCAGACATGCTTTATTTTGTGTTTATTTAAAGTGGAGGGATTTTTTTTTCTTTTTGTTATGAAACCATGTTGTGTGTGTAGGCCTGTTGCTTAGTGGGTTTTCCATGTTTTATGTAACCAGGCTGTGAGAAAAGTGTCACATGGTTATAGGAAAGTATCTGTCAATAAAAAATCATTCCCTTTAAAAACTAAACAACCCCCTCCCCCAAAAACAACAACAAAACAAAGCAGCTAAAACAACTTCAGAGGATGAGAGATCTAGAACAGTTTCCTGATCTAAATCAGAAGAGGATTAGAAACTGCAGTGAAAAAGAACAATAAATGAAGTTCCTAATCCTGGCCTGTTGGGCATAATCTCCCAGGTCGGTCTTCAGGCAAAAAAGAAACTAAATGAAATTGCTACTTTTTTACTGTGAATGTATATTTAATATGCATTTGTGCAAGACTTGGGCTTGTTATTTGAAGGGAAGAAGAGGTGGCTAGAATACCAATTTCCAGTTCTGTTTCATTCCCCAGATTCTGTGTGCATCTTTGAAAACCTCTTCTTTCTCAGCAGTCAAGTGTTGCACATTATATCTAGGCTGAGTGGTACAAGTCAGATGAAAAACTGGAAATTTGAAAGGATTGTGAAATGAAAGGAAAACGTTGAAGAATTTAATACTTTTGATCATGGAGGTATTAATTTTATATGTGAAATATTAGTGTGCTTGATATATTTGAGGCCTGGTTAAGTACACTGGACAGTAAAAAGGTGACAATGCAGTATGACTGATTTGCCCCTAGGAAATTATTCAGTAAGCTGCTTTTCCTGTGTAGTTTGAGCAAATATGATGAATGAGTAAAATTTGTGCTGAAAAGTATTTAATAAATTACATTTAATTGCAATTACTATCTCAGATAAAATTACGGAAATCTTTGAAGTATTTCTGTCTCCTGGACATGTTCGTCCTCTTCTGGCATTCTGGGGGATGTTTGGTGCTGCTACGTTCAGGTGTTTTGCCAGATGATTGAGGCCTGAATTAGCTGCCACCTTGCTGGCAGTTTATATAGAAAAAGAGACATACAAAATTTGGAAGGAAGGAATAATTTAGACTAGTATGGGGCAGCAGATGTTTGAAGTACAGCTTTTCCAAACTTTTGAATGCAGCTTTTTTTACCCTCCATTTTCTCTTTTCTGTTTGTTTGTTTATGAATGTATGTTCATAATTAGAATCCTTTCTAAATGAAAAACTGTAAGAAGACTGCAATTGTCCTTTTACATTTTGTACTATTAATAGAAAACATTATAAATGGAAATTCACCATTTTTTCCATCTCTTCTTCCTTTTCCTTTTCGTCTACACTGTCTCCCAAAAATAGAGCAAGGCCTAAGGTACCTTTGACTTCAAAGCTTATGAAATCCCTTTGCTGTGTGAGCATTTCTGATCTCACTAAAACAGACCAAAAAAAAAGGTGAACTGGGGAAAATGAAGAGAAGCAAGAGGATTTAAGCTTTCGAAGATGTAAGCAGTACATTCACAAGTTGAATTAATCCTTGAGGTGAATAAATAGGGTGTCCAGTGAAGCTGTTCACTCTGCATTAGGAAGAATTAAAATGGAAAGGTCTGTCTCCAGTGTTAAGATGTGCTGATGCAGCTGCTGTGCTAATGGTGAAAGTCTGGTGTAGAGTTCTAGTTGGTAGGAGAGAGAATCACCAAGACCAGCAGAAGGGGGAGCTTTTGGAGTATAGCTCATTTTGATCATTAGTCTCAGCTGATGCTCACTGACAGCTCTGCTCCCAAGCTTTTATGAATCCAGCATAAGGAGGATAGAAGACACATCATTAAAGACAAATGTGAGGTTATAACAGCAAGATCCCCAGGGAAACATTATTGCAAGCTCTGCTGTAGTGCAGTGCCTCAGTGCATGCATGTGTGGTTTTTGTATGACTGTGACTTACTGTAGTTTTCTTCTGATTCTCGCTTCCATTCATGTCTTTCCCTCCTCTCAATAATTAAGCAAATTCAAAGCTAACAATGTTTTCATGATATTGCTACTTCTTAAGGATTTTCTTGCTCACCTTGTAGCTCTTCAAAAGGTTTGTCTTGTATGCAAATCATAGAGGAAAAGATCTATAAGGTGAATTCATTGATTTAGGATTTACTTGCATTTCTCTGTAGACAGTACTGGACATGCTTTCAACATTCTATAATTCTATCAGAAAAACCTAGCTGCAGTTCTTGTCTAATTCAAAACTTAATATGCCTCCCATCCCTCACCAAACTAATTAGGGGAAGGGTAAGAATAGGGTTCAGTAACTTCATGATCTGTGATTTCTGGGAAGAAAGGTTGTTTAAAACATAAAAAATAGAAATTTAACTTCTAGCAAAAACAGAGATTGAGAGATATGTGCTTTTAGTCTTTACTGTTTTCATGGCAAGTAAAGGCACCAAGAGAAACTCCTAACCACTCCATTTAACCCTATAGCAGAAATCAGTGATCATTTAATAATTATGAATTTATTAATCATTTAATTATTCCAGGTTATTTTCAAACATCTTCACCTATTGAAGGAATTACCTCCTGTAAGTTATGAATATGAGGTGGTTAGTGGTTTCTGAGGCCAAATGCTGTTGCTGCTGCATTTATTTATAAACTAAAGATGTAAAGTTGTAGCTCAAAATCTTCTAGTTGACTGAAATCTAGCCAATCCATTAAATATGGCCATGATTTTGGGTTTGCTGTTTAGCATATAGATGCAGAGATTAACATTTTACAGTCAATTTCACACATACAGACACTAAGTAATTTTAGTTTGAATTAATTTCAACCGTGTGTAATGCAAATAGATAGGGTATTGGCAAACCATTTCTGGTTCAAAACAGAAGTCGTTAAAGGCCTGTGAAGGTGGTAAAGAGATATTTTGCTAAACCTAAACAAAAAATATAACCTTCATCATGCCCTGAATCAAATCATAAATGTGATTCCTGCTGCTTCTCAAGTGTCTCTTACTTTGATGTCAGTGCAGGCATAGGTGGGGTCAGAGGGCAGCGAGGCTGGGGCAGATTGAGCGCCCACTTCCCTGGACCACAGAGGACTTTGGAACTGAAATGCTTCTGTTTTGATGATAGCTGTCTTTTCACCTGAAATTAGGGGAAAGAGAAATATCAGATGCCCTTAACAAGGGAGGAACTAATTCTTGGTAAGTGGGGGCTTTCAAATGTTGTTCACTGGAACTACAGTGGCACAGCAACTCCATTGCCGGGCACTGCAGCACAGCATGGTGTTTGCTTGAGGAAATGAGTGACATTCTCAAGTATCAACACATTTTCTTCTGATAGGATTTACCTCCTCATTCCTGTTTAAGAAAAACACGTACTGTCCTTTTCATAACTTTGGCTGTTCTTTATCTTAGATGGGGGATGGGTAGTTCCTACACTTCAATTGACCATTCAATTTGATTATAAGCCCTAGCTAGTTATGTACAAAACTTCAGTGGCTTAACAGTATGTTCTGTATATATTGACCACTAAATGGTTTGAACATATAATCCATTTACTGTTGATACCGAGATTTTTTTTCACAGCTTCTCACAGTGAAACTATTTCTCTATGCTTCTAAAATTGAACTTTTTTCATCTTTCATTTGGTAAAAGGTCTTAACTGAAGACACAAAATGCATTTCTGTAATTTAAATTTCTGTGTCTGTCCTCAGATTTCTATAGCAATTACAAGGAACGCATAAGCTGCATTAGAGCACAGCTTTATATGAACATTACTACCTTCGTGTTGAGAACCTTTATTTTTTTGACTCAACAAATAGTTGATGCAAAGAACAGCTTAATAGTACTAAAGTCAGTTTCAATCAAATGATCAATTCTTTTAGGTTAAAAAGTACCAGCTAACATAATTAAATAATTTTTACTATCTTATTTATTCCAAGACTACTTCAGGTTCAGATGGACAAAATGACATAATTTATCTTACTGTACTCTGCACTACTTAAGTACACTAATGACTTTTTTTACATATATACTTATTTTATATTGCCTGAATGCTAAAGTGTTTTTAGACAATAGTTAATGACTGGTATACAAATTAAACCACAACCGAATAGCAACTAGGATTCTGAACAAGGTATTTGAACTTGAGCACAACTGTTAAATGCTATAAAAAATAGTGAATGAATGGCAGGATTAAGGAAAAAAAGAGCTTCATTTCCTGTTTTGTAATTTATGGATATTGTTTGTGCTAATTAGGTTAAAGCAAAAGGGAGAGGCTATTCTGGTTCTGAATGTGCAGAAGACTCTCTAAACGTGGCAAGATTATTTAAATGTTGAAACATCCAGACCAGAAAAAAAACTTTAAAAAAAGAAATCTAACAAGTCTGACATTCAGAAGTCATGGATAACATTTGAATATTTAATATAGCATGAAGAAATGTGTAGTTTTCTTGCATAATCCTATTTTGTGTGTGTGCAAAGTGATCTTCATTTGGTGTACTTTTTTATTATTATTTTTTCTTCTGTGTATTTTAGATAAGTGTAAAGCATTGACTTCCCCATTCATCTGCACTTGTGGCCTCTCTTTTATCTAGACCATCTTCCATGTCATTGAACTTTATTCAGAGATAGAAGGTGATACTATGGTAATATGATGTCCCTTGCTCCAGAAATACTAGCAGAAGTGCTACGTATTGGTCCCCTAGTGCTAGTGTGATGCCAGTCTTATACTCTTATTTTTTTCTAAAATTACTTATATAGCCTAACCTCAGCAGTTACAGCTAGGAGAATCCATTTATTGCAGTAAGAGAGGCAGTAGCTAGGGTTTTTTATTCATCTTTTACAGCACTAATAAGCTTTGGCAACTGCAACCCCAAACAAAAAATGACTAAAATCACTAAAACATCTGTTGGCAGATAACTCCCTATTTGTTCTTTGCTTCCATGGTTTCATACCGTTGCCTTTCTGTACGTTACAACTGTGGGTAAATTGTTTAAAATTACAGTGCATATCACTCAGTAAGGAAGACCATCTTCAATTAATAAATGACTTTGAAGATTTAATAACTGAACTCTAATAGAGGAGTATGTTGAATAAGCAGATATGTTAGCATCACCTTTTAGGTGGTGTAACCATGGAACAGGGGCAAACTAATTGACAAATGTAAAAAAATTTATTATCTCCTAGCTTATGCCCTTGAATGTACTGTATTATGTCTAATAAAGGACTAGGAAACTTGGATTAATAATCAGATAATTAGATGTGGAGAGGAAAATCTTAGAAATAACTTCCAACATTTCGATGTATTGTTTATTTTAGGCTGTATTGCCACATGAAGTTAAAATAATACAGAAACTTTGGGCTAAATGTCACAATATCCTTTTAAAATTACATCCAGATGTTTAAAAGAAAAAATCTTTTTAGTATGTTCAGAAAGCCTGGGAAATTTTCAATTTTGAATAAAATCAATATTCAATCAGAAATCTACTGTAAAAAGCAGTAGAATTATCATTAGTATATTGCATTAAGAAAGTGTTTTAGTATATTTTTTTCTGGAAGATACCTTTGGCTTTGAGTGGATGGGTGGAAAAAAACAGACCATAGAAACTTATTGAGGTACAAATTGTATTCACATCTAGTTCATACTCAAATATAAAATTAACTTTATTACTCCATCTCTTTTTTCTCTTCTAGTAGATCTACGTAATCTATCAATATCCTGTAAATGTACTTTGCTATCTTTTGATATTTTAGAGCTTAATCAAGCAATTTAATATTCTAACAATGTAGATTTTACTGAAACCTGTGTATGTAACTAATTTTTGTAGTCTGTTTTTGGCTAACTGCATGAAGCATAATGATCTTTCAAACCACTAACATTTTCTCCAGTAATATTCTTTATAACATACGTTCTCTTTCATGTTCTGGTTAGATGACAAAGAAAACACTTTGATCATGAAATCTGGCCCTATAAGAGGAATAAGTATCTTACTCTCTAAACGTTTTACTTCTCTGAATTGCTACTTGTGACACTGCATTTTATTTTAGAGCACTCTGCTCCTCTAGAACTGTATAAATACAGTTTTGTGCAGAATAGTTATTAGGCTTTTTTTTGTTATTATTCTTTTATTGAGAGTTTCTCCAAAGAAACAGAGCACAATTTCTCCAAGACTGATAATTTTATGATTCAAGAAAGAAAAGGCTTGTTCCAGGATTTGGGAGACTTTATTCTACAATAACTTTGTTGATGCCCTCAGAAGAATTGCTTCATCTCTTGGTAATATCTCACTTTTCCCTTCAGGACAATTGTATAATATAAACAAATAGGAAATTGATGCTACAATAACATCTTGTGTTTTTTTTTTTCCTACTCCACCGTGCAGCCAACACAACGTATATTTTCTTGAATATCCTAATTAGTCAGGTTCCAAATCAATTACAGTTACTATGTAGAAATTTTTTATATTAAAGACTTAGTATCAGAGACTATTCTCAAGAATTCTTTTTTTTTATTTAATATTTTTACTTATAATAGTTGAGATTTTCAGTATACGTTGTAATGCCTAAATATTTGTGTCCTGTAGATAGCTGCAAATTCTTACTGATCTGTGTCATCACCTTGACAGGACGAACTCTGCTGGAAAAGCTCTTCAGCCAGCAAGAAAATGCACCACAAGAAGAAGCAGAAAAACTATGCTCTCGCATTATTGCACTGGGTCTTTTGCTTCCATTCACTGACTGCTTCAGGGAGCCATGTAATCAGAGTGCCCAGCAAAGCACACCCACATTTGATGTAAGTAGTGAAAAAGTTATCTTTTGTCTGTATTGCCAAGCAAGACATGATTTACTAATGGTTTATCCCTCTTGAGAGAATTCTGTTAGTCCTTTTAATGAACATTTCACTTAGGAGAGTGGCCAGCTATTTTTCTGAGCTCAGGTATGTGCACTTTTGTATACAAGTAAGCATAAGAAGGTTCTCCCACAACTTGATTTCTTAACTTTTTAACTCGTGTCTTATTCTGCTATAATGTTCTTCATCTGCTTTTTTTCATTAAGTTGTCTTCTTTGAGGCACTCTATAGGACTACCAAGATTTCAATCCGATAGCTGCTTCACCAAAAATCTAAATTAAAGGAAGAACAGAACACAGCATTTCACAAAATTTTACAGAACCCAAAGAGGATGTCTATGTGAGATAATTTCCTCCTCTCCCCCTGAAAATACTTTTGATACAAAATAGTGCAGAGATCAGTGGAAATTTGCTGGAATTCCAGCTACAGTTTTATCTGTGCCTTTGGACTGTCTGGCCAGGATGCTGTTACTAGTGGTGTTTGCATACTATTACAAACCTGTGGTGTAGACATAACCTAACATACTTTCCCTTCCTCTTGGATAATTAAATCAACATAAGGATGTCTTGCTGTTTCTTGATACTTTACAACCCATGACATTTTGTACTGGTCTGTGTGACTGAAGATAATCAGGGATATTCTCTTCAGTAATTAGCTTCAAAATAGAGTACAAATATTAACTTATAAGTTAATAAGTTACTGGTATAGTTAAGATCATCCCTATTCTACACATTAAGCTGAAGCTTGGTTAGGAATAGTCAAAAAATGATTGGAAATGATTGGCATAGATATGAGAGAACACGAGTCTCCTTAAATCTTTAAATCTTTCTAATCTTTCCTGAAGAATAGTTTAACACAACTGGTGAAGGGAAAAGAGGTAGAATATTTTTTTTCCAATGAATTCTTATACAAATTTTCCTAGACAACCTAGCCTATCTACAAAGTCATTTCATGGTCCATCTAAAAAGATTATGTTATATGTTTATGTTTTTTGGTGTTTTTTTAGGAAGCAACATTTAAAACTTTTTTAACTGGGTTTTGAAACTAATTGAAAAATACAGTGTAACTATAAAAGTGAGGTTACTCAGACAACTTAAAATCACAGAGCATTTGAAAATGCTTGTGGTTAAATATAGTCAAGAAAGTTACTGGAAAAGGCAATTTTCTTATTTTTCAGGTTGTTTAAAAGAGTTTGGTAATGTTTTCAGTTCTTCCGCTTTTACATATATTCAGATAATCAACTCTAGAGTATTGAATACAGTATTCTTAAAAAAATTTCTCCTCACTAATAAACAGATTTTTTATCAAATTCAAAGTTTGTGAAGGAGCAGAAAAGGCTCTTTTGTCAACTGGTATACCATGCTTTGTCTGAGCATGGTATACCAGTCTATTATCTGGTATACCATGTCTGTTAATCTGCCTGTTATCTTTCATTTAATATATCCAGCAGGATGGACATAGTAGTAGCCTAGTGCCATGTGAACCGTGTATCAAAATCAGCAATTTAAGATGTTGCTGGCCCAGCAGTGATCTTAATTTGACTTGGCCTATCATTAAGCCACAAATGTCACAGCCTCCGCAACTGCTTTTTGGCATAAATCCCCTAAATAGATCACACTCCTGTAACACAATGTCAGAAGAGGT
This sequence comes from Neopelma chrysocephalum, assembly GCF_003984885.1. NCBI lineage: Eukaryota > Metazoa > Chordata > Aves > Passeriformes > Pipridae > Neopelma > Neopelma chrysocephalum. The sequence goes on along the minus strand of NW_020897691.1, from coordinate 2,658,107 downwards.
GTAAAGCCCTGTGTATGTAACTAAGTAATACATCCTACTTCAAAGGAGCATACATCTGTCTTGAATACTACTACCTCAGTAACTGAATTCCAGATGGTGGGAAGGTGAGAGCTGCTGCTATTGAATTTTGGAATATGTTTCTGCTTCAGCCTTGGTGACCACAGTGCACCTATCTGTTTATTCATTACATGTTCTACTAAATGAAAATGGTTAGAACTAGCAGTATGAACTCTAATGGCTGAGAACTTCCAAATTATGCTTCTCCTAGTTGATTTTGCTTCTTAGAGTAAATAAAATATTTTACAGGAAATAAGTGCTAATTTTTATGTAAGGAAATGAAATAATTAATAATTAGTATATAAAAAAAGGTGATGCTTTATATTACTTTAAAAAAGGACATGTAGTATCTGTAAGTTGTGCCCCTTTCTGCATCTCTTTCCATGTCTGTACATTGGGATTCTTTTTCTTTTTTAGGTTTTTGGGTTTTGTTTCTTTTTTTGTTTAATTCATTAGAGCAAGATTTTAGTGTTGATCTAACCATTTATTTCAAAGACAGAGGAATCAGACTAGCCTTAATTAACACCTACATTTCACCCATCTAGAATTAAGAAATACATCTTTTTTGACATTCCTCCTAAATTGGGAGCACAGCCAGTCCTATATTCTTCCTTCATCTCTGAATTCTTCAGATGTGTCCCCAGTTCAACCTTGGATTGCCTCCCGTTTGGCTGATATTTCACTTAGCTAAAACTACCATCAACAAAGCTCCTGTAACCCTGTCCTGTTCCCAGACAGGTTTGTCTGCCACCTTGTTGTTCTTCCTCCCTTCTCCATCCAGGTATGGTGCTTGCCTGTGCCTTAATGTTACTTATTTGGCTGTTTTGATTTGCATCTTAATCTGGTGCTTGAAAAGTCTCTTAGGTCATTCCTTTATTTTTTTTTCAGAATTGCCAACCCTTTTTCAACTGAAGTCCTTCCTTTAATCCTTTCTTTTCTCCTTTTGTGACTGATCCCCTGCATTTCTGAGCTTTAGCTTATCATTTTTTTATGTTGAATAAAGTCCATGATTCCACTCTTGCATAAGTGTGGTCCCACAGACTTTGTTTTTTTAAGAGGTTAAGTTACAGTTTATGAAAACAATTCAGTAAGTTTTGTTCACTCTACAATCTATTGCTCATGGCTTGAGATGAATATAAACAGATTATTTAGAAGACCTATTCTCTCACTTTGATCTTCTTTTCTGGATGTCCTCCAATGAATTTATTTTAACATGGCTAATGCTGAACTCTCTGCTGTCTTGAAATGTTTGTAATTGCACATTCTGATTATATTCTCATCTTCTTTATTATTCATGTCTGGTGGTCACCTCTACTTCTCCATGTCTTAGAAATGTGTACCCAAATCTTGTGCCTCTTTTCTCAGTAATGTACAAGAGATCTGTTTGTTTTTTTTATTTCTCCCAAGATATTCTAGGCTTCAGTGTGGGGCATTAAATAATGGTACGTGCTCTCTTTTAAATTTCTTTTAGGATCCCCACTGTCTGACTCAAATGAAGCAGTGTATTAAAAGTAAAGACAACTTTTACAGCTCTTAGTTTCTCAGGGTAGTATTACAATGGCTCCTGGAAGCCAGTTTAAATTAAACTCTTAGCACTTGTGTTTCTGGTGTATCTGTGCTTTGTGGGTATGATGCTTACTACTTTTTCAGTATATGGCAAACATGAATGATCAACAAATGCCAAACAAAAGTGCAAATCTTCAGAGAACTAGCAACTGTCATCAAATTTATGCCAAGGATAGTGACCAGTTTCCACAGGCTTATAAATGATTCAGGTTTTTGATAGATTTTAATGATGATTTGAGATGGCATGTTCATGAAGTATCTCTGGCCTTTTTGTCAAATTTCAGGTTATAGTCCAAAGGACAAAAACTTTAGAACTGTTTTAAGAACTTATGAGAAAACTTGCATGTTCAATCTTGGCCCATTTTATCGATTATTTGTTTTGAACAGATGGTGGCAGATGCTCAAAGTAAAAGATTAGTCTGAAATATAAAAGTTGAACAAAGCTTTAAAAGTAACAGAAATAAGACAGGATTGGGGTTTTTAAGATGTTTGCTGTTGAGAAGCAGTGAAAGCTTTTGCTATAGCCCTTCCTACCTACTCTTAAAATGCAAAGAGTATCTTAAAGACTAAGTGTTCAGTGGCAGGTTCCCTGTCTAGAAGTAGATTGCCCTGATTGCTAGTTTCCTGTTTCATGGAGAGGTTGCTAATTATTGTCTCATGTGTGTCATGAATTCTTACTCATAAGGCTATCTTTAGTCTTTCATTCTTCTGCTAGTATTTCATAAAAGAAAAATGGAGGTTTTAAATTAAAAAAAAAAAAAGGTCAAGTAATTAAATGGGCAACTTACAGAAAGACAGATTAGCAAAAGCCTACACAGAGCATGTTCTGTGAAAAAAATTCTTGCCTTTTAAATAGCTATTGCCTGCTTGCCTTTTATCTTTTTTCCCTTTTAGCAGTTGGGAGTTGTTCAACAGGGTTTTTAAGATTCAAATTAAAAAAAAAAGAAATCCTTTGACTGAATGATATGTAAGAAATTAATGCTTTGTGAAAAAATCTTTCAGTCCCAAATCATAGAATCATAGAATTGTTAAGGTTGGTGAAGACCTCTAAGATCATCAAGTCCAATCATTAACCCAGCACCACTGTGTTAGCCACTAAACCACATCCCTACATGCCACATTACAATCCTTTTGAATGCTTCCAGAGATGGCAATTACACCACTTCCCTGGGCAGCCTGTTCCAATGTTCGACCATCCTTTCAGTGAAGAAATTTTCCCTAAAATCCAACCTGTACCTCCCCTGGCTCAACTTGAGGCCGTTTGCTCTTGTCCTGTCACTTTTTAGCTGTGAGAACTACTTTCCTTGCTATATACAGTGCAGCTGCAATCTTAAGTTTTTTAGCATTATACCACATTATACTATGGGGTCTTTCCGGCGCCCCCAGGGTGGGCAGCGGGACTCAGGGCTGGCAGCGGGACGCAAGGTAAGTGGCGGGACACCTCCCCCCCTGGCCACATGGGGTGGGACCGGGCTCTGTCCCGGGTCTTTCCGGCGCCCCTGGGGTGGGCAGCGGGACTCAGGGCTGGCAGAGCGCGCGCGGTTTTCTCCCCACACACAGCCGCAGCGCGAGAGGGGAGAGAGATGGGCAACCTTGCCGGCAGTTGCTACACGCCCGTGGAGGTGGAGGGGGCTACTTCAGAGCACACAGTGGTTTGGCATTCCAGGTTTGAGGGGGGAAGGGGGAGGGGGGATTCAGGGGAAGGCAGGGGGGAAATAGAGGGGAGGGACATCAAGCAGACCATGGGTGTCCTCGGACTGACAGAAGGGAGTGTGGGACAATCCCGTATGTAGTGTCACAGGTAAGCAATGTGCCTGAGATACGTGGTAACACAGTGGGGGTAGGATATAGCTAGAGTGGCTAGTGGGGGCCCTTTACAGTGATGGGGTTCCCAGCCAGGCTGGATGGGTACAGGGGACACTACAGTTGGTCAGTTGGTTTGCTTGTTTGTTTGTCCTTTTGTTTGTGGTTCACCTGCGGCTACTGCCCAGGTTCGGCATGTTCTGGATAGACTTGCTTTGCTCTGTCTTGTAAGGGTGGGTAGGACAAAGGGATGTATCTCCTTATGATTATATACAAATAGGTGGTAGTAAAGTAGGAAATGAAAGACTTGCCCAAATCGCTCTAACAGGTACGTAGCCTGTATGCCCCTATGTGGTTGCATGTTATGCTGGCGATGGTACATGCCTTCGGTAGGGTTGCCCACGCCAGACAGGTCAAACCATAGGACCAATTACACTACATTCTTGGGCAGGATGAGCTCATTAGCCTTCTGGCAGTCATCCTAGGAGAAGGACAACTCTAATTCCAAACCCAGGCAGATGGAGCTCGCTTAGCCCCGTAAGGCCATCCATCTATGAGAAGGACACTCTAATCAAACCTACGTCCTGAGGACCTCGCTGCCACCATCCAAGCTTGCTCGGCCCTGGCAGATGAACCTTAGGATTAAAGGGTGGGTTCAGTTCCGCGCATACTGCATCTCACCTAAAAAATCCACTGCGCAGGCTTGAAGGCTTTACCCACATGCAAAAAGTCCTGCAGCGACGGGCGAGGGTCGAAACGGTAGGTGAAAGGTGCACTGGGAGCCGCAGACTCAACCCTGCATGCAGGCGGTTCAGGATATTGGTCATTTGAGACTGACGGAGATGAGAGTCTCTTGGGGCAGCACCCTGAACGACCAAGCAGCCTTTTCAAGGACAGCACTGCTTGCTCCACTCGGAGAGGGGCCTAGAAAAGGTGGCCTAAACAAAGCTCATCTCCACCTTCACCCGGTTGGTTAACCGCAGACCAACGGGCATCTTCTTCCAATGCGGTCGCACAAAGAGTAAAAGACAAAGGCATGCACCTGCCTCCAAAGGTGTACCTAAATTAACTCTAGCATGTTGGAACATCAGAACCATGCTTGATTCTGCGGACAGCGGACGTCCTGAGCGACGTTCTGCCCTAATTGCCCACGAACTGGCTCGTCTCAACATCGACATTGCTGCTCTCAGTGAAGTTCGCCTTCATGAGGAAGGCAGCCTCAGAGAACATGGTGCCGGTTACACACTCTTTTGGTCAGGTAAGTCCAGAGCCGAAAAACATCTCTCAGGTGTCGGTTTCATGATCAAAAACTCTTTTGTCCCTAAACTCGAAAATCTGCCGACAGGCTATTCTGACCGCATTATCTCCCTACGCCTTCCACTAAACAACAAGCAACATGTTGTCATCTTCAGTATATATGCCCCAACTCTCCAAGCTGACCCTGCTGAAAAAGATAAATTTTACACTGACCTGCGCTGCCTTACCCGAAAGGTGCCCGCAGATGATAAGATCATTATCCTTGGGGATTTCAATGCCAGAGTAGGTAAGAATTTTGAAGCCTGGAAAGGAGTATTAGGCAAGCATGGTGTTGGAAACTGCAATGATAATGGTCGACTTCTGCTAGAATTCTGTGTGGAGCAACAGTTTACCATCACTAATGCTATCTTTCAGCAGAAAAATAGTCTGAAGACAACCTGGATGCACCCCAGGTCTAAGCATTGGCATCTCATTGATTATGTCTTGGTGCGACGGAGAGATGTCCGCGATGTCCTCCATACCCGCGTGATGCCCAGCGCAGAATGTCAAACAGACCATCGGCTTGTGCGCTGTAAACTCAACTTTAATCTCAAATTCAAACCCAAAAGGGACAGTATCCCAAGGAGAAGACTCCAAGTTAATGATCTCCAATCAGCCACAGTAAGACAAAGATTTCAGGCAAACCTTCAAACTAGGCTCGAAAACCATTCCACAGATTCTGCAGTTTCCTCCCCTGAAACAATTTGGCACCATATTAAAAGCTGCATCCTGCAATCCTCTGAAGAATCCTTAGGGTTTTCCCTCAAGAAGAACAAGGACTGGTTTGATGAAAACAATCAAGAAATCCAGGAATTGTTGAGGAAGAAGAGAACTGCCCACCAAGCACACCTTGCACTGCCATCCTGTCACGCAAGAAAAACAGCCTTTCATCTTGCATGCAGCAAGCTCCAACAGAAACTCCGTGACATCCAGAACAAGTGGTGGACCGATCTAGCTGCAAAAACTCAACTATGTGCAGATACAGGGGATCACAAAGGATTCTATGAGGCCCTGAAAACAGCATACGGGCCTACATACCAAGTCCAAAGCCCACTACTCAGTGCAGATGGTCAAACGCTTCTGACAGATAAAACCTCCATTCTGAATAGATGGTCTGAACACTTTCAGACTCTTTTCAGTACCAACCGTGTAGTCCAAGACTCAGCAATTCAGTCCATCACACAACAACTGGTGAAATACAAATTGGATACTGCCCCCACTCTAGGAGAAACCCTCAAGGCCATACAGCAGGTGAAAATCGGCAAGGCAGCTGGGGTTGATGGAATTCCACCCGAAGTCTGGAAACATGGGGGCCTTGCACTCCATGCTAAATTTCACGAGCTTGTGGTGCGTTGTTGGGAACTAGGCGAACTACCTTCAGACCTTCGTGATGCAGTCATCATCACCTTGTATAAGAAGAAAGGTACTAAATCAGACTGTTCAAATTACCGTGGTATTACTCTGCTCTCCATTGCTGGCAAAATCCTGGCAAGAATACTCCTGAACAGACTAATACCTGCTATAGCAGAAGGAATTCTACCTGAAAGTCAGTGTGCCTTCAGAGCCAACAGGAGCACTACAGACATGATATTTGTTCTCAGACAACTGCAAGAGAAGTGTAGGGAACAGAACAGAGGTCTCTATGTAACCTTTGTCGACCTCACCAAGGCTTTTGATACTGTGAGCAGAAAAGGTCTTTGGCAGATTTTGGAACGTTTAGGTTGTCCCCCCAAGTTCCTTAAAATGATCATCTCACTTCATGAGGATCAGCACGGCCAAGTCAGATATGGCAACACACTTTCTGAGCCCTTTCTAATAAAGAATGGTGTGAAACAAGGCTGCGTTCTCACTCCTACCCTATTCACAGTCTTTTTCAGCATGATGCTCCAAAGGGCCACGGCAGACCTCGATGATCAGGACGGTATCTACATTCGATATCGTACTGATGGAAGCCTATTCAACCTAAGGCGACTGAAGGCCCACACTAAGACCTTAAACCATCTTGTCCGGGAGCTGCTTTACGCTGATGACGCCGCCCTTGTTGCCCACACAGAAGCAGCCCTGCAGCGTTTAACATCCTGCTTTGCAGATGCTGCTGAGCTCTTTGGGCTGGAAGTCAGCTTAAAGAAGACTGAAGTTCTCCATCAACCTGCACCTCAGGAAGTCCCCCATCATCCCCACATCACCATCAGCCAATCAGAGCTCAAATCAGTCCAACAGTTTAATTACTTAGGCAGCCTCATCTCCTCGGATGGTAAGATTGACGGGGAGATAGATAACAGGTTAGCGAAGGCATATAGTGCTTTTGGAAAGCTTCATAAAAGAGTCTGGCGAAATAAACACTTGAAGAAAAGTACCAAGATCAGCGTTTACAGAGCCATAGTGCTGTCTACTCTTTTATATGGCTCCGAATCATGGGTCATCTACCGCCACCACCTATGTCTCCTAGAACGCTTCCATCAACGCTGCCTCCGTACAATCCTAAACATCCACTGGTCAGATTATGTGACCAATACATCTGTTCTTGAACAGGCAGCAGTCACAAGTATTGAGGCCATGCTACTGAGAACACAGCTACGTTGGGCAGGGCACGTCTCTAGGATGAAGGACCACCGCCTCCCTAAGATCCTGCTTTACGGTGAACTTGCCACTGGCTACCGCAAGAGAGGAGCCCCGAAGAAAAGATACAAGGACTCCCTGAAGCAACATCTCAGCCTTGGCCATATTGATCACCATAACTGGTCTATTCTGGCCTCCAATCGGGAAGCCTGGAGACAGACCATTTATAACGCTGCTGATGCTTTTGAGAAAGCACGCAGGATCACCCTTGAGGAGAAAAGACAACGCAGAAAGAATCGAGCCTTGCAGAATATACCACCTAAGGAGTCTTTCTGCTGTGTCTTTTGCAACCGGACATGCCTTTCTCGTATTGGCCTTTTTAGCCACCAACGCGCTTGCAAGAAACGTGGGTAGAGCCCTTCCCAAATCTTCGTTCGCGAAGCCTAGCCATGATTGCAATCTTAAGGTTTTTAGCATTATACCACATTATACTATCCTATTAGGGTAAAATAAACATGAGATTGTTAAATGGGGCATCTTTGGCAAGCATGTAACCACAGGCAACTTTTTGCAGACACCTGTTGAAGGATAACAGTTTTTCACAAATAAAAATCTCATCTCCTGCTTAGCTCCTCTATTAATAACGTATCACAGAAGATGTAAGATAGCTATCTTCAGAGACAAGCATTTGCATTAGAATTTAAAGTGTTCACACAGCAATGAAAGAAGCTGGAATTTTCCTATCAATGCAAGGCAACTTTATTTAGAATCTCTGCATTATTAAGAAATATTGACAGTACTCAGTGTTTGCATTTTATCCAATAGCTGCAATTACCATACACTGTGGTTGTGTAGTCCCTAATTACGACTTCCCATTTCAGATTTTCCAGTTCATGCTGTACAGTCTTAAGTTATGGACAGGTTTTTTTTCTTTCATAGCAAATTTCTACTCTTTTTCTGACAAGCTTTCCCAGTAACTTTGTGTGTTGTTTCTGAGCATTAGGTTTAAAACACTTAAATTCTCAGTGAAAACTTAAATTATTTTGTGATAGGGACTTTCTGATATCATTTTGTAAGTGATTTTGAGAGGAAAATTGATCATAGTTTTGTATCCATGCTGTACTCCTTGTTTGAGGAACTTCATCTCTATTGCACTCTGAAGGGTCCAATAACTACCTTTTTTTTCAAGTGATATTATCCAGCAATATCTTCTTCCATATGTATCTGAAATGCACACTAAATGTTCATCTTTCTTTGTTGCAGGTTTCATTTTGGCTAGGCTAGCTCTCTACATCTCTTTTACAGTGCTTTTATTTAATGCTGTTACTGTGTTGAGTACGGCTGTTAATTCCCTCTCAATTTATCAACTATTTCAGCATGTTCTATGATGAAAGACCTAAATGGACATCTTCTGGATGGCATCTTTCTTTACTGTATGATGTGATTTTATACATAGTCATGTTTGACAGTTTGGGATAGGCACTTCCCCTTCTGAGATTTGTAGTTGTGATGCCTGACTAGGCTGTCATCTGTTTCTGAAATAATGCTTCCCCAAGGAAGCAGGGAGACAGACAGCATGAATGGGAAATGTTATAAAAATGACTGTTTTCCTATTATCTTCTGGCCACCTGTGGTGATGCAAATGCTTTTTAAGGAAACAAAGACACTGGTTTCTTTCTGCTGAGTAGTAGCAGATGGTGGGACTTCACAGGTCAGAAGGAAGAGAAACTAGTGGCACCAAGACAGTATGTAATTTTAACTTATTTGCACTGTTTATGCCACTCTGAAAATTAGTAGAGAAACAGATTGCAAATAGACTCCTTCCTCAGAAGTCAGAGAGCCAAAAGAACTTTCCCAAGAACTGGTATCAACTAAGAGAATCCAAATTCAATTCCAAACTGCAACACAGAGCTTGCAACAGTGCAGCATTTCTTCAAGCATACTTTCAATGCTTGGGCATTAAATGTGTAAGACTGAATGTAGTTCCATTTTATGAAATTTGTCAAAGCAGTATATTGGAGGTCAATAGCGAATAAGACTTTAAAAGTTAACAAGTGAAAATTGTGGACTAGAACAGATTGTTAACCTGCTGTTTTAATCTTTGTTTGTAATGTAGCATACCATGGCAGTTCATTTTGGCTAAATCAAAGCCCCCATGTCTCCTCTTCCATTGCCCAATCACACTTTGTGACACCTTTTCTTTTGTGGTGAGCAGTTCTGAATATTTCTGAGTTTAATAAAATGGAAACAATTGGTTGATCACTTGCTGAAATATTGATTTTATGCTGTTTCCCGCCTTCCTTTTCTTTTTTCCTTTTTTTTTTTTTTATTTTAATTGCTTATTTATTTTATAGCTCTTAGCTCAGGCCCTGCAGTCTTCTTCTCTTTTTTTCCTTTTTCTTTCTTCTATCTGCTTAGTTGTGGTGATGTTACTGGATACACTTTCAACTGAGACAGTTTATATGTAGGATGTTGCTAGGTCTTTTGCAGAGAATATTGCTTACCTGCTTGTTATTCTGAAGAGCTGCTGCAAGAGGCATATACTGTATGTTAAGTTTACACGATCTGTTTGAAATTTTGAGAATCATTGTGCATAAGGTCAAGGTGGTCACCCTGTTACCTCTAGAGATCTTTATATTTTATGACTGTCTGTACATTAGTTCACTTTCTTAAGAATTTCAGCCATAAAACAATGTCTATTTTCTAGCTTGGAACTGAGAATACAGAGGGAGTTGAGTTTGTGCATATTACACGTCTCTTTCCAAAAGAAAGTTTTTATAGTAGTAATAATCACATTGTCAAATTGAATAGAGGTGAAAGGAATTTTCTAAGTTTTATTTGGGCAATTCAAATTTGTCAGAATCCAAGCTTTTTGTGGAACTGTGTCAATACGAGTGAAAACAACTCCTGATAGAGAAACTTCTTGTCTCGGCTTACATTTTTTGGAGGGTTAATGAGAAAGTATGAACCGTCAGGTCATCCAAGTAACAGCTAATAATGTAGTGGTCTTGGGATGTGGCCTTCCAAGTGGGAGTTCAAACTGGATGTGGCTAGATCTTGATATTCTTCTATTTTGTAAAAAGCTAGCTACTGTTCCCCCTTCCAAGAAAAGTTTGTTGTAAGCTCAGCAGTTCAATCTATTCAGCTGTATTTAACGCAAAGTTATTGGTGAATAGAAAGACCTAAACAATAACTCTGGAACAGAGTGAACATTGATGTGGGAATCTGAAATTCAGTTTCCAGATTTCTTTCCCCATGAGAGCCCTAACTGCAGGGCTATTGGCTCTTTTTGCCTCTCATATTACTGGGATATGGTGTTGAATCCTGAGCAAAGTCTAATGGGATCAAACAAGTTTTTTCTTTTTTGTTGAGGAAGTTAGTCATTTCATGGGAAATAAATGTTTCATGATTTTTGAGACAGTGTTTTTAAATTAATTGTTGGGGCAAATTGGTTCTCTGACAAGAAGAAAACCTACTTAAATAAAATGCTTATGCATCAAATTTAGTTCATGAGGATAAAGTGCTGCTTCAGCTATACATTAAAGCATTATGAAGGACTTGCTGTTTTTCAACCTTGAAAGGCATCTGTGCTCACTGTTACAGCCAAAGGTAGTACCAGTTGAGAGCCACGTTTAATCATTGCTCTGGTTCTGTCAGTGGCAAGACAGAGCTTTGTTACTGAACGTCTCCTCAAAAAGTGAACCACTTTCCCCATTCTTCATAGTATTGATTTCTTTATTTTAAAAGCTGCTTAAAATAAAGCAGTCTCCTGCTGAGCAGAGCATTTTGAGGTAGTCTGGCTCTAGTTTCTCAAACTAAAACCTTGCTTCTTCAATTAACTATTTGTATGCAGTACAGAACATGCAATTGGCTTTCTTTCATTTTAGAGACTGTATACTTAGTATACTAGAATGATTAAACTTCCCAAATGGAAAAAAAATAAATTCTTTCCATGCATTTGAAGCAGGCTAAATGACAAGCAATTATGTACAAATGCGGTACAAACTCTCTGGAACTCTTAGCCCGGAAAACATCTCTGAGACAGGGAGTCTGATCTCTTCTTATCCCAAGGACCATAAAATGTAATTCTGCTATGAGTTTCCCGAGTTCCATTTTAAATGCAGAGTAATTCCTCTACCCACTCCTCCACTTACTTCTATTGAAAGACTGTAATCCAGACTGATTTGATGAGTAGGAACCTTCTTGTAACTCCCAGTCTGTGTTTAATCCTGGCCCGTTTATACCTGTCTGCAAACATGCTGACACTTCTGTCCTCTCCTTTTCAGGATAACTTTGATTGTTTGGGGTTCTAGTGAAACGTTTTTCAAGTTTACTATTTGAAAATAAATTTCTTACAAGATAGAACCCAATTACATTAATGCTTGATACAGGAGCCATCAGGCAAGTTAGTACCAATGCACTTTCATTTAAAAAAGTTTAGAGGTACTGCTAATGTACTTTTCCTGTCTACTGCTGTGCTGACCTGAAGAGCAGAGGTTACTCTTGATAGCAGAGTGTTTCTGTACTGCCTTACCTTTTCTGCCTGCGTTTTTGTTTTTGGTTTTTTTCCTTGTTGACAAGTATTGTCAAAATACTTCTGGTCAGATTTTTCTCCCCATTGATTCTCACATTGCTAATTAATGCTTTTGCAGCCATTTTGGACAAATGTGTGTACACTTATTGCTATTTCAACTCCATCTCTTGTACTTTTTTTAAAGCATTTCTCACAATGGCTTTGTTTTTTGAACTGGAAGCATATAAACAGCTGATTAAAAACTGAAGTGACATTGAGCAGAAGGTTGTATTATCTGTATATCTCCAGGAACAATGAAGCATACATTCAAGGTTTCATATTATATTCCAACAGTGAGGGATATACTAATCTGTAATTCAGCCTGTGGCCCCGGGAACAAATCTCGTCTCTGTGTGAAAAATGTGTGACCCCTTTTTCTGAAAGCTCCAGGCCCACCAGAGTGACTTTTGATGTTTGCTTTAGGCCTAGATCATGGCCTTAGTTCTGGGTTCACCAGCGTCTTTCTGTGTGTCATTTGCTAGCGGCCTTTTCTTTGAGTAGCTTACAGCATTAGTTTCCATTTTTAAAGACTAGCTGGAAAACATATCCTCAGCTCAAGCAGTGAAGGAACATATTTAATATTTAATCTGTTATGTACTTGAAATGCAACACTGTGGTACCAGAGAACAAAAAGTTGTTACAAAAAGCCATTCTTTGTGCATACTTAAAGCTGTCTGGGAAGAGAGTGAGTTAAACTACAGACCTGACTCTCTGTGATTCTAAATGCTAGATCTCTAAGTGGTAAAATGGATATTGATTAGGTACCGTCAGATCCTGCAGGCAGTTTGCCTTGCCCCTGTGCAGATACTCTGCACTTTTAAGAACCATTGGAAAGTGCTGTGTAAGGATGTGTGGAAACAAAAACTCTTCTTGACATCGTGTTTAGTGCACCGGACTCAGACAGCTTTAAGCATTCAATGTCTGACCAGAAATGAGTCTGAATAAGTAAGACTGGGATCATTCATTACAAGGATACATATGTAATTTTTCCCTCAAAAGAGATGCTTTAAAAACTAAATAGTGGAGTCTGAGCAAGATGACGTGGAAATCCCAGATGTATTCAAAGTTTGATCACGGTAAGCATATTCACTGATAATTACCAAAAATTCCCTCTGAAATTATAAGATTGAAGGAGAAAAAGTTGAATGTGGAAATCTAGGATCATGGATAATTGTGCTACAATTATTAATGTTAAAAGCAAATCTAGACTTTTTAATTTGGATTATTTTGTTTCTTTTGCTTGAACAGTAGTTTAACATCATAGAATTGACTGCATATACCTTTCTTCTAACTGTTCTAACAATCTGATAATGGCATTTATGGCATTATCAGATTTGGAAAAGGAAAATAGGATGGTTTAGTATAGTAACTGACAAGGAACCAAAGTCAAACAAAGGATTAGATTTTGGACTGTAGCTTCACTAGATGGAAATTGGTACATTGAGATGATTCGTCTCTTTTGAAGGGCATGAAAGCAGAGACAGGGTTAATCTTCTCCATTTTAAGGTGTAAATTATGGACTATCAACTTCAAGTCTAGAGCTTCAGAATGCCTTTCTGTCATGAGGTTTTTCATATTTTAAATTATGTTTATAACCTTGAAAATAATCTGAAAGTAGTTGCTGGTAAATGACTTGTTTAAATGTTGAAAGTTGATACATTTTCATTGTAGTGCAAGTTCCTCTGAGGCATTTTTGGACGTCTAAATTTCTATTACATAATGAGTTTATTCCATTGTCTTTCTCTGTGCTGAATAATGAATGAAAAAAGACCCCCCCAAATGCAATACAAACAAATGCTGTTTTTTATATTCACAAACAAAGCTCCCACGCTGGGTTGAGAGTCAGTTATGGAGTTGTGTGATGTCTTAATTTATAACTGCTCATATGTTATATGCTGCAAATTATATCAGCAGGAACATAGGTACTTCATATTTTATTACCTTCATAATGTATCCCATCTGTACAATAATTCTGGGCTATTTTTTTAAATAAATCTCAATTCCTGTAGACTAAACGTACTTCAAAATTCTGTTATTAAATGATTCTTATTGAAGAACTGGCATGTTGAAATGTCATGTCCAAGACCAGTTTAACTGTTTGTCTTCATCATTCATGCTATGTCAGTATTATCTACAGTCTGTTGTCTTTTGTTTTATTGCCCTGTAATGCTATTGAAAGTCAACTGTGCTTAACCAGTTAATGCTCTGCAGAGTATGTTCTTCCCTGTGTTCCCTTGACTGTGTAAGGTAGTAGAGTGGGCAAGAAAAAAATTGTGCTGGTTTGCCTCAATGGCCTTTTTGAATCTTATTTTCCTATGTGTTTTTGAGATTTAAATGGTGCAGAAACATGACAAATAGCAAAATCCATCACCTTTTCTTTATCTTTACACAGTATGTACAGGTATAACTTTTCCTCACCTTTTTACTCAAACAGTACTGGAAATTGAGCAGAAACTCAGAAGCACATATCCTCTAAAAAGCTGGAATTACACAAAGGGAAGGAATTAAGTTACTCAAAGGACTGCATTAATCAAGCCTTTTTGCATGTTCAAATGCAGTAACATTCTAATGGAAAGGACAGGCTTTTCAAGGAACATAATGTTCAGGGCTAGGTCAAGAACCTGACCTTATTTTTTATTAAGCTTTTTATCCATTTAATTTTACCTTTTTCTAAGGTCTATATATATGTCTGGATTTTTGCCATGTTTTTCATGATGGGAAGGTCTAATGAGCTTCCTTTGAGCCTGACTGGGGCACTCTCTGGAAACCAAGACTTTTAACTTTATAACGAGTATTTATCTGCTTCACGTAACTTGCTCTCAATAGAACATTATCATCCTTATCACAATTTATTTTTAGGCAAGTAAAAACTTGGTCACATAGAATAATGATTATTGCAAGAAAAAAAATATCATTTTCTTCTTCCCTCTGAAAATCTCTTCAAAGTCTAGTATCTCTCAAATTTAAAAAAAAAGAAAAAAATTTTAATCTAAAAATGAAATATGTAGCATGAAAATATATATTACCAATGTTTTACTCAGGCGACAGCATGAATGAAGTCTAATGAACATCATCTTTGTATGCAGGTCTTACTGTGATATGACTGTATTTTCATCCTGTGACTTGATTTTTTTTTCCAGTTTTGTACTGCAGTATTTGCATCTTTCCAGGTCACTTAATAGGATACTCATGCGGTTGCTGTGAATGATCTTTATAGAATTTACAGAATTCTAAAAGTTTAATCACAAGATGTGCATGTTGATGCATACTAGGAGTCACAAGAATAACTACTTGAATTGTGGTCATTTAAAATCTTTCTGTTGGTTTAAAGCATAAGTTTACCCTGGTTTTCATCAGACAGTCTTTATGTGTCCTACTTTTAATCACAGAATCAAACTCAAAGCTATTGAGTAATAAGGATATAAAGTGATTTGAGCCCCTAGAGGACCAAAAATACTTTTAGCTGTTAATTTGTTGATTTTGGGTTTTTTTAATTGTACTCCAAAAGAAACCCCACCTTTTTACCTGTCTTTCGAAGAATATGAAAATGGAAATGATAAAAATAGGGCTGCAAAGAGTAAGTACATCAGTTTAATTTATGCTGAAATAATCCTGCTCATTTTCCTTGCTTGTGCATTTAGTGTAAAAGGGTTATGTAGAGCGTGGACTGAAATATTTTTCTCTAAGTGATAAAACTAGCTGTATGGAACCAGTCATGATATACAGAATATGTTATCTCTCTAAGAAAGGAAGTGGAAAAGAGTTCCTTATGCTCAAAATGATGCTGAGCTGTATCCTAGCATGTCGTTGTGCTGTAGATAACTAAAAACTTAATGTGCTGTTAACAAAATAGTTCTTTTAATATGGATTTATTTTAAGTCTTTTTTAGAAGATGAAGAGCATAAAACCAAACCTGCCTTGATATAGGGATGGATATTGATTTATTTGTACTGGAAAAAAAAGCTTAGATATTTTAAGCTTGTATTTCTATATGAACTTCTCAACCTTTTTTTTTTTTTTTTTAATAATCACAGCAAGACCAGCTTTATACTTGGGCTGCAGTCAGCCAACCCACACATTCAACAGATTACGTTGAAGGAAGCTTTCCAAGGAGAATTCCATCTGCATGGCCCCCACTCAAAGACTCAAAGGAAGAACAAAGACTCAAAGTTTCGGAAGAAGGTATAGTTCAGACAAGATAAATGTATAGCATAGGGGAAGATGCTATCTTTTAGAATCCAAAATATAAGCTTAATATCTTAACCACTAACAAACACCCAGCTTTGAAGATCTTGGATTAGCATCAGAAATAATGTTAGCTAGTATGAATCTAATAAAAACTATTCAGCAAAAATGTATTCTTTTTGTTAACAACGAAGATGTGTATCTGGCAACTGCTGATTTAGTGGAGTTTACCAGGTGTGACCTTTGTTCTTTTCCAGTTTACATACCTCCAGAGACATGAAATATGGATTCTTTTCTTAAAAATATGGAAAACTTCAGAAGCCCACTGGTGGTATACTGCAGGTTATTAGAGTGGTGTAAGGTTTTCCTTTGTAGATTCAGCAGTCCTATGCTGACAGAGGGGTAGGAAAAGTGTATCTGGAAAAAATAAATTGAGATCTTGTTTACAAAGTCAGTTTATCTTAAAATTTGTGAGGTTATGCTATCAGCCAAATTTCTGCAATCTTCTTCATGCTTATTAAGAGCTTTGTTTAAGATGGGAATTAAAACAAAATCAACCAAAAAACCCCAACCCTCTCTTGTAGCTCACAAAGAAATTTAGAAGAGAATTTCAAACCTGTTTTCTGTTAGTAGTGTTGATGCACAAATACCACAGGTTCTTGGAGGCTTTGCTTTCCATTAGTTAGTGTTCAGCAGCTCAACACTTCTGGACTGCATTCTTCCCCATGCCCTTCACGGAGAGCCACTGGATATTCTCAAATTTTCCATTTTTTTACCACTCCTATTTTTCATTGCTGAGATTTGAAGAATTAAGTCATTATTTCAACAGATCTCCTTGTATTGCTTGTAGCCTTTGGGTGGAGTTAATTTCAGATTTACTTCTCTATTTATGCTGTGACTTTTACCTGTTGGACAGCAAGGAAACATTTCTGTATTAATCTCACTCGTTCGGTATGGAATGCTGCAGTACTAATCAACTGGATTGTTGAGCTAGTTCAGCTTTTAAGTAATGATGCTGTACTCGATCAAGGTGCTGCCATATGCGGTAGTAGAATTCATTACCACTACTCTAAAAGCTGTGTTTCTCAACTTGGAGACAGCCACTGGATGTGTGATCAGAGTATTTATGAACATACTCTGTACTCAAAAAGCAAAAGGGTGAATTTATTTTCATTTTATTTTCAGGTTTTAGCCCAGCATAGGCTGGTGCAAGTAAAAAACACTTTCGTGCTCTAAAATCTAGAAGAAAATTGATTACATGAAGTATTTTGAAATGTAAAGATACACTTGAAAGTGCATTTCTACCAAAACAATAATATTAATTATTTTAAAATGTGTTCATATTATACATGGTTTATTTTCCTCCTATATTGTTCTATTTAATACTATACCTACTACATGGATGTATTGTGTACAGGACTTGTCTGTTCCTTATCTCAACCCCTGCTCTCAAAAAATTGCAAAAAGGTTAAGAACATAGAGTTGAAAACAAAGTGGCAAACTGTGTGTTCTGACTATTTCAAAATGCAGCATAAATAGTTCTTAATATTTATTTATTGAAATTTTGGGTGTGATTTTTTCAGTGTAGGGCATGGAGGGAAAAGGAAAAATTGTAATTCTGAATAAAACTCAGATAGATAATTTAACTTTTCTTTGATTGTTCATGTGTTTGCCATTTGGAAGAACCTGGAAGTGAGTGATGTGAAACCTGAGGATAAACACCTTTCCCATTTTATGTATATGAACCATTGAAAGGTATAGAAGATGAACATTTTTTTAAAAGGTTTAAATTATTGTGTGCAGGGTAGCTGTATTTTGTATTATATATAATTATTACTGTCTGGATTAAACAGATAAAATATTAACACTAGAAACAATGGTTCATAAACAAAAACGTGTTTTAGACAAAAATATTGATAGAGAAAGGAATGCAGCAGAATATTTTTATATAGAGAATATTTGTTTTTATTATGCACGTTAGCATGAAGACAATAGTAGGCCTTCAAGTTTTAAGTAAGGCAAGATGAAATTCTGCAAGATCTTAGGTAATCTTTCCTAAATTAACAAAGTAGTTAATCATCTGTTTAGTACAGTATGTATTAAATACTTTTGCTGTATGCTCTGTATCATGTGGAGCATTTTTGGGCGTGAGGAAAGGGCTATTAGAGTGGTCAGGAGGTTTTGAGGGGTTTTTTATCAGGTTGATTGTTGTTTGTCTGTTGTTTTTTTTTTTTAATTTGTTTTAGTTTTTTATTTTGGGAGGGTTTTTTTAGGTTGGTTATTTATTTAAAAACTGAAGTTTGGAAATGCCTAATATGAATTTGGGTTCAAGTCAGCAGATACTTATGCCAAAAACATTTTTCATTTCTGGATTCAGAGAAGGTTTTGCACAAAATGAGTCAACATCACGAAGAAGATCAACGTGTATGCAACTAATTTTCTATCTGAATATTCAAAATCTGTTCCTGACACTGCTTATGGCATTTCAGTATACCATTCTCACATCTCAGCACATTGCCTGAATCTAAACTCAACAGGGTATTTGAAATCCAATTATTTTAATGTTTTGCTGTGGACATTATTCTACTTAACATATAGGAAAAGGAAAATAAACAGGGACTAGAGTCCAATCATCCTATCTCCCATGTGACTGTTTTAACTACTTGTGAAGAGACTCAAAGACTATGCAACTTCTGCAACATGAAACAGTCCCAGGACAATAAACATCTCTGTGGGTTTACAACCTGAAATCTAAGTTAGTCTTTTTAAAAGAAAAAATCTAAACCCAAAAAAGTTACCAAAAAAATAAGGTTTGGTTTGGTTTAAAGGATTGGTTTCATTTGTCATTTAGCACTCTTTTCCTTTCCTTAGCCTTTTTTTTCTTTTTCTTTTTTTTTTTTTTAATCTGTGGTGGTAGTGTTTGACAGTTTTCTTTCATTTTGCTTAACAAAACTAAAATGCTGTTAGTTTGCTGGAAATATATTGTATTTGCTAAATTTTGTCAAGCTAGCCTTGAAGTTAACTGCTTGTATCACCCTGACTTCACCTTATATTAAAACCCTTTTTAGAATAAAACTTGTGTGAGGTAAAAATAAACTAGACAAATCTGTCAAATTGTTATATACAGTCTAATAGATAGGAGCAGTCTGTTAGTATTTTTTAAGTACTTTTGAGTAAGGGAGGTTGTTGTGCTAATTTGCATGACAGAAAACATTGTCATGTGTGTAAATGTCTAGTACTAGAAAATCAGCAAACAATAAACATCTTGTGAGGAAAGACAAAATGAATATGAAAATTTCTCTCAACCACAGAGAAATCTAAAATCTAAATGATGAGTTATTTCCTGTAAATGGCAGCCTATCCAAATCTGAGTAAAAAAAAATTGATTGTTAATTTTCAAGGGATAGCATTGCAGTATAATTGACATTGGCAATGAAAGTTCTCCCTTGTATGTCTCACCTCCCAACAGATGGGATTGTCAGAAAGCTGTGAGGAGGTCAAATATCTAGGAATTATGAATAACAGAATCACAGGTTATGCTGAGTTGGAAGGGACCCATCAGGATCACTGAGTCCAATTCCTGGCCTGGCACAGGACCATTCCCAAGAGTCACACCATGTGCCTGAGAGTATTGTCCAAACTCTTCTTGAACTCTGTCAGTCTTGGTGCAGTGACCACTTTCCTGGGGAGCCTGTTCCAGTGCCCAACCACTCTCTGGGTGAGGAACCTTTTTCTAATATCCAACCTAAACCTCCCCTGCCACAACTTCAGGCCATTCCCTCGGCTTTTGCACTGGTCACCACAGAGAAGAGATCAGAGCCTGCCCCTTCTCTTCCCCTCACAAGGAGGTTGTAGACTGCAATGAGGCCTCCCCTCAGTATCCTCTTCTAACCAGAAGTTCTGGATCACAGCTGCTTCACTCTTTCTGAAAATGGACAAGATATTTCCCTGTTGAATAGTGGTATCTTTAAAAGATACGAGAAGGATACAACACAATGTATTCTATGGGCAGGTGTAACAAAAATATTTCTATTCTTGTCATGAGTACAAAATTAGGTTATAATCAGTAAAGAGGCATCATGAGCAGTAGCTACTAAACTGGGTAGATATCTTTGCATTGTGTAGCTGCTATGGAGTTGTTTGTTTATTTGTTTTTTCTCATTATTTCCTATCAGGTAAGGAAACTGAGGCACAGTGAGGTTCTTTAAGGTCAGAAAAGTACTCTGGTTTTAAAATAAGAAACAGAATCTAGTTGTGGAGTGTCTCATGTTTTGCTGCCCTTTTTGAGATCTGTATCACTACCAATGTCATTGTAGAAATTTCAAAGTTTTGGTAGGGCAGAAGAGGGCCAGTGAAGGATATGAAAAAGACAACATAGCTGGCAACAGTCATCAGTTTTAAGGACAGCATAAGAACCTTCCCATGACCTTCTGTGGAATGTGTATAATAGAGCCATAAGTAAATCTTTTTCTTTTAATCAGAAATTTTGATCAATCAAAATGGACTTCTTTCAAGTTTAAGATGGTAACATTTAACATTGTGTCATAATCATACATGTTGCAAATTGAATTTAGCCTGGCTTTATTTATACATATAACCTGTTCCATTGATTTTAGAGATAATTTGGAAATTGGGACAGTTAGCACTGTTTTCTTTCTGACTCTACCCTCCTTTCATGAATTTTTTAATGTCTTTTGAAAGATCAATGAATTTTTTAAATATAGAAGTTTAAAATCTGTATCTTCTTTTCAAATTCAGAGTTGAAATCTACAGTCCTAGAAACAGAGAAGCAATGCATAGATGATGTTCAGCGAGTACAGGTAAGATTCTAACAGAGATATTATACCTATCATTTTTTAAAACCAGTGCAAAAGCAGTACTTCTTTCAGACATTTTTGAAATAGTTTGGTGCACTGAATGTTCTGAATGAAAACATGGAGTTTTTGGTATGCTCCTTGGTGTATTTTGGTACCGAGATTGAAGGTTCCTGCCTGCCTAAGGTGATTCTTACAAAATTTTATTGTTCACACAGAAGTAAATTAACACTATGTCTGGTGGCATTACTAAGCAATAATAAGCAATAGTAATAGAAGATCTGGTTATATTAGCTAATCTACAAAAGTTCATGTAAGTATAAATGTCAAAGATTTTTTTTTTCTGACTGTCCGCTGCATCTTATAAAGGTGGTAGTAAGGGAATAGGTTTAGGATACCATGCTGGACTTAAACAAGTGATGATATAATACTGGGACAGTCTGGGTTAAACCTGTGCAAGATAAACACAGTCTGTTTTATCTTTTTAGCATGTCACCATATATGTTCTATTCTTCATTAAAGGTGATGCAATTTGATGAGGTTGAGGAACTTCAAATTTTGTTTCCTCGAAAAACTAGCTACTAGACTTATCTTACTAGGTAATAAAACCATTCAGTTGTTTTGGAAGTCATTAGAAGGAAGGCAAAGTTCTGTTTTTCTGAAATACTTGTTTGAAACAAGGAGTGACCAAAAGCCCTTGAAATCTCTTGTTTGCCTGTTCTTCTTTGCTCCCTTCCTTGTTTCCTCTCCTGGGTTTGTTTTTCTGTGTGGTGTGTTTGGTTTTTTGGTTTTTTGGGTTTTTTTGTTAGTGACAAGATGGTTCAAACATCACTGCATTAAGCAGCACTTGTGAAAATGATCAGTAATTTGTTTTTTGGGGAGAAAATAAGGAATGCCTAGGCAAATGCATACTACTGATCATTAGACTTGCAAATTTAATTTGGGCTTGATCACATCTTTTATGAGCCATGTGTGGGGAGAGTAGGTGTATTAACGTTATGGCTTCTATCTTGCCAAACAACATTAAAGTAGGTCTTCTAGTTGGTTACCTAAATTCTTCTACCTCCATAGTAAGGAACATTTTAAAACTAGAGCCCATTAATTAAAATAATAATATATATATATAATGACCAGTCTTCGTGAACGAAGATTTTGGGAAAGGTCTTTGACCTTTCAAGCCTGCGCAATGGATTTTTTAGGTGAGACACAGCATGCGCTGAACTGAGCTCACCCTTTAATCCTAAGGTTCATCTGCCGGGGCCAAGCAAGCTTGGACAATGGCAGTGAGGTCCTCAGGAAGTAGGTTTGTTTAGAGTGACCTTCTCATAGATGGATGGCCTCACAGGGCTAACGAGCTCCATCTGCCCGGGGGACCAGGAATCGAACCTGGGTCGCAGTGGTGAGAGTGCTGCATCTTAACCACTAGGCCACCAGGGGTCCAATTATTATGAAGTTATCCTACATTGCAGTATTTTAAATTCAACCTAAAATATATCTGTCCCGTGCTATTTTTATATTTGTTACCCACTAGCAATGGTTTCTACTATTTACTTTGGAAAAGTACTTTTTCCTATACTTCCAGAAAGTTATTGTACATAAGGAGCATATTTAATCTGTCTCTAAGATTTTAATTCATTGCAAGACACAATGTATATGAAAGGTTTTCTTTTTGGAAATATAATTAACTGAAATATGTTTATGAACGCCTAGGTATCTTACTTAAAAAAAATAAATAATTATTATGATATTTACTATGAGAATGAAGTTAAACCAGCAACACTAGAGCATTGTGTGATTTCTTGAACAAATAACATTTACTTCAGGTTGGGAGCTTTTTGTTGTTTTTTAAACTAGCCTATTACAATTATGAATTATATTTGCTTGTGTTATTAGAGGTTTCCATTTCTCTTGCTCAGTGTTGATCTCTTATGACAGTAATGTGAACTTCTTCCATTCTATACTATTATTCGTCAATAAAGTGTAGAACTAACAGGATCACCCTGCTTGCAGAAAGTCATCTCAAGTTTTTGCTATATTATGTTGTCATCTTTCTTTTTCATTTTGAAAATCTGAGTGGAAGCTTTTAATTTGAGGAACCATATGTGGATAAAATGTTGTCATATGTTCAAATTATTTCTGTACAATCTCAAGCAGTTGAGTGTATTCTATGCATCCGTCTATGTCCAACTATATCAATCTATAAAAATATCTAGGAAGTAGAATGGCCATCATGTTTGTAGGTAAATCCTTTACTGCAATCAGATAATTCTTGGTGTTATTTTTACATTTTTAAATTGATAAAATATTATGACATATTTCTATTAGAGATATATCCTCTTTTATTGTTTGTCTAGCTAGCTTTTCTTTCTGAAGAAAAGTAAGCAGTGGATGAAGTTACCTCAGTAGGTGATTTTTCTCTTTTTCTTTCGATACATAAAAAGGAAGAGAGCTCTAATGCAAAATTAGAAATTGATCAACTAAGTCTTCTTTCCTCTCCCTCTTTTCTCTCCTGGGAAAAGACATTTTCCACATGTTATTAAAATAACTGAAGATGGTCGACATAGAAATGAACACAACTGTAACATGATGCTGAAAAATTATCTCATTTATGATAAGTAGTTAACTAAAGGATTCAGAATAATTCTAAATTAAAAGCACAAGTAACAGAGAGAGCCTGGATTCTAGGCTTTCTTGCCAATGGAAGGGGCATTTATATATATATATCTTCTCCATTTCCTTATCTTTACAATTTTAGATATAATCTTCATGTTTTGCAGCACAATATCCTAAAGTTTAAGACTGCTTTTTTTGAGTCAAAAAGACCTAATTTAAAAAAATTACAACTGAAAGAAATGAGGATCTGTTGTGCTTGAGGGGTTGTGCTTTCTTTTAGTACAGGAATTGTTGAGCAGAGCCAAAATAAGAAAAATTGGCAGCCATTTCAAGTCCTGGTTTTGAAATGCCAAAGAGCAACAATGTCTGCTTAGTCTTCCCAGTGCAAACAGAGAAAATTTTCTTAGGCTCAACTCCTTTAGTGAAGGAAGAAGAGAACAATTGAATGTCCTAATTTAGAAATTCCAGCTTCAAACCTGATCTTTAGACCTTACAGCTGTACTTTGTACAGGAGCGAATTTCCACTTTGCTTTGTACCCTTGATCTTTTATACTACTTTATCAATTTTCCTTACATTGTAACTCACTTTTCAGATTACCTTGATTTTCTTTATGTAGTAGGCAAAAACAGTAAAAAGAAGAAGAGGGGAAAAAATCCTTTAATTGTAAAATAAGTACATGAAAACTAAGCTTCAATTAGTAGTAGGACATTACAAGACTAGAAACCTAAAGTTGTTTGAAAGGCACCCAAATTCCTTATTATAAAATACATCTTATTATAAAATTATTTGAAATTTCTATTTTTGATGATTTGCGATGATTGTCTATTAATTTAAGAAGAAAGCCCTCATTACATTTATTTAAAAGTTAACATCCAGATGTAATTAATCCTTCTTTATACGATTGATGATGCGTGGTCCCTGGTCTCAGGAGATGGGGTTTTGCCAGACTGTTCCAGTTGCTAGTAGTTTGCTTATAAGATATTTTACATTCAGTATTTAAACTGTATTTACATCAGAAAAGCTTACCATCAAAAAAATTCTTATGCTTATGTTTCCATCTCAGTTTTTCACTTCGGTTTGGTTCACCACATTTAAGCCAACAAATAAATCTCAACCAAAATTATATGTGGTTTTGGGATGACATGTTCTTCCACTGGTTCTAACAGCCGGACAAAATTTTGGCAGTTCTCAGGTGCTGAAGACAGATTTCTACTGCATGATTTATTGATGTGCTTTCCAACAATATCATAGGGAAACAATGTTAGTCTTAAAAAACTTAAATTACAGGCCAGGTTTTGCCACGGTGAGGATACTTCCTGCTTTATAAAAACATAAGTCTGACTCTTGGAGTGTCTCTTTGGAGTATTCCTAACTACCACACTTTACTGGTAACTCCTCTCTCAATCTTTCAGCAGGGACCTTTTTACTTATTCTAGTCATTAACTACAAATTATTATAACTCCTTAGGGTAATAGCTTAGTGACATTTGAAATGTTCCAATTTTGACACTTAGTAATGCAAGAAAAAAGGTTTTGAAATCCTTTACGATAAATATAATATAATCAGTCTATTCAGAAAGTATAAAACATTGGTGGGACTGGGATTTACTTTTCATCATAAAATGTCACCGCTAGAATTTGTCTCAGAAACATGCATGCTGCTCAAAACTCTCTCTTAAATGAAATTTCAGAAATTATTCTTTACAGGTGAAAGTAGGATAAGGAAGGTAAATGAAAGATTTGGCTGAAATGGTGAAACACAAAAAAGAATAGAACAAAAAAGGGAGATTTTATAAACCTGTTTTTAGACAGATTTGGAGTCTGGTATGAAACTTGTTTTATTTAGATATTACACGGTTTTCATCAGGGTAGAGGCCAACTGTAGATGAGACTAGTGAACAGTTGTGTTCGACAGGAGTTTGAGGAAAATTGGGAACTCTTCCTTTATGAACTCCCAAACTGTTCTATGGCTATTGCTCTTCTTACACTGCTTGATTTTACATGTTCTTTCTTGAGACATTTATTCAGAAAGTACCTGGGAACAAGTGTCACTCCTCTTCCATGCCTTTGCTATTTGAAAGGGGGAAGAGAAGGCTTGTGGAAGCAATGAACTGTTACTCTAAAACAATTATTTTCCTACAAAAATATGACTGCCAAAGTCTTAGATTTCAGCAGCGAAAACAGTTACATATGTAGGTTAAAAAAAAAACAAAACCAATCAACAAAAATGTATTACATATTCACAAGGATCTACTATATACAGTTGTGTCACTGAGGAAAGAAAGGATTATGAAAGAAGTAAATGTTCTTGGAAGTTTCCGTATAAATCACAATAGTGACTAGAATTGGATATCTTCTTTTAAGGAGAACTGTATCAATGTAAACTTTCTGCAACACCTTGCCAGCATACCCAAATTTCAGAAAACAAAAAACTAAAAAAAATTCAGATGTACAAATCTATCTTTTTGTCTTCCAAAAAATAAACCCAGACTTGCAATATGTGATGTGGAGGAACTCATGTTCTAATTGCAGGTCCAATGTGTAACATTAGAATTAGGGTATCTTAGCTTTAAGCAGATGAATATCAGGAAGCATATCTCGTGTTTTCTTGTTAGCCTTAAGAGTAAATTATATTTTACCAGAAATGCACAAAAAGGAAACAAAGTTTGTGTGAAACAAGAGGCGATAGAAACCTGGCAGACAACTTTACTACCAGAGTCACAGGAACTGCTAAAATGCAGAGCATTTTGCTCAAGTAGTAAAGGGAAATCTAACCTTTGTGGAACTTCACTCACTCCAGCAGAAGCTTCCAGTTTTACTGATGGGAATCTTTGATTCTTAATATTAGAAGTTACTTTTCAGTTGAAACATTTTGCCATTTTCAGGTTTCTTTTATGGTTTGTTTTCAGAAAACCTAACAAGCATGAATAGATTTTTCATTTTCTAAAACTGTAGCAGATTAATTAAATACACTTTTTAAAACAAGAAGCGAGATTCTCTTAATTGAGACCTCAATAAAATTTAAACAGAGATTGTCTGTTCCAGTCTGTTCTGCTTCCTACATGACTAGTAGTTAAACGTTGTAATTAAAATACTGTCATCTGATAATGTTGGGGTTTCTTAGGCCAGGAAGGAAGAATGAAATAATAAAAATAGAAATAATAAAAATAAGGAAAGAGGTATTTAACTAGAGAGTCGGAAGGCCATCATAAGGAAGTCGACCTACTCAGCCACTAGATGGCAGTTAAGGATTTTTAAATGGACTGCAAGGCTCTTGTGAATCAACCCAAGGCAGTCCAGTAGACACCCTAGAGCGAGAATTCAATTTTTTTAAATATTTTTTTTTTTTAGTCAAAGTGGTGGTTTTCTGGTAGTCAATAAGTTAGCCTATAGAAAGTACATACAATTGCTCTGTTTAATCTAAGCAAAATTTGGTAATTGGAACATTTCTCAAAGCTAATAGGACTCTGTCCCAAAAATAAGAAATAATAACAAAGGCCCAAAACATTAAAAGTTTAGAAAGCTCTATTCTGTCACAGTTAAGTTGTTTTGTTTGTTTGTTTGTTTTTAAACCAGTGAAGAGAAAACATTTGGTTTGGTCTACAAGCCTTCTGGATGACTGTCTTTGTAGTGATAATTAAAAAGTTTTACTGCTGAATTACTATCATTTAAATAAAGAGATCAGATTTCTTTTGGATATGAAATTTATTTCTTCAACAACAATCTTGAATCCATTTTCTATTTAGTTCTGACTAGGGAGATGTTAAAAAGAAGAGGGAGATAAAAGTGCATTGGACATAATTAATTGATATAATATAAAATATAAATCATAGATTCCATATTTAAATAAAAATATAGGAATATAGTATGTCAAGCCTATGTGGTAGAAAAATAAAAGCATTTAATTCTCAGAACAAAAGTTAGTATTTTGTATTATATCCAAACTTCACAATACTTGGATTGACTTCTATTGTGTTGCTTGAAATGTTTGCCTCTTTAAAAGAAATGACATACTGGTATTATTTTCAGTAGAGTGACAATAGCACATTTTTGCACTCTTCCTCCTTATCGTGGTGAGACTAAAATTTGTTTTCTTCTAATCTGTAGTCTTCATATTAATACCAAGATATAGTTTTACTTCTGTGCTCATTTCACTTTTAAAGGTTCTTTATTCTGTTTTTTCCACTTTAATTGAGGTAGCATGCCATGTATCATAGATGTGAAATACACAAAAAATCATAGCACAGTTCAGGTTTAAGTAGACATAAGGAGGTCATAAGTAGACATTAGGGTCATGTACAGACCTTTTCCAACCAACACCCTCCTCCAAGCCAGGTTAGCTTAGATGTGTGGTGGTTTTTTCTCAGGACTTAGCTCATCTCTGAGTATGAGTATGTGATAATGCTAATATGTACTTCCTATTTTGCCTGGTAAAACAGTAAGTCTTGCTATGTTTCTGATGTGTTGTTTCAATAACAGCTAAAGGAGATGAAAATGTGTGCTCAAAAAGCACATATATTTCCTGTAAGTTACTCCTAATTCAAATACCACATATGTTCCGGCATCGATTAAAATTCTTAGGAAACTGCTGGTCAAGTTCTTGTGATTCATCTAGTGTCACAACTTCTTCATCAAAGACTTTTGTGAGAATATGGCAGAATATAATATAAATTTTGCATCCTGTCATCATAATTGACATTCTTCTTTTTCCATTTTAAGAATGCTTTATACTTACACAAAACCAGACAAGCTTTTTTTTTGTCATTTTAGGTACAACTTCTTGGAAAAGTAGCCCCAACTTTAAGATTTGGGCAATAATAGTGCATGAACAGTGTGCTTGCAAATTCTATCGAGTGGAAGTTAATTTAGTATTTACATACTTCCATTTCTTCTGTCATTGATGGGGAAAAAAGGAGAATGAGAGTAAAACTGAAAACTTATTTATTTTAACTAGAATTACTTGGTGATACTTAAAATCCTTGGCTATAATATGAGAAAGTTTCATCTCTTGAAAAAGAATTATGGGATAGGGTTTGTATAGAAAGAATTACCTCTTTTCTGTCTGTGTTTGTGTGCGATTCTGACCCCCTAATATGTTTCTTCTCTTGCCTTTTACGGTGAGCTTCTTGTAAAATACTACCAGAGTACAGTAACTTCTCTGAGGGAGCAGTGAATAGAAAAGCATGATATTCATATATTGAAAATTCTGTTTAAATTGTTTTCTCTCTTCTCCTCTGACTCCTCACTTGTTTTACTCATGAAAATTGAGAAATTGAGGTAGTACGCATGCCATTCATACTATGCATACTCATACTATGCATTCCTGGTTAGAGCAAAATATATATAAGCTGTATTCATTATTTGTCAAAATGCAATTTGTTTTTTTGTTAAATTCTCTAAAACAGAAATCCTATTTCAGATGAAACTCCCCTTCTCCCAAAATACGATTTATAATGGAAGCTTCATTATTTATATATGAGATTTCTCTCATATTTTGGAGCGAGGTGAAATCAAAGAGATTTTTTTATGTTCAGTGGTACCATACTATACTTGGATTATGTACAATATTTTTGCTACTATAGTATTTACCTTTTAAATTTTTTAAAAAGAATTCTACAGAGATTGAAGAGAACAGATGAAGAAATTACATTAGACACAGGAGAGCAGCACGAAAAGTGTATGTATGTAAGTTTGTGTGTGTATGTATATGAAAATTTCTTCTTGTGACATTCCTAGCAGGACATCTCATTTGTCAAGTGGACTTAAGCTATTTGAGAGACCTTATGCCATTCTCTTGGCATTAAAGATCAGGTGCTACCTTTTGTTGGTGTTGATCCTGAGAATTTCCACAGGACCCTTTATGTAGAAGAGAGATAAGAAATGGTTTTCTCAGTAAGCATAAATACTTCTTTTACTTAGAAATATCCTAAATAATTTAAAAACAAAACAAACAACCATGATATACTGCCATACCTGAATGAGAACTTAAAAGAAAAGGTGAGGATAATTTAAACTCCTTGGATATAAAACAGACTAACCATTTTATCTTCTACTTACATTTAGATCAAAAGATAGTTATCTCTAGGTTTTCCATTTTAAATTGATATAAATAAATAAAAATAGTAAAATCACTTGTTTTCTTTTTCTGTTTTCCATTTTCTGTTTTTGAATACATGTTTTTCTTTGTATTTATTCTTTAGAGAATAAGCCCAAACCTAATGATAAAAATTGTTACATATTGCTGAATGTTTGACTTTTGCTATCAATATTCAACTTTTCCTAAAAAGGGACATTACTTTTTTCTAATGCCCGTGATACCAAAAAGGTTTTGCATAACCCCTCGAAACCTAAATCTTGTTTTTAGTTGCTCGGTTGTGATTGACTTTATTTAAGGTTCTTTCACCCAAAATGATACAGCCTTAGTTTTAATACAGCCTTCACACTTTCAAAGAGTTAGAGAAGGTGACTGACTTCCAAGGCCCTGCTTTCAGCATATTCATGGATGCATTTGTGAAGACTCTGATTCCATTTCCCCAAGCTTTTTCTGTTGTGAGAAGTAGGCTCATGTTTCAGGGTAGAGAAGACTAACTATCCTTTTCTACAAAGATTTATTCTTACTGTGGATATTTTTTGCTGCTTATTCCCTGCTGGAAACCTGAAACAAAAGCAACACGTAAACCTCCCATTTTGTGGTCTGGCTGAACTCTTGGATAAAAAGGGCAAGTAGTGTGCAGAAGTATCATGCTCTGGACAGTTGCTTATCAGGGTGTGGCAAAGTTCACCTAGAAAATCATTAGCTTTTTTGATCTCCACTACTGGAGATTAAAGGCATTCCAAGTCCTTCAAGTTTAGTTTATTAATGTTCACATTTTAGGTCATAGAATCCTTACTGTTATTTCTTGCATAAAAACTAGTATGGTTTTTGTGTGTAAAAAACACAGAAATAACAATAGAATGAATTAATTTACACTGTGACTACTTTCCAGGTTGCTGCTCAGTTCCAAGCTGAATTGAAAATCAGGAAAAGGCCTGGTGTGAAAAAGTTCAATGCGTTTTTCTAGTATGTCAATGTAGTAATGTTTGAGGTATGCTAGATTTTATTTTGTGTTTTTACAGAATGAGATGGATGGTTGCGTTGGCCTGAATACACAGGAAAACTAACCAAATATTTTAGATTCATAGTTTAAATACTTTAGAACAAACACAGGCGATGGAAAAAGTAAGTGATCCATCATGTGATAGGCATTTCAATAAACTGCCTAAATGTGGAGGAGAAAATAAATTCAGACAGTTTTTATACAAATTTTTAAGGAAATCTGTGACTCTCAGGGTACCTGTTGCTTATTGGATTGCTGACATAGGTGGCTTGGTTTTAGCTCTTCATCTGCATAGCTAATCATACTCTAGCAGTCTCTTTGTAGTCCACAGCCAAACACGTAAAAAACACCATAAACAGATAAAATAAGGTTATATTAAAATTAATAAAGTTCAACTTTTTTTTTTTCTTTCAGTGCCCATTGTCTTTTGCATACTTGGTTTGCACTGGACAAGTAATAGAACAGTTGAACCAGTTTCTGGGCTAAATGAGGCAATGTGGAAGGATAAGCCTTTTTACAAGTCTTGTTTACTGCTGTATTGTTTCATGTCTCTCTAATAGTGAAATTTTATCTATGCTAGGACAGAAACCTTCAAGACTTGAGAGAGGCCTTTTGGCTTGTTTTTGTTTTGGTTTGGGTTTTTTTTGCAGGGGAGTGGATCTTTTTTTTTCTTGGTTGATTGTGTTTTTTAAAATAAAACGGGTCTAAAATTTTCTGGACAATCAGGCTGAAAAAAATTATTTGTCCAGACTAAAAGTAACATTATGTAAGACTACAGTCATTATCCTTGACTTCTGCGTATCTCCTAGGGTGGTCAGTGGTTCTGTGAGATTTTATTTTGTCTTGTCTTCTCTGTAGTCTACAAAAATTCTTGTTAGGTTCCTATTGTAGCAAAATGTGGGGATAATCTAAGGTTTTATTTCAGTTAAGTTACACTTTATAGAAAACTCTTTCAATCCTTGACGTATCTAAAGTTGATTTGGTTTTTTTTTTTATTTATTAAAATGGGTACTGTAAAGAACTGATATCTTATCCCACTAAATGCACTTAGCCCAGGGATAAGGAACTCAAACTGTTCAGGAACAGAAACTTCAAGAATCTAATCTGAACAAAGTTCTTTTTCCTTTGACCTCCAGCTTTAAAAGTTGGCATTTGTAATGCTTCTTCAAGGGTGTATGTTCCCTGCTAAGCCTGTGTTTGTTTATTTGAACTATTTGAATTTCAATAATTATTGATTTCTGCATGTAATGGTTTGGGTTTTTTTTTGTCATCCATGATAGGTTGTGACAAAACCACTTGGTTCATAAGACATGTCTCAGCTCTTTAGTTTAGGAAGGGTTACACACTCCTGACGCCAGCCCAGTGCAGACTGGGATAATCCGTCTCTTGCAGTGTCTCACTGAGTGGGAGATTCTCTGACATCCACCAAATAAAGTTGATGAGTTCAGGTAGGGCAATGCACTACACTGTTTTCATTTCAGGGCTTACTTGCTCAGAGCTATACTGTGCATCATGTTTCTTTGTGCTTGGAGGAAGAAACACGGATTATTGTGAAAACGTGTATCCTTTATCCCCATATGTACAACTTCAATAAAGTAGAAACTTCTCACAAAAAGGTAGTCTGAGGAAGAAACCAGTATCCAGTACTCATTCTAATCTTCAGCAGTTCTCCCTGATGCTATTGGCAAGTTTGTCAACTTTTGACTCAGCTTCAACTACCGTAAAACTAAAATTCTGCAATGAGCTAAGTGATACATGAGAATTAATTAGATGGATGCTGTTTTGTTTGAATGCAAATCAAGTCTCCACCAGTACTTCTCATTTGACAATCACTGTAGCACTAAAAAAATGCTTGTTACATGTTGTGTCTCCTTTTCTTAAGGTTGATCTGCAGTTGCAAGAAGTAGCTTTGAAAATGAGACAGCTTTAAAGAGAGAAACCTGAATAGAGATCACATTTCTCTGACTGAATTAAATTCTTACTGTGGCTCTACTTTGTGCCATTCGGTGAGCGTGCGCGTTCAAAAATGTTTTACTTCGCGTAGAAAAAGGGCATTTATTACCAAAGCAGTTGGAAAGAGCCTCCTTCAAAGTAACTGTACACTGCTAGTACCACCAGGTATTCCCAGGTGCTCACTTCCTGGAAGACCTGAAGGGTCTTATTTTGTCCATCTTTATCTTGTTTAACTGTACGCTTCATTTCCTGAGTGTTCTTGCAACTAGGTAGCAGCATAGACTCTGATTCATGAATTCTGATGTAGAGAAAATAAAAAGTTAAGGTTTTAAAAAATAATCAATCCAAATAACATCTAAATATGAATTCCACCCAGAGAGGTAATTTCATGACAGTAAGTGACAAATTGGTGATAATGAACAAACTGCAGATGCAACTTTTTGGCTTATAATAGTATAAGGTATTAACTTCTAAAATTGAGCTCTTATATGCATTTATTTTTCAAATATTCCAAAATTACTGCTAAGAACTGCCATTACATTTATTTTCAAAGAAAAAGATACATTATGGCTATTCATAAAGTATATAAGTGAATGAAAGCTGAGATAGATATAGATAAATATATAATACAGATGTACATATATGTGTGTCTATATATACATATATGTATAGACTAGGGCTAACTTTCAGAAATGTGGGGGTTTTCTGACTGGAAATTTAGTTGTAGAATGGTCTGTAGGTTTCAGTCACTCATTTCATAAACTAGCTTGTCAGATTCCAGAGAGGAGGCAGCTGTAATCTGATCTTTTACATGATTGAAGATCCTGGACATGTTCTATCTATAGAGATTAGCTCTATGCTGGACATCTGATATGCATATGTGGAAAACATGACAAGATTGGAATGAATTGGATATAATGGCTTTTGGTACACGTGAAGATCGAAGTGTGCAACCTTTAGCCAGTAAAGCCAATATTCCCAGATCAGTGTACACACAAGCCTATCAGTGCAACACAAAGAGGACATCAGTCCCAGATTCAGCATCCAACTCATTGCACATGGAACATGTACAACCTGATTGAGAAATGCTGGGCACTGTTCTATAGCCATACACCTCTGAAATTTTTTTCCTGCTCACTCTTTCATACTCAAGTTACGTGGATAAAGCAAGGGTTAAGCATCCACCTTTCTTTCTTTCTTTACAGAAAGAAGACTGTCCCACAGTACCTGGGTCCTGGGTAAGAACTCTAGGCAAGACAGAGTTTCCTCATAACTCTTTTAAACCCTGTAGGCTTCTGCTGTGGAAGTGTCCTCTGGATTGAAAGTGAAACTTCTTTTCATTATGTGTGATTTTATTAATCTCAGTCTTCTGGTCCTTGTCAAGAGCTTTTGACCATCTTTCACATGTATGAAAAATTAAGTATTCCTTTGCTTATTCTTCTAAGAAAATGGTATGATTTTCTTTTCCAATTGGATTTATATATAATTTAAATTTCCTTTCTTGTTGAGGATAGTGGAAGCATTCTGTGACTTTCATTTGTTTGATACAGTCCTTTCTGATCTAGAGGTAGACTTTAAACTAGAGGAAAGGCAGAAATCTAATTAAACTGCTCTGAGGGCATCTTAATAGTCAAAATGAAAATTATCTCTATCTAAAATAATTACTGAAGCACATAGATACTGGTGCCTTGGTTGGTTTTTTGTTTGTTTGTTGTGGGTTTTTTTGCTTTTAGTTTCTTTGGTTTTTAAACCAAATAAATTAAAGTACATAATTTCCTCTGGATAAATATATCTTCATTCACACCAAAGTCTTGTTTGTTCATAATATGCTGTTTCTGTGAAAACCTGGATATGTTGTGATCTTTAAGTACAACACAGCAGAAAAACACCAGGTTGTTTGAAATGCTATGTCTCGAGGACAACAGAAAAACTGTTTCTTAGGGCATGGGTTAAACAGTCCCTTTAATTAATCAGTACATTTTCATTTCTTGTCTGAATTGCTAGTTCATCTCACTTGATTGTCCATTTTTTTAAACTTTAAAAAATACTTCTTTTCTTGAAAAAAATTTAATTATTTGCAGGATAAATTGTCTTGTAGAACAGAGAATTCTAGGTTTTTCCTGTAGTTAGGTAGATTTTCAGTATTCAAGAATTACTACTTTTTCTTGTTAAAAGTTGAATCCAATCTCCTGAGTAAATGAGTTTTTAAAACAGTGAACTGTTCTGAGATCAACCATCATTAAGGCAAACCTCTTCAGAGCCACTGAATATCGTGCTTAATCCTGTTGCCTTAGGTTTGTTTATGGCAGAAACGAATTTGCTGTATCTCTCATAAAACCTTTGCTGGAGTGTTCTTACAGTGTAAAATGGGAGCTTAGGAGAATTACAGTCTAGGGAAACTGGATTTGATCTCAGCTGAAAACTGGTGTGTGGCCTTAATGATCCGAGCAACACAGTCCCTTTGATAATGTTGCTTTTTGAAGAATTGATAGGCCTTATTGCATTTGCAGGTGACTGGTAGGGGGATAAGAGTAGATGAAACAAAGGGATAACAGAATATTGTATTTCTTCTTTATTAAGAAATTCTTTTACAAAACTGTTCCTGCTACGATATATTGAGTTATTAAAGGAAACTGAATGGACTGAAGCACTATCAGTAATTTGTAGTGGAAATGTCTTTTTCAGCTTTTTTGCCTTCTAATCATAGTAGTTTTTAATATGTCTGCTGTGTTAATTCCTTCACTACTCATTTTTTTATGTTCTTTTCTCTGTTACACATTTTTCTTTAACCTTTCGTGGGGAGACCTAGTTGTCATTCATAACTTTTGGTTCAAACTGCTGTTACAGAAAGTTCAAACAATGTAGGAGATTGTAAGTTTTGATAAAGGTGCTTCAAAATCAAACAATATTTGGTTTAAAAATAGTAGTTGCTGTTTTACTTCTGAGATTGCTTTAAGACAGCTAGAAACTCAAAGATAAATAAAAAGTTGAAACTTTGTCTGAAAATGAATTCTGTACAGAAACCTTTTTTTAAGTACTAATGAATATACATTTTAATAATAGTCCCCATTTGGAAGTTACAGCTTCGTTTTCCCAAAAGAAAAATTATTTTTAAATGTTTCATGTCTCAAAGGATGAGAAAAACATCTTTCTGAAATAGATCAAGGCAATTAGTTATATCAGGTATTGTATGTGTATTTGCAGGCTTCTTTACAAGACCTATAATCTGAATATTTGAAATATTTCCTATGAAGTAAGCCTACAGTCTCATCCAAGATGCACATGATTTTATAAAAGGAAATAAAAGGCACTAAACAACAGTTTTGCTGTAACCACTTGGGAAACCTGTTGCACGACCAACTTAATTCAACTAAATGCTCAAAGTGCTGACCAATATTACAAATATAAAGACAAAAAAAAGTACTAAAAAGTAAATGTGTACAGCTAGAAAAGACTCCTTTATTACAAGACTTTTTTGTTGTAAATTCATGTCTGTTCTATCTCCTGTTCTATTTTCCTGAATAAGCACAAATGGCTGTTTTTGGACTAAGTTGCTTCTGTTGGTACCATTTGATAAAAGCGCACAACCATTAAATTTAGTACAGTTTGTTACTGATACTTATTTTAAAATGTAGGAATTACTGTGCCTTTTAAGGTTAATGTTTCCTTTACTCAGACTGCAGCAAGCAGGATCAGACATTTCAGAGAAAGAGATAAAAAATCTGAAAACTGTCAAATCCAGAATAACGGTTTCAGACAGGAAGCTTTTCTGACGTTATTCATGGTCTGTCACTTGGCAGAGGAGTTATAAATTCGAGGTGGGAGGAAAGTTCTGCCTTAGTTTTGTCTTACTTCTTTTCCTCCCCAGTCATGCTGGTTGGAGATTAGCTCTTTTCCAAAAGGCAACATTTGTTGTGTTCTGCATTCCTGATCTGCGTTGTATCATCATGTTGTATTGAAACCCAGCGCTTAATGCTATGTGGAGTCTGTTATGCATGGTGCATCACTTTGAAGAAACACTGAACATATTTGCAGTTAACAGAGTTAAAGTAATGCAGAGTCTTCCCACCACCGTGTCTGCATAGCTATGTGTATGCAAAGCAGTTGGTTGTTTTCTTGGTCAGGGTATGTGCAGGGAGGGAGAGGTTACAACTGCTTTTTGGTTTTGACAAATATAATCATGGTCTAAAATATGCTTGTACTAATGAAGGTAGTGTCATATTGAAGCAAGTAATTTTCTTGAACTGTCTTCTTCCAGTTAAAATGTAGCTAGCCAAAATGATATATCACTTTTTAAAGGCTTGTCATAACTAGCTTATTTTGAACCTCTGGAATACCAGTATTCTCGATCTATATTTAATTTTTTATATAGTGATGAATTCTATCTTTTTTTTTGTGCTTATTATTTGTTTTCTTTGAAAGGATGATCTTGAGGTGAAATCTGAGGAGCGCGCCAGTGTCATCCAACAACTTGAGCAAACTATTGAGGATCTGAGGACAAAAATTGCAGAACTAGAGAAGCAGTTCCCTGCTGCAGAGGTACAGACTGCTGGGAGGGAGCAGGAAAATGAGCACATACACACAGGAGAACTCAGCAGTGTGACTCTTCAAAGAAACGAAGAGGAGACCACACTCAGGACTGTGTCACAGGCGAGATCTGTACAGACGTCACCAACAGAGGATTATTTAACACATACAATGCCTTCCATCAGTGCACTGCCACAGCCACCCCCCCCACCTCACTCAGAAGGGGGCAAAAGCGAAGGGTCAACTCAGAAATTGCCAGCTCCAGAACTACAGCCCACATTTTGTTCTGAAGTCTCCTTAATTCTGTCACCGAAGCTAATCTCAGTGCCACTGGATGCAAGCCAATCAGTACAGAGTACACTGCAGTCACCTCTTCCAGGACCCAAAGTTAATTTGTCCCTTGCATTTGAAGGAGAGATTGAAACACCAGTTTCCCACCAGCCTCTAAGTACTGTAGATGTGACTTGTAGTGAACATCCCTCTTTGTCTCGAGAGCCCACATGTAGCATTCCCCCATCACTGCCAGCAACAGAACAGGCTGTCTCCCTGACTAGAGCACATGGCCCTTCCTTTGTCACTCCCATGTCCATGGCAGGAGTACCACCCCCACCACCTCTGCCTGGCTCAGGACTCCCTCCTTCTG
The DNA here is from genome assembly GCF_003984885.1 of Neopelma chrysocephalum. Lineage (NCBI taxonomy): Eukaryota > Metazoa > Chordata > Aves > Passeriformes > Pipridae > Neopelma > Neopelma chrysocephalum. Next base: position 2,620,421 of record NW_020897691.1, on the reverse strand, counting down.
CTGACTCAGCAGTGCCACATCTGGACCACTCTTTCCCAGGTGTCATGATGGCACACCCCCCTCCTCCTCCACATTTACCAAGTGAGGAGATATCAATGCCTCCAGCTTCTCCTCTCCCATATGCTGGATTCCCACCACCACCTCTACCACCACCTTTGCCTGGAAGAGGAGTCTCATCTTCTCTGCCTGGTTGGGGTATCCCGCCTCCCCCTCCACCACCACCACCTTTACCTGGGGCTGGTGTCCCTCCTCCACCTCCTCCTCTGCCTGGCCTGGGAATGCCACCCCCAGCACCACCTCTGCCTGGAGCAGGACTGCCACCACCTCCCCCACTTCTGCCCGGAGCAGGCGTCGCTCCTTCTCCTCCACCACTTCTGCCTGGTGCAGGCTTCCCCACTCCACCCCCTCCACCACCTCTGCCTGGTGCAGCTATCCCCCCTCCACCACCTCTGCCTGGTGCAGCT